>NW_008709027.1:489443-698864 GCF_000327385.1 Lottia gigantea
ATGCCATCTTAGTGTGGGCGTATAAAATGTGTTGTTATTGTGATCTTATTGTTTTTTCTAAATTCAAAACATATTTCAGGTTCAAATTGACCTCACAATGTAAAACTCACAAAAAGTGTTTTTTTTTTGCAACCAAACATTCAAATATGACATTAAACACATCCAAAAATATCTCTAAAAAATAAATTCAATCAGAATGGTAAATTTAACTAGAGTAGATTTGATTGAAAGTGGAATTTCTTTTTAAATTGATTTTCTAATCCCCACTTTAAATTCAAATCTCATTTAATTACGGTAGATACAAAAAAGAAGAATGACAGTTGGAGCCATATATCTAATATTTAATTAAACATAGTTTTATTTTTTACTAAAACATGTATCTGATTTGTTTATTTCAAAAAAGTGTATTGATATGATATTAAATGTAGATTCATTTCTTGATGTATCTTATATCTTATCAAACAAATGTTTATTTCAGAACGTGTACATCTTATATGATATTTAATCTAGATTCATTTCTAAAGCATGTATCTAATATGATATTAAACCTAGGTTAATTTCTACAACATGTATCTAATATGATATTTAATCTAGATTTATTTCTACGACATGTATCTTATCAAACAAATGTTTATTTCAGAACGTGTACATCTTATATGATATTTAATCTAGATTCATTTCCAAAGCATGTATCTAATATGATATTAAACCTAGGTTAATTTCTACAACATGTATCTAATATGATATTTAATCTAGATTTATTTCTACGACATGTATCTTATCAAACAAATGTTTATTTCAGAACGTGTACATCTTATATGATATTTAATCTAGTTTCATTTCTAAAGCATGTATCTAATATGATATTAAACCTAGGTTAATTTCTACATCATGTATCTAATATGATATTTAATCTAGATCTATTTCTAGAGTATGTATCTAATATGATATTAAACCTAAGTTAATTTCTACAACATGTATCTAATATGATATTTAATCTACATTTATTTCTACGACATGTATCTTATCAAGCATATGTTTATTTCAGAACGTTTACATCTAATATGATATTAAATCTAGATGTTTTTCTACAACATGTATCTAATATGATATTTAATCTAGATTTATTTCTACAACATGTATCTTATCAAGCATATGTTTATTTCAGAACGTTTACATCTAATATGATATTAAATCTAGATTTATTTCTAGAACATGTATCTAATATGATATTTAATCTAGATTTATTTCTAATATGATATTTAATCTAGATTTATTTCTAGAGAATGTATCTAATATGATATTTAATCTAGATTTATTTCTAATATGATATTTAATCTAGATTTATTTCTAATATGATATTTAATCTAGATTTATTTCTAGAGAATGTATCTAATATGATATTTAATCTAGATTTATTTCTACAACATGTAACTAATATGATATTTAATCTAGATTTAGTTCAAGAGCATGTATCTAATATGATATTAAACCTAGGTTAATTTCTACAACATGTATCTAATATAATATTTAATCTAGATTTATTTCTAGAACATTTGAAACAAGGAAAGCCACTACATCTACATTGCATATACAGTCCTAACTTTTACTACCACTTGGCGGCCATTACAGCCAAAACTGGAATGTGATGGTTCATTACTCTTTGACAGATATGATACAAATTTATATTGCACCTTGTCACCAATTGATAATACCTCACTAAGAAGGTACAATAACTTGACCTGTTCTTGGCACCCTGGTATTAGGTTTCATGTTTCATGTCTAGAGCCCTTCTTCACTAGATTAAATTTGAAATTTTGGTTCTCTTAAGCAAAACTCTGTTCTTTGAAAAGAAGATAGTCGTGAAAATTTCAGAAATCAGAATCCAATCAATCAGGAATATCAACAAACAAATCTGATCACTATAGAAACACACTTTTATATGTGATCAAGTTTTGCAATTTTTAAAAAGCTGCAAAGTATTAGCATTTCAAAACCATATAAAAAGTTTGGAGGCCAACGTATTTATTCAGATAAACAGATAAATAGATTGTTACTCATAATTTGACAGTACCAAGTAATATTTTTATGAATAAGTTCTTGTAGGAAATGCATCCAAATCTTCAAATCTGTGCTCTTAACGATAAACACCCTCATCCCCTCTCAACTATTTTCATTTGTCATTATCAATAACATTTTATTCACCAATGAATTTGTTCGGCCCTATTCCCTTTCCTTTTGTAAATATGTTTGTCACTTCCTGTTTTGTTTCCAATGTACATTTCGCTGCTGTCAACTCCTATATTATGTAAATTATACTTTTATCATCTGTAAATATTCGTATTGGTAACAGATTTATATAAGCTTCGGCTTGTTTCTGAAACCAACATTAATCTATAGCATATGTATGATTTTGTAAATTATCAATAAATATTGTTTAAACAAAAAAAAATCTGTGCTCATAAAATTATCAGTGTAAAATAGGGTAAGTAAGTAAATGAACTAAATTGCTGCTTTTCATGACTGAAATTGCTGAAGCGCCATAGATGGTCGATGGGTCCCCGAGGTTTAAAAGTGTTTTACATTACAGTAAAATACATTTAGACAGAAACAGCAACTCATTATGGACATACATTCATACCGAGTGAAGCGACAGTCGCAGCGTGGGGTCTGTGGCCCACTTAGGTGGAGGGGTGGGGGTGGGTCCTCAGTGGGGTCCATAGGCGAAGTCTATTCATGCGCCAATTTACATTGAATAATTTCAAAACAAGATACAAAAGAAACCAAGGAGTTTATAGAATGGTTCTAAGAAAATTGAATGAAGAAAGTTGTTATAAGAGAGGTCATAAAGATGTGTATGTATGTAATATGATACTGGTCAAACATTAGGGCAGAACTTTATTTTGAAACTTTAATTGGGCAGATTTATTGCACTGTAAAGACCTGATGACATATTGTTTACAGTAGATATACCAACTAATTATAGTCACTGAATCATGGGCAGTACAGAATACTCTTTTTTTGGTAGTAAAAGTTAGGACTGTATACCGTGTATGATCATGTATTGTAGATTTATAAATGTCCTTCCGGTTTGGGAGATTTCTTACAAAATTTTAGATTCTAAACCAGTAGTTATTATGATGGTTTCTGTAACTGTTTATGAAATAGAACCCCATGTAGCTGTAAGTTTGACCTGTATTATGGAGAAACTTGCCACCACTGACACAAGACTTATGACTGTATCCATTGGCTGAACTTCCTCAATTAATTGAATTAAATTAACATAAATTTGACATAAAAAGGCAATATTCTTTGTTCAGAAGTAAATGTTAGTTTATAAATTACTATGTATCAAAATTTGTCTGTAGAAGTAGCCAGAATATATCAACATAATAGTTTTAATAAATCTGAATATAAAGTCCTGCCAAAATAAGCTAGACCATTATATTGGTACTGAAGGCTGAAAATAAAATTCCAGGAATATTTCTCCCAGTAGACAGTGGATTAAAAAATACTGGTTTAGAATGAAATAGAACATGGTAATTTCAGACATACATTCCATTTATCATTCCTTTACCATGAGTACACAATATTTTCTTAAACATTTCTAAAGAAATTACTGTCTTAGACTTTGACATGTGGTGGTTTCCTATTTTGTCATGACAAACATACATTGGTTTAAATTTCCCATTAAAGAAGAGACTAATGCAGTTTAAATACCACAGAATTTAATATCATTAATTACTCCAATTCTTCATTCTAATGATAAATTGAACTGGGACTATATCAAGTTACAATATTTATGAATGGGCAAAAAATAAAAATAAAAATAGGTACTCACCTCTCCAAGATATTGTTTAAATTCTCCACCCTCTCCTAATTGATTGATAATATCACTATAATGGCTACCCCCACTACTAGCCCCTGATGAGCCAGGTCTATGTTCATTATTTGTATCCACACCTGTCAAATACAAAAACAGAAGTCACGTACAGTTAGAAAAACAGACTATAGAGAAAATCTAAACCTCATTTCACATTGCCAAAATAAATATAACACTCATTGTCCAGTTTAAAACCAGTAGTGGACAAACAATGACCATTAATAAAGGGATAAAACTATGAAGGTAGAAGAAAAGTAAACAAATTATATAGTTTACAGATTATTGTTTGTCTTATTATTGTTCTGTTATTTATTTCTTCTAAACATACCACATAAACTTAAAGGAAATATAAGTGTCAGTGTTCATATTACAAATTTCTACCATAAACAAATTTCAATTAGATCTCCAAATACCAAACAAGACAATTTTCCTGTTATTATGTTACAAATTACCCAATTAAAAAAACTTGTTTCTTCATCATATTTGGTAAAAATTAAATAACAAAAAAAAAGTCAAAGCCAAATATTAACACTTCTTCAGTAAGCGGTACTCATGATAAGTCATGTTATCAAAATTGCTTAGCACAAATTTCAGATTAGAAGCAGGGGATAATCTAGAAAATGTATGAGAGGGGGGAAATATGATAGGTATCTCTTCGATGCGAGGACTGAAGGACAGAATTCCCTTCAAACCACAAGCTCCCAGAAGCCAACAGATTTCAGATTTATTTTGAAAATTGCCAAATGGCCCACCCTTTAAATACTCTACTGATTAGGAGTACATTTTCACAGGGCCAAAGATTTTAACTCATTTAAACATACAATTAATGTTGAAATAAATTATTCAAAGTTATGAATAGAAATATGCAATGGGAATCAACATTGTAAAAAGTAAAACCTCAAATTACTGACAGAGTTACATTATCAAAACAAATTCATTGGAATTGGCACATCTTATCAATCTTACAAATCCTTAGAGAGAATAAATAGTAATTAATTACTTTGGCTTTTAGTAAGAAATCAATCAGAATAATTCCAAAAGAGAGATATCAAGAGAGTCAGAGAATGGCATGATGTTTGATTTGCTGAAAGAATATTAATAGTGGAATCTAATATTAGTCAACTAGTAGATTAATATGTTATTTTACTATTATAGAATAATGACTTACACTGTTGACTAGTACTACTTATACAGTTCAGTTATTACTTAACAGTATTTACTATTGTAATTAGTACTGTACATAAAGTATGTAGAGCAGAATGATTGGTTTCATTTTATGATTACAGGACTGAAACAATAAAAACTACAGTTTGTTTTAAATAGTACTCTAGCATTGTAATAGTACTGGGTGATAAAACAAGTCTAAAATAGCCATTCACCGGTGATTCTAAACCTTAATCGCATGATACATCACTTATTCAAACTATAGACTCTTTCTATGTATTCTTTCCATCAATGATTTGGATGACAAAACTACCATAGTCCAGATCAGATGCTGCAGACTCACCAAAATAGTGGTCGATATGTAGCCTAAAATGAAGGGTCAGGAACAAAGCAAAGTTAATGCTTCATCCTAAGCAATGAGGAGACTAAGCCATCTTTCCCCAAGGCTCCCCTGACTCTGATCCACCTATGTTATTGTATTGCTTTTAAATAACATTGGCATCGGGACATTCAAATCCAGATTTTAGAAAATGTTGAATCTGACCACATTTCAAGGATTAGAAGTAATCAAGTCTTCTAACATTACATAGATCTGTTTTACAAGGGAAACACAAGAAAATAAAGTTTTTAACAAGGATTGGTGATGCATTATCTTGGTGATAGATTTGCATAAGCTTTTGTATCTTGTATGTAATGAGTAGGCCTATGTTCTACTGAGTATGAAATATAAACTAAGTTTTACATCTTTCTTGTACCTGTTTAGTTTAATAGAACATTAAAACACAAAGATATATCTATATACTACTTTGTGTTTCCAAACACATTTACTTGATAACATTACCAGTATGTGTTTCGAAACCAGTGGCAGAGGCAGGTTTACGTCCGAGAGGGTTAAGATATCTCAGATTGCCCAAATTTCTAACCCAGTTATGAGATTTTTGCCCGAAAAACTTGCTTTCAGGGCTCTCCCTTTGGCTCCACCACTGTTCGAAACGTGGTATCTAATAAAGTCAGAATTAGTATATCCATGTTGTCGTGATTAAAAATCACTGATTTTTAACAAAAATTTTCTACGAAACACATGAATGTTCCTAGGAAAATGCAGGAAATAAACGATGAACCGCTACTGTTGAGAGTGGGCGATGTTTACATTTGTCTATAATGGCGGGTAATTTTCCATGCACAGTAGGCCTGCACACTACTCCAAAACACTTGAATGTTAGAGTTCAATTCCACGCAATATTCGAAATATTCCGGTATTACAATGTCAGTATATCAGTTGAATAATACACAGTTGAAAAATAAACGGCTGTCCTCATTCACATAACGATAAATGAAAAAAGTTGCTGTCGGGGATTTCCCTAAAGAAAAAACATGGTCTATTTATTTCCGTTTTCCAACTTCTGCCAAGAAAAATTTATAAAACGTCACAAAAGTCACAACTAACACATCTCCAAAGAAGTTAACATCTCCACAGTTATCGGCGACGCCAAATTGTCGTGACCATAGGTTCAATAAATCAAAGTAGAGATGATAAACTTCGTTTATTCCAAATCCAAACAGATCGTCCATGTTCAAATTCACACTCCCAACTCCCAAACTCTCTCTCAATCAAATGCTCTTACATGATCATCATGAAACAATCTGAACTGACTGATAATATTGTATGCATATACAATGACTCTTTTATGGATGATATTTGGTTATGACACATGTAACCTTCCTATGTCTTATATCTTAGTGTTTTTAATGACAAAGATTCTACAATAGTGTATCGGTATGCATAGAAAAATTCTGCATGAATCTGCACTAGCAAGGTCAAATTATATCTTTTCTTCTCATTGTTCACTAATCCTTATTAGTTCTATATTGAAAACAGAAAACCCCAGTTCGTTTCTTGATGGTGTTCAGTCAATCTTGACAACAAGTTCAAGGGGAAAGTAACTAAGCCATAAAGGCTCTTTCAGGAAATCAACAAAATCTACTCATACCTTTAGGAGGGTGTAGGCACTTGTAATTAAGTAAAGAAGCCTTTATCTAATTATCTTAATCATTTATTTACAGCATTATCTATCAGATAATCAATATAAAATCTTACTGATCACTAAATTTACTATCTGTAACAACTGATATCATAAACAGAATGAGACTTGCCAGGAAATTTCTACGACTTTCAACACAATGTCTGACATGTATTATAGAATAGATGTAATGTAAAAACGAGACATATTTCAATTTGTGGAAGTAGTAAAGATGAAGGAGAGAGTAAAAATAAAATGAAAGTAGTTTAATCAATAGAATATAAATAGTGTGACTGAAGAGTCCTTGAAACTTATTCAATACTCAGGCACACAGAAAAATCAATCTTTTAACTTTATTCTTAATACTAAATTCTACATTAATATAACTAGACCAATAATATTGAGTAATTCATCACACCAGAATTCTCAATCCTACATTATTAGCTACTCCTTCTGCTCCAAAATTTTAATTTGTTTGGTTTTTCAGGTTGAAACTATTTACATCAAAAAAGCCACAAAAAACAACCTAACCTGACAGCTTCTGATATTTTGTTCATTGCTCTAAGTTAGATCCAACTGAATTGTGGCAACAAGTGTAACTATAGGCCTTGCTGTCCTAGTAAAATTATAATAGTTCTTGATGCAATTCTACATTTTATAGACTTACTTCTCTGCATTACTGCAATAAGGTACAGTTTTAAAACCCATATTTAATGATCTTACAACTGGCTGAACTACTGTTTCATTGATTCATGTTTTATTACCTCATGCAATATTTCTCAGCAAAAAAACGTGCTAAATATACAACTTGAAAGATAAAGACAACAAACCTGTCATAGGAACATAACACTTATTCTCTCTACAGATCAAATCTTAATTAATCTATATATACTATCTTTAAAATATTCATGTACCGTACCAAAACATATGGATGTTGGTTGATTCTGGTTTGATGAAGTTTCAGATTAACTTATCTACACAATATTGATATCAAAAAACAAATTAATCTCTCACAGATAAGCAATATCAACTGAACTAATGAAGAGAAAGGCATTGATGGAAAATAATGTGTCAAAACACTGAAAATGTACTCACTAGTAATCTCCCAGCTTAGATAATAAATATTGACAGATTTACAAATGATTTGACAAATAAATTGTAGTGACAACAAATTGGATCTATATTTCAATTCTCACACATATAAATGGAGTAGCTTACACTTGATGTGACTATACTGTTTCTATCCATCAAATCTGTGAGCTAGAAGGTTTTAACATTCAGGATATAAACTATCTGATCATCAAAGTAAATGACGGCACCAAATAGTATGCATGAATAATCTTTCTACAGTAAATCATCTGTATAATGAACATTAACACTTCGGCCTTCAAACAACTGCTACAATCAATAGTCACTCAAATCAACAAACTATGAGTGGCAGACAACTTGAGGCTAAAATTGCTACCATCAGTGGAATCCTAATTTAGCCAATAATCAGACACTCTACTTTGAGGGTCATTATTCCACTGAGTCTGGTCAATCTAGAAAACAAAACCCTCAAGAGCAACCTTTTACCAGACAATGGTTTCTCCAGCGATCACTTTCACATGGCAAATGTCAGGTCAGGCAATCGTTAATCGAAAGAAATTCTTTGTGCTCTTGTTCTATATTCTACCATTATATTTGGGCATTAACTACAGGCAGAAACCAATCACACTGTAAGATTTGAATTAAGACTTTGTTGGAGCAACTGGAGGTTGTTTGTTGGAGAGGATCTTGTGAATGACCCTGAAGAGCGATGAGCTAAAAAATGGAGTTCTTCTGCTAATGAAAATCAAGTTTAATCAAGCAATCCTTTGTTGTTTTTAACATGACATATGGCTGAAAACTTATTGACAAGTTAGGAGAAATTTTAATCCTCAACCTTATTCCAAATACATTATATATTCTGACATATAACAAAATCACTTTAAAAAAGAACATTACCTTACATTACATTAGTACACATGTACTTAGCAATTTGTGAAAAAAAAAGCATATATAAATGTTTGGGACTGCTTATGAAGGCATAAAAGTGTCCAAAAGGGCAATTGTCCTGGCCAAATACAGGAAATAGAAATTTATGACCATTTCAATTTTAGTTCCTTGTATGTTCTGCTATTTCATAATAAATCATAACAAAATTAACCATTTAACATTATTCAGTTAGTATATTTGGGTGTAAACTTATTTCCTGATCTTAAATAAAATCTAAACATTACAGACATGCAGGACTTAAAAGATATACAGTTGTCTTATATTTTGCTTTACCACTTGCATTTTTCAGAATTAAAATCTGTTTCATACAAAAACATACAGCAGAAATTTAAACATGTTGTCACTGCAGGATCATTATCAACATTCTTGAGAGCAGTTATGAGCAATGATGTCATTGTGATGATAATATCTGCACATTAAAATGTTAATATGTCATGAAAGTGATATCAGCCTAAATTGATCTGTTAGTTGATAAAGCAAATATCAAGACCAAGAATCTTTAAGTCTGTAATAACTTTCTTTTTTTTTTAGATCAATTGGACTTGAAGCTCTACTTCATCTACTCAACATTCAACTCATCAAATTCTTGACCTCACATTTCTAAAACCTTTTAAGAAATCAAACTTTAACCACAGAAACTCTTTTTCAATTCTAAAAACATACGTCATGTAGCCTAGTTTTGTCAAATGTCAGACTCACTCTGGTTCTATATTACTCACTTCACAACATGATTGAATACATTTTTATCCTTCTTCAATTACTTATAACATCTAAACTGAGCGAAATATTATTACATTTCATAGGAACTCACTGACAGCCAACAAATTAACTTCTGTATATTATACATCTACTTCTCTCAACTCCTAGATTATCTCTCAACCTTCAGACATCTTATCTTCTCTTACTGGCACATACAGACAAGTTACACTGTCACACAAAGTCAAAAGGAAAATAATTCTTACAAATTTGAAGAACTTCAGAAGGACATTTGAAGGATTAAGATTTGTAGGGTTTGCCTTTTTAGACTGTAGATTTCAAACACAGTTTGATGTCTGAAGATGTCCTGAATGTCAAAGACTATGAAATGGACATAACATAATGGAGACATATCAATGATAACAAGCATGCATGCAAGTTTACAATTTAAGTCATTTTTGTTGCTGAAATCCAAGATGACAATATAAATATTATCAACTGAATATACCATGTACATTGTACAGTGGCTAAGAGCTTCGACTTTAATTTAAACTAACTGTAAGTAGTATGACATTGTCTGACGCTGGAATTCCACTTGATTAAGGGAATGATTCAAATCCTTTCAATCTGCAGAATGACGTCTTTTTATTTCAAAAACTTTATAAGTACAAATTTACCTGATATAATCAACTGTCCAATTTAGAAAATTCAAACTCTGTTATTTCTTTGTCCTACCCATTCAATATTGACATATAATCACTTGTAAATAAATAAACTTTATTAGCTTAGTTTTCACACCCGTCTAGCACTTTTAAAACACCAATTCAGTTAAATGGAGCTTCATTTCTCAAACACAAACAAACAAAGATAAACGTCCTTAAATCTGTCAAGTCACGAATTCTGTATTTGAAAATTAAAAGCAGTTGTACTGCACCTAATATGTTGTAAACTAAGCCAAGATTTTAAATGTCAAAAAATAAATCTGGTAATAAGAAAAGTTTGGTAACAGCATGTAGTGTACTCTATATTATATTATAGTTTCTGTAAGTCTGTAAAATATAGAGGTTAGGTTTCCAACGCTAGTTTGGTAGAAATATATGGGTTAAGTTAAACATGAAAATATATCTAGATCTTTGATGTAGTCTACATTATGGTTGTGAAAATATTGTTATTTCAAAAGGAATGTTAAACCATTTGGCACATTGTTGACCATAAAATATATAGTATTGCCACTGAATGGAGACCAAAAGAAAAATTCTCCCCTCAGTAATAAAATACTGGCAATAAAAGCTAAGTAAATTTAGCTATTAACAATTTCTGGAAATATAAAACCTTACTCTCTCTATGATCTGAGGTACTATTCACACTGTTCAGTCAATAACTGTCATAATCCTTAGTATGATCAAACTAAACTTTCAAGCAAAATTTAAAAAACCTGGTATATGCATTCCATAAACTTTAATTTGTTAAGTTTTTATATCATCTAAAGCAATGGTAATATTTGTGTATGACCTCTATTTCTCAGTTGTGTATTCTTCTTTGTCATTAATATCAGAAATACATAGATTCCAAACTAAGACCCTTTTCTGAGCCAAGTCATATTGTATTTATATACAAACCATATCTTAACAGTACCAGTACACAATTTGCATATGATTTTGTAAAGTATCTGAAGCTATATAAATTGGGTATTCTCCCTCCCTTTTCAATCCTGAAATATTTTGCACAATAAAACACCAGATTTCAATGGTGTAAATACAATAAAACCAAGCCTACATCCTTAAAACAAATAAAACAACATTACTTACTCTTATATTTGAAGAACTTAAAAAACCTATTAAATGTTTGTAAAGTAAAGTTTGAAGTCACTGAATAATTTAAAGAAACACTGGTATTGATGAAAGTAATGTATTTGTCCACCAGATATGGATTTCGATACAGGCAAATGGAATAATGGAGACTTTACCAGGAGTCTTGTAGAATCAATCAATATTCCTGTAGGTCAAAGGTTATATTGTTCTGAAAATGTCACAATCATTACATCACATGTGTTTCAACACAGCAGACACTTAAAAATTTGTTATCGACCTTAAACTCCACTAGATTTATTAATAATTTCAATATGTGCACCTAATAACATATTTCATAGCACTTTAACTTCTGATATTTGAAACGCTAAATACTTAATCTGAAGTAAAGAAAGTGAAATTTTATAAGTTTTTCCTTCCTGTCATAAATCACCTTATTCCAGTACACTAATTACATTCAAATGAAGCAATTTACAATTCAAAGAAAGATTGACTTTCAAATCTATTAAAACTGTAAGACCTGTCAGTAATATATAACAGTAAACTGATAGAATTAAGTTTGAACAGCTGAATATTGACTGAGTTGATCATGGAGTGAACAGGTCTTACACACTTTAATATCAACATTGATTTTTTACATATAGCTTTTTGAATTATTAGATTTCATACTGAAGGATATCATGACAATTTCAAAGTTTTTAGACTGATGGAACCTTATACTATTGAAGATGATTCAAAAATTCTCAACAATGGAAATTCTAACAAGTTTCAAATGAGGTAACCTTATTAATTAGGGGAATAAATATAACAATGTTAATCTTAACAATGCTAGACAGACAGATAAAAATTTCTTACTGTATCTCACTTACTTTAGAACTATGATCACATCAAGTCAGACTTTAACACAGTAATAAGTACCTAATTAACTTTCAAATCTTTCTGCCAAGCTAATCCTTTTTGTTTAAAGTAAGCAGAGCATGACCTTACTATTATTCAGCATGTGACACATCCTTTACAATTAAAATCAGAACATTACCAAATTCTTACCTATTATAGCTGATTTAGGGTAAATATCCTAACACACTAAGGTTGTCTTTGTCTTATTTCACTTGAAGGTCTCATCCACTAATCCTAATATTGGGTCCAACAGAGCTGTCAGGCAGTCACAGACTAAGAACCAATACAAAGAAGTATTGAATATAAACTAGATGACCAATAATACATTCCAAACCCTTTACACACAAATCAATCAATAGTCTTAGTCTCTTGGTTGAGAATGATGACCAGGGGAATGGTCAGTGTAATGGTCTGTAGAGTCCAATAATCCAGACACAACAATATGAGTGTGAAAGATAGAGTGGTGATACTAATTCTAACAGTGAACTACTATAGACACAATAACTAGTTAACAGTAGTCAAGTGAATGAGAATGGTGAGTGAGTAAGACTAAGGTATAGTCACCCTGCTATTACTAGTCATTATAATACATGTTCACACTGGTATCAGTTTATCAGTACCCTCAGGCAAAATACCACATCAACTTGAAAAATCAAACTGTAACTTTTATAAACAATGACAAGATCGGCTTTTTTGATTTCAGAACAGGTTTTATGTCTGTCCAATCAATTAATGATTTAGTATGTAGTAAAAATCAAACAGGGCTGAATTTGTTAATTTCATCACATTATCACAATGCACCTTGAAAAACCTTTCAAAATTTTTTCATTGAAAGGTCAGTTAACTCAGAGTTCTATTCAATTCAAATTATAAATCACAAGTAACTCTTCTAATTTTCAAAGTCAGCAAATTTCATGGCTTGTTTCATATATGTGATTTAAATACATTAAATACTATTATTTTCAAAATATTCCTTTGGAAATCAATTTTTATAGTTCAGCAATATTCCTCATCCTAATTTTAATCATTTCTGTACTTTTTAGATGAACACCAAAATAAATTTCTACCGTACATTTTCTATGAGGGTAATGATTCATGGGTTGTCTAACATTAAAATTCACAAATATTCAACCACCACCAAACAGCTAACGCACTCCCAAATAACAAATCTTTCACAATAGTTAATTTTCTTGCTACAAGTATTCTGTGTATCCATTCAAGACAATCAGAATTCAGATTTTATTTCTTTCAGGGAATCATTGGCTCAATACGAATACCTGAAATCTACCCTTGAATGAATAAATGAAGTACCAGTAAATGAAAGTTAAAATTCAAATGAATTGCAGAGATCATAGTAAGTAGGTTAAAGTTTCAGTGTAAAATCCTAAAGTAAATAGTATGTAAAATGTTCTCACTTTACATACTAGTTCTTATCTTTACTTTAATGACTGATATAGTCTTATAGTCTTATCATATAGATTTACACCTTTTACTACATGTACCCTAAATCATTCCACTCAGTTTCTCAACAGCCCTCATTTTACAATACACAATATTAATAATCTTTCCAATCTCTAAAATTAGTGTTTAAAACTCCACTTTGACACAATATCAGATTTTTTGAAGCTCTGGATAATAACCATATGAACACTTTGTAACTCTAGCACCTAGCATCAACATCATTTCTACAGAAAAAAATTGTAAGGTGTACAATAAACCTACCACATGTACATAATGGAATCATGGCTTAAAGCTCTCCTCTACACCAGACCTAATCCTGGAACTCTTACAAGTTTGTGGTACAAATGTTAACATAAAACTGTCGAGTTACATATTCCTATTGATTTTTAATAATGATTATTATTTATAGAATGAAATGGCGTTATTGGCGTTATTAGATTTACTTACTATTACATTATCCCAACCATCAACAGTATGTTTTGTTTAGTACTGAGTTTCACCTTAATCATTATTTTAGTCAATATCTCAATAACCTAATAGATCTCATAGTAAATTCAACATTTTTCATTTCATTTAGCCTGTTAACAGTTAATACCACACACATAAATCAAAGATAGCTTGCCAGGCAATGTAATATACGCCATCTGGCAGTTTTGATTTTGAATGAAAATATTTAGCAGTACAGTGACAATCACCAGTATGAAATATTCAACCTTCAGTCATACACTTCTTTTGAATTCTTTAGGGCGATACTGAATAATATTGAGTATGAGTTATTGCCCTTGTTCTTAAAAACGTGTTCAATTTTCAGTTCGTGGACACTCTAGAAGGCAAATATTCAATCTTCAGCGCGGTACTGAATAATAAAACTATGTTTTGTCAAAATCCGGCAAGAATCATGCCTTTTAATGTTTAAGAGCTAAAATTTGGAAGCGTTTTCAAGAACAAGGGCAATAAGTCATTCTAAATATTTTTCAATTCTTCTGATTTTCAATAGGGTTCATCCTTGAGTGATTACGAACATTCATGCCAAGTTTTGTCAAAATCCGTCAAGAATTGTGCTTTCTAATTTACAAGCTAAAAATTGAACGCGTTTTCAAGAACTCATACTAAATATTTTTCGATTCTTCTGATTTTCAATAGGGTTCATCCTTGGGTGATTACCAATCACAAAAGACTTTTTGATGGGATCACCAATACCACTACAGTGATTCATTTGATGTATACTGAACTTGGTGTAATAAATAATAAAACTGCTTTAATTTCTACGTGTAAACTAGGCTTATTATGTGTGATATTATATATATGTCCTTTGTATAGGTTTTATACCTTGACCTGGCGAGACAGAAACCAATTTTAAATGAGAATTTGATTAATGCTGTATTAAAAAATACATGAAGTGCTTTTTGTGTGGACAGAGTATTTCGAACTACGGACCTGCAACTCTTCACTTTTGAAAGTATGTTTGTGAAATTGCTGCTGGTAATTAACAATTTGTGGTTCAATCAGAATTTTATATATATGTTGGCATGCAGTTTGATATATTTCATGCTCCAAACCACAAAAAACTGAAAGAGCAGAATTCCCCTGTAAGTCTGAAAACTATTAATGCACTAGAGCAATGGGATTGTCTATTTAATATTGAATTGGATAATCATATGCAAGACATATCTCTCACACCTAGAACAGTTTCTAGTGCTACTGTCATTTTTCCAGAAACTGCTAGTTTTCAACTCTAAGACACTAAGATCTGAGTATTGCCAATTGTCTTTAAAAAAAGTTGTAATTTGAAAGTAGGCATACAATCAAAATCCTGGTTCAGGCTACCTTATCATAATAATTAATAATTACTTACTGATACAAGCTATATATCTTATAAATTTCATTTTGTACAAAATTTGAATTAAAACTGTAGAAAATCTGATACAACTTAATTCATAAAGAAATATTTACATGCATGGCTGATCAGCAGATATAACAACAGCCAATTGAAATGAGTAATTTAAAAAAGTAGAATGAAATAAGAGGAAATCAAGTCATAAAGTACAAGTCTGTCTCACGGAAGGAAATATTTCACAAGAAGGTTATTATTGATATCCTCTGAGTGATTTTTTCTTACAATATTTTTTATAGTTTCATAAAGAGGAAATATTTAAACAGAAGATAGAAATAAGATTTATCTCAGATTTTTTTTTGAATATTATGTTGTGAGTGGATTGGTTGAGAGAAAGCTCTTTAGAAAAATCTAAATAGTAATTCTCAGTTATACAATGCATTCTTATATAATGAAAAGGGTCTTATCAATATTTGGAAGTCTACAAATTGGAAGTCTAAAAGAAGAAAAGTCTTCTGATTATTACAGTGAAAACTGCAATTCTGACAGAATGAAATGAAATTGGCATCGCCAATCAGGCTAATAAAATTAAGATTCAACTTACCAACTTTGGAAGCTTCAGATTTCCCACTGTCTTCTGATAATAATGAACCAGACGTATTACAAGTCATACCACCTATTCCACTGTCAGGATAACTATGTTGAGCAACTTGATTTCGTAAATGTAATTCCTGTTCAATTAAAACTTTACTCAATAATTTAGATTTTGCTGAATTTGTTAGAACTTGTGTTGAAATGTACGGTGATGGCTGTGGATGATTTATTTGAGTTGTTCGATGTCTTATAGGTACAGCAGGGCGATTATTTCTATCATGTACATTAAGGCTTTTAGTTCTAGATAATCCACTACTTCTTCTTCTACTACCATTATATCCTACTTCATTCTCACCTTCATCATGAAAACCCATATCTTTTTCTTTATCAACAGGTGATGATGGCAAGGAACGAAGCATTTTCTGGATTGTAACACTATCAAACTGTATATCATATTCAGGATTAAGTGGTGTTATTGGGGTTAAGGGTTCTGGTGGAGATGGCCATTCTGGTGATTCTGATGAAGAAGTATGCCGTGATGTACAACCTACAGATAAACTAGTATCAACAGTTAACCTAGATACTGGTCTCAGTAATGGTGATGCAGCCCCATTTATTGTAGTTTCTATGTGACTACCACTCTCTTGTTTAAGCTTATATTCATTTTCTACAGGAAACTTATTTTCCACAAGAATTTTACTGTAAATATCAGCTGAACTTCCACCACCAATACTACTGTCTTTACTGTAGGTCATGTTGGAAACAGCAGACGCAGGTCTGTCTTGTAACGAATGTGATGGGGATGAAAAAGAAGATGGCATTGATTGCCTGTGACCTTCATTTTTGAAGTCTTTATTAAACACATGTCCGCTTTCATTATCATATATTGAGGCATTAGAGGGGGGTTTGATTATTGCTGAATAACGGAAACCACCTTTATCACAAGTGTCATCTGGTGGAAAAGGAGTGAAAGTTGGAATGTTTCTCTCTGTAGTGTTACAGCCTGCTGTAGCATGGTCCAAATGATCACAGTTTTCACTTAAATGATCAGCTGAAAACGGTCTCTGCTGATTCAATGGGGAACTTGGTGAAGATGCTGATGCACTTTTACTCTTGACCCTCTGAAAATAGAATATATTTATGTAGTCCAATACTTCACTAGTGTAGAGATGGTACATCGCCTACATAAAGCTTAAAAATTAAAAGCTATTTTATAACATTTACAATTTTTAAAAAAGTTTAAACCTGTAATTATGTAGACATTGTGTTAGTTCAGTCAAATAATAACAACAAGCAATTATTGACTATAACAACCTGAATTAAACTTTGTTAGTATGTGTAGCCTCTTTTTTTCTCCGCACATCACCTCCATGCCATTAAATGTGGTCTAAATATTTCAAAATCCCATCTTATTAAGAGTTGCATCCCTTATATGAGTCTTCAAGATTTTCATTTCTGCAGTAATGAACTTAAATGTTTCTGTATGATATAATGAAATCATTTGCATTATTCAAATTTTTTATCATGAAAATATCATAGAGAGGACCTGATTATTGATTTAACAATAAATATGTCTTTCTCTTGTTACAGTTTTACTATTTCTGTTGGCTACACTATTGATTTATTCTGTAGAAATGGCATGCTCTAGTGCTCATGGACTCTTGGCTCTATTTCAATAGAATTTGTTAGTAGCATTTTGATATTTCAGTACAGCACATGTGAGTCAATATCTAATACTTATTCAAATGTAAACAACACTTATGTTCATATTCATGAGGAATATTATCCAATTATCATACTGAATAAAACATTATTACAGAATAATAACACAACAGTCATTCAGTTTTTGATATTTTTCTTGATTTACATAAATAAATAAATATTCTGACACCCAGTAATACTCCAGCAGATGTCAAATGAATATGAATTTCATTGAAAGACAAAAGTTGACATTTTGTTTTTAACCCAAAATTGATTTTTTGTATCAATGGTGGATGTCATATGAATGAAAAACTTATTTGAAAATTCAATTTCAGACCTT
Organism: Lottia gigantea; assembly: GCF_000327385.1. Lineage (NCBI taxonomy): Eukaryota > Metazoa > Mollusca > Gastropoda > Lottiidae > Lottia > Lottia gigantea. The sequence goes on from NW_008709027.1 coordinate 507,880, forward strand.
GGTATACCAGTAACATATGAATCTCTTAAAAGGCAGTCAAAATGTATTATCTTTGATAGAATAGGAATAGGATGTTGTGTTCAATTTGGACATTGTCTTGATGGTGTATTACAGAGTTTTATAGATGCCCATAGTACGAGGTTCAGATACAAAACAAAAGCATGAATTCACATACTGAAATGAAGATAACTATATGTATATTAAAAGAATAGTACCTCTTAATATGAAGATAAAATTCAAACTTGGTCAATAAGAGTACAATGGACATACCTGGTGTCATAATTAGACAACAGGATCAATGATTATGACGATAAATCCATTTAACTAAATAATTATTGAAAAACGCTTAAAATATTAATTGTATTTCAATAAGTACTTGTAGTTTTTTAAACAATTATTAAGTTTCATTGATTTATAGGATTATGCAGGGATTCTGATGTATAGGTTTGACACTCATTTTGGCCAAATTTTAGATATTAAGAGTTAGTATTCCTCTAAAAGCTACAAAACAAAATTGCTATCCTTGACTCAACTCTGATGTTTGAATGGTTAGCAGCTATAAGGGAATGTCTGAACCAACAATGATGCCCCACGCATCAACATAGTAGGAAAGGTGGGAAAAATTGCAGTTTAAACTTATAGTTGAACACTATATGCATTGTGTAAGAGAATAAATTCAAATTCTTTTTCATTTGAACATTCTTATCCATAATCACTTAAATATTACTGTAAAAAATGTTTGATTTTGATGCGGATTCTAAGCTGGCTCATCAAATCTATCAGAGGTAAGGCAAGGTTGAACAAGATTAAAAAAACTAAGGAACTGAATATACAAGCACATACATTAACCAAACACAAAAATAAAGTGCTACAAACAAATGAAGCAATGGTAATATAAGACATAAGCAGTTGTATTTTTCAGTTAGCTAACACATCTAACCTTTGGTGGTGACAGTCGAAGCGAACTGGTTGAAGATGCTTTCCGTGCAAACCTTTGACTAGGAAACTGTTTCAAAATCAAAAAAAAAAAATACATGTATAAAAAGTTCATTCTCCATTGGCTAAAAATATAGAGAATACACACTGTGCTCTTTATACGGAATCAAAAATTCACATCAGCATTGGCATATATAAAACATTATATCTCATTGCCCACTGTCCTACATTACATTCAAATCATGCCCAAATTAGGAGTTATTTACCCAACAGCACACACCGAAATTAGGAAACATTTTTAGACCTAAAATTCAATAATAGGGATACACATAAACCTATGATACTTCTAGAAGATAGCTTGCCAGGCATGGTAATATACGCCCACCACCAGCTGTCAGAAATGATAGCAAAATCCTTAGTGGCTTTATAATGAATTTTCAAGAAATCTTAAAATCATCTATGAGTCAAGGCAAAAACCTGAAACAGTTCATCAAATTCAAACAATGTCTCATCGCTGTACACACAAGGACAACAACTCTGAAACTGTACATCCGATTATTACCAAATTCAAGGGCAATAACTCTGAAACGATTCATCCGATAATACCAATTTTGAACTTGACTAAGATCCCGTCAATATATATATGCATACCAAGTTTCATCAAGATCAGATAAAACCTGTAGTCTCTATCGTGACTACAAGCCAAATTTTACTAAGTCAAGGGCAATAACTCTGAAACCGTTCATCTGAGTATTACCAATTTCGAACTTGACCGAAGTCTCGTGAATATATACATGCATAACAAGTTTCATCAAGATTGTTTAAAAACTGTAGCCTCTATCGCGTCTTCAAGAAATGTGGACGGACCGACGGCAATATACGTCCACATTATAATGTGGGCGTATAAAAATAAAGTGGTCAAACAAGAATCATGCATGGAAGTCAATCTCTGTCAATTTTTTAAAAAGAACTCCAGAAAATAATTTCAAGGATATCAATAAATGATGAGAATTAGACTAATATTCTGAGAGAGCAGAAGTGTAAAATGAAATTTAACGCTTCCAATAAACACAAGGTGTAAGAATTGGACACGTGAAGAAAAGTCGACTAATGAATTATCACATTATGGACTATAGTTGTTATCCTAATTTAGTCCAATATTAAATTTATTCGTATCTATTGATAAGTAAACTAGGTCTGTCAATAACAGCTAATTTCTCGGACATAACTCTCTTTATGATCATTATTATCAAATATTCATATCACCTAGGCAACATATTTCAATAATCAAGTTAGTAAGCAACTTATCAAAACATAATTCTACTTTTAAAATATCGATGCATGATTGGTTCTGGTATACAGTAATATTAGATTATTGTTTGATAGCAGACACACAGTTGATAAAAATTAAACCTTGAGTATGTGAGAAATAAAATAAGATTAATTACCGCACAACAGTCTCGGAAACGATGAGCATCTGTAGCCGTGGAGAAATTAAGGCCCCATTCACATTGATTGATAGGATCACGCCAATGAACAAAGCTTTCAGTTGCTGGACATATTATTGTTCCTGAAACAAGACAGAATTCAAATCAAATCATGATATATGAGTATGACAAGTATAGTCTAGTTCTACTTTTATTAAAATTTATGTTTATTATTAATCCTAGTCTACAATATGGAGTGTTTTTTTCTCTCTATAGTTGATCCTTATTGATTAGTATATTATAACTCTCCCAACCTGCTTATAGTCTCAAAGTGAAATTATTATCAATGGAGAGTTGACATAATAACTCCATTACATCTAAAATAAATCAGGTGGGCCAGAAAAAACAATTTTAAAGCTTTCAACTATAACTTTTACTATAACTTTTACTAAAAAGCGGAATACCCCTTTAATATGAATTCATAATATTATCATCAGTAAATATATATCACATAGCATGCAAACAGTAGGTAAAAAGTTGATAAAATTCCTTTCTCCGCTTTATTCACCTGCTGTAGCCTCTCCACAATTAACTGATTCTCCACAATTCCTAAACCTGGAAAGTTCCCTACACTAGATCAATATATTTTACAATGTCGTAAAGAATACCATAAATTTAAAGATGAACGAACATGACTGTTTACACTCATTAAGCGCGATGATAAGGGAGGAGCGATCGTCATTTGGCGTAAGAATTTTTATCTCCAAGAAGCCACTCAATAACTTGCAAATATTGAGTTGTATAAGCCTTCTTCTATTCAAATCTACCATTAAGAGACTACAGCTATGAATTCTTCCCCATTCTGCCCTGTTCTTCATTCCAGATGAATCGTCTCCTTTGGAGTTTTACCTCCTCCCTAAAATTCATGAGTCTAACAACCCTGGTCGCCCAATTGTTTCAGTCTGTTCTTGTCCGACTGTTCTCATATTCAGCTTTCTTGATTCCATCTTCCAACCGATTAACATTTCTCTACCTTCTTATATCAAAGACACTAATCATACCCTTCATCTCCTCATTGACATTCTCCTCAATGATTTCACATTTCAAACTACCTCTTTAATAAATTCCTACTCACTATGGACTTCGTATCTCTATATATCTCTTTTCCCCACAAGGACAGGTCTTCCGGCTATTTCTACTTTTTGAATAAACAACTTGATCCAAGAGCTAACCCAAGAATGAACCTTATTAAAAATCAGAAAAATCGCGAAATATTTAGTATGAGTTATTGCCATTGTTCTTGAAAACCTGTTAAATTTTTAGCCCGCAAACACTCTAGAAGGCACAATTCTAGATGGATTTTGACTAAACTTGGTGTGAATGTTTGTTATCACTCCAACAAGTATCCAACAAGATAACATTATTCCTGTTGCAGCTTACTTTAACTTACCTGGTCACTCTATAGCCCACGTCATTTATAATTATATTGCATTCTTTTTCTTATATCTAGCTTGTAAATGCTAAAAATTTTCAATTTTATTTACCGTTTTGACCTTCGTCATCATTACCTTATCTATGGCTCTCATGTACCCTTTCTAGTTTCTGTCTAAATTTTTAATTCTTTAAATTTTATCTCATTTTCTTGTTATTCTTTTATGTTTCCATGACCTATATCTTTTTAGTTTATTATCTTCTTTTGTTCATCTTATAAGCTGAATGTGCCATTTTTTGTCAGATTAGTTTTGTTCTTCGTAGAGATAGCACCTTTCTCGTCTATATTTGATTTTTGGTTTTTTTTCCTTGCTAAAGGGATTAGTCCCAAAACGTAGACACACATTTACTCTAATTGTATCACTTTTTAGCTACTGTTTGCACTTTATCGCGTGATTTAAACTGAAGTTTCCACTGACTCAGTGTTAGTAGGAGAATAGGAGCAACAGAATTGTCAAGGAGAGGGGTGGCGGGTTAGGGTTTACAGGTGTTTCTTTCGATATGTAAAATTTGGAGTAAACACGCTACTGACTGATTGTTAAACCTTGTTACTAGACTCAATTTGAGAAAGTATGATGAAATTGAAGCAGAACTGTGACCATAAAAATCCAATAGAAATATAATAAAGTAGAAGTGATTCAAGTCTTTATTAGTTTCATGTGACACCAGTATTAAACTGATTTCTATAATACCCGTGTTCAACAACAGACGGCCAAATACCAAGCCAGCAGATAGAAAGAAATCTATAGATGTCTCTCTACTAATGTGGAAGTAAGAAGGGAAATTGCTTCCATTATTCAGTCTATGTCAGGTCACAGTGAACTAGATGGTCTTTCTGATAGCAAATCACACAATATTAGCTATTTAGCCTTTTCATTGAAGATAAAGATCGTAATTTAACAAGTGGTAACTATCATTGAAGTACAAGTTTAGTTTCGAAAAGTAAATTTGAAAGAAAATGTTTAAATGATAATCTATTTTGGGATATTTCACAAAATTATACTAGTGAAAAGAAATAAAATTCTAAAATTGTTATCAGCATACATTATGTGTATTTATACATAAAACATAACAGTATTTATATCTGTTTCATAACAAGACAGGATCAAACAGTCTAGTATGATAATGATGTCAATATGAAGGTTATATAAATTCTATCATTGAATTATCATGTGGGCCAGTGTCTGAACACTTAATGGCTTTATCACAATTTCAAGTTAAGTCCTTTAAAAAAAATGTCTGAATGCCAATTTACAGTGAGTTGAAGACCGTCTTTATCAAAATTAAAGCCTGAAAATCTTCATGATTCCAATTCAGTTTAAACAGAGAATCCTGTTCCTTGGGGTAAAGCTTATTTAAGTCAGATCCTTGATGATGACATACTAAAATCAATTTGATTATTAGGGTGCATACCCTTTTATCAGAGACAGAAAGTATTTACTGGGTTTTTGATGTATTATACAGTGCAATTCCATAAAAAGTGCTAAATACAAGCTATACAAATCTGTCATTAAAATAGACATTGCTTTTAAATACTTTTTTCTCTGTTTTGTGCAGTAGGACTACCTTTAGGACTACCTTTTTTATGTTTAACTTTAGGTGAAAGTGGTTGTAAAAACAATATAAAATTGAAATTACAAAAGCACAGACAAGGAGATTGAATTAGGACTGCCAGTAAATAAGATATATAAATGTTAAAGGTAATTTAAACCTGATGTTATTATATAATAATAAATTAACATATATATTATGTAAAACGATAGGGGTGGGGAGAAAAATTCTATATTTACCTGGTTGAGTGATCTTTACATCAAAAATCTTTTCCACGTGTCGGTTGTAAGCTGTAATCTGAAAAACAGTGCTAGGCGTATCTTCAATACAGGAGATGTTGATTGGAACCACATCATCAGAAACACGTTGCCATCTCATGTATTCACCATCCCCATGTACTCGAAATACATCAGCCCACAATCTGTAAGATATATATAACATGTTATACAATACATTCTCAATTGTTTCTATATTTATAGTGTTTCATTACACTCTTTACTTTTATATTGTAACCAATACTTACTAAATCAACAGGATAAACAGAATATAATATAATATTCAAAGTGACAATTTTTTAGTTAGCAGTCCTTTCTGAAGAAAAGACTGATCAACCTTGGGACTGGCAGAATCAAATGGAGATCAACCGACAGCATCTTGGACATTCTGATAAATCACTGGATTAAGTCAATCTGTGCAACATGGTGTCCAAACCACACCCCCATTCATCATACTTCCTGACTGGTAATACAAGTAAGAGAAATTACATATTCGTGGATAAATATTGTCCAAACAAAATTGTTCCTGCTGTCTTAGTAGTAAAATTTCAGTTGACATCAATTACTTGTTTTCAAATTTCCAGATAAAATTTGATCTTGACCCAAAGCAGTTTCAATCTGCGAGCACATTGCAGGTGTTAATTTATCTTTACATCAATTGTCCTGAGCTACTGAGTTTACAAAGGGGGATAAAAGGCTAAGAAAGAGAGAAATGGCTGAATTCACCAAATGCCGGTGGAATGAAAGACAGTGATACAGAAGACATTTTGTTTGAACACTTGATCAATAATGGAGTAATATTAATGACATCATAATGTGCTGATAACAACTAGAAGGTATATAACAGTAAAATAATGTGGAGGTCTAATGTATCTGTAAGGCATTAGTTATATACCCTAGAGAACTGTCATCAACAATCTTTTATTTTTATCAAGGTTGTTTATTATTTATTTGTCCTTGAAACCGGCTGTATTCTATATTTTCTGACGTCAGCTTACTAGGACATATCTGACATATTTAGCAACATCTTTTAGCTGAAACATGGCCTAGTTATAGATGAAATATACTTTAAAATTCATAGTTGTAGTCAACAAGTTAAGATGACACTGAATCATGGTCCTAATTGCTGAAGGATTTGACCGTTCTGTTGGATCATAAAAATAATTTCAGATGTCATACTGTATTATTGTGTGGCCTTTATTTCAAAATAAGTCTTCTTTCTATTTTCAGCATTAATATGCAGTTGATTATGCAATCAAAATAACAGTCCTGGCCAACTAGTCTGCACACAAATTATCATTTATTGATATAATTTAATATTATAATTCATTAATTATGCTCTAAATCCCAGTAGTTGTCACAAAACCTATTTTTATCAGGTTCTATAGCACAGTCACTTAGAGTGTTGGTTCCTTTCATGAAGTCATTTGCTTAATATATTTATTAATTAATTCATACTTTGAATATCTGTTAATGATGTCAAGACTCAATCATCCTGTCCCACTTTGTCTACGCACAGCTGCAATGGAAGATATCTTGGCATCAGAGGCAATATCAACAAGACATCAAATTTCGGATAACCAAAATTTCAGACAGGAGAAAAGAAATAAAAAGTTGAATTTGTTGTTTTAGATATTTTTGGAAGCTATTTAAGGTTTCAAGGTTCAAAATACCAACTTCAAATCAACCTCCGGCAATGCCAAAACTCTCCCTTAAATGTCTCTTCATCCAAGCAGTTGCAAGAGAATCCATGAGTATGAATGGGGCAGATTATCATCAGGGGACTGATTCATTTACCAATGATATAATATTCACATTTCTCAGATTAAATGTAATGAAAGTCTTCAATAGTGCAAATAACACAAACTACAGATCTCATTTCTCTATTCATTTAGTCTGAACTATGATCAATGTAAGCTAATTTATAAATCAATAAGCAATTGTGAAAAAAATAAACTAATTTGAGAAATCATTTTACACACAAATTATACATTGGAATGCCAAACAGAAACATTTGCAACTTCATAGAATTTTACTCAATTCAAATGGTTCCAAGAATCTTCAAATCCAGTGTAAATAACCATTAACTATTAAAACATTAATTTGAAGCGAAATTCCTAATTTTATGGTTAAAAGAAGATAGAAGATATAATGCATTCATAAATTATATTTAAAAAATAAACCCAATATTCTTATATAGTGACTTAGGATTTTTTTTTATAAGATATCAACTTTTTATCTCATTTATCAGAATGTTTATAGGAAGTAGACAAGCAGTATAGATAGCTTGTGTACTGGAATCAATCTTTCATAATAAATCATAGCAGTACTATATCTTATATATATCATAATCATTGCCATCTTCCACTATATAACATCTTTATCTAACAATTTATCATTAAAGGTCAACTTTGAGGCACTATTTATTATGAAAGGTAGAGAAAAATAAATCAAAAAGATTCTTTTACAAACTATACCAAAATTTTTTTTTTTTTTTTTTTTTTTGATAAAATTATACCTATTTCGTTCATTATCACTGTAAAGGCCTACAGATTTCTTATAATATAATGGGTCAATTATTTAGATGAATAGCTCTAAAACCCACAAGGGACTCTACCCACAGAGAAGTCATGGTGATTAACTACTAACAATTAGATTGGGTCTACCATTGTTTTGCCACTGTTTCTTTTCATATGATACTAGGTTTTGTTCTATTTTATCATATCTTTAATACAATTAGTATGCTCCAAAGCTAAACCTGACCAAAAATTTGTCCTTTTTTCACAAATAAAATAAATTGTCACATAAAATATTGTATATTAGTATTAATATCTGTTAATAGTAATACCTGTATAAATCTATATCAGTAATACCTGTATACATGTACCTGTATCAATCTATATTGATCAATAATACCTGTATCAATCTATATTGATCAGTAATACCTGAATCAATCTATATCAGTAATACCTTTATACATGTACCTGAATCAATCTATATTAATCATTAATATCTGAATCAATCTATATTGATCAGTTATATCTGAATCAATCTATATCAGTAACACCTGAATCAATCTATATCAGTAATACCTGTATACATGTACCTGTATCAATCTATATTAATCAGTAATATCTGAATCAATCTATATCAGTAATACCTGAATCAATCTATATCAGTAATACCTGTATACTTGTACCTGTATCAATCTATATTAATCAGTAATATCTGAATCAATCTATATCAGTAATACCTGAATCAATCTATATCAGTAATACCTGTATACATGTACCTGTATCAATCTATATTGATCAGTAATACCTGAATCAATCTATATCAGTAATACCTGAATCAATCTATATCAGTAATATCTGTATAAATGTACCTGCATCAATCTATATTGATCAGTAATACCTGTATCAATCTATATCAGTAATATCTGAATCAATCTATATCAGTAATACCTGTATCGATGTATGTCAGTAATACCTGTATAAATCTATATCAGTAATACCTTTATACATGTACCTGAATCAATCTATATTAATCAGTAATACCTGTATCAATCTACATCAGTAATATCTGAATCAATCTATATCAGTAATACCTGTATACATGTACCTTTATCAATCTATATTGATTAGTAATACCTGAATCAATCTATATCAGTAATACCTGTATCGATGTATGTTAGTAATACCTGTATCAATCTATATCAGTAATAATTGTATACATGTACCTGTATCAATCTATATTGATCAGTAATACCTGAATCAATCTATATCAGTAATACCTGTATTGATGTATGTCAGTAATACCTGTATCAATCTATATCAGTAATACCTGTATACATGTACCTGTATCAATCTATATTGATCAGTAATACCTGAATCAATCTATATTGATCAGTAATACCTGAATCAATCTATATCAGTAATACCTGTATCGATGTATGTCAGTAATACCTGTATCAATCTATATCAGTAATACCTGTATTGATGTATGTCAGTAATACCTTTATCAATCTATATTGATTAGTAATACCTGAATCAATCTATATCAGTAATACCTGTATCGATGTATGTTAGTAATACCTGTATCAATCTATATCAGTAATAATTGTATACATGTACCTGTATCAATCTATATTGATCAGTAATACCTGAATCAATCTATATCAGTAATACCTGTATTGATGTATGTCAGTAATACCTGTATCAATCTATATCAGTAATACCTGTATACATGTACCTGTATCAATCTATATTGATCAGTAATACCTGTATCAATCTACATCAGTAATACCTGAATCAATCTATATCAGTAATATCTGAATCAATCTATATCAGTAATACCTGTATACATGTACCTGTATCAATCTATATTGATCAGTAATACCTGTATCAATCTATATCAGTAATACCTGTATACATGTACCTGTATCAATCTATATTGATCAGTAATACCTGTATCAATCTACATCAGTAATATCTGAATCAATCTATATTAGTAATACCTGTATACATGTACCTGTATCAATCTATATTGATCAGTAATACCAGTATCAATCTACATTTATATCGATAATACTTGTATCAATCTATAGTAATACTTGTGTCAATCTATATCAGTTATACCTGTATCAATCAATATCAGTAATACCTGTATCAATCAATATCAGAAATACCTGTATCATTCTATATCAGTAATAAATGTATCAATGTATATCAGTAATAAATGTATCATTCTATATCAGTAATAAAGGTATGAAATTGTAATATAAGAACTATTTAAATATCAATAAAATCATCATCACCAACATCTATAATAGTAAAAGATATCTATTTACCGTAACAAATGAGAATCCTTTCGTACATTCCAGGGGTAACTTGTATCAGTTCTATATCCTCTTTTTAGCAATGGGGCACACAGCTTATTTCCCATTCTTCATCTTTTCCCATTTAGTGTAAATATCATAGTTCACACATCTGAAAATATAAAATATAGTGGCTTACAAAATCAAGCTTCTGTGATACTTTTCCATTTTATAATACATCAACTAATTGACTTTCCATATAATGATAGTCTACATGTACTTTGACTTTTCCATATATTGATACATGTTCTTTGGCTGTTCCATATAACAATACATGTACTTTGGCTATTCCATACAATGATAATGTAGTTATCAAATATAAATTTAGCTCAAACAAATTATGGACAAACAGCACTAAACATTAAGTAAAGATTGCTTTCCATACATGAGGTTTTGTTAAAGATGAGTCACCAGGTTTCTCTTTATTTTCTGGATAGTTAAAGTGAACATGTGTGCTTACTCTTCAATCAATGTAAAACTTGAAAAATTCAAATTTGCTGAATAATTATACAGACACAACAATGTAGAGTGTGACATAAATGGTCAACTATCAACCTACCTACTTTACTCACAATAAATAAGCTTTCAGGCCGAAGGAATAATCCAAAAGAGATACAACGTAACTGAAGCCCTAACTTTACGAATAGCTTAATCCTTATCGATCACATTCACTAAGTTGTTCACATTTTTAACAGTCACTTTTATGAATTTATACTAATCTTTGAATAGAAATTCAGATAGATATGAATAGCAGCAGAATGGTATAAAGAAGTGACAATGTCTAGTATGATGTGAGAAATACCTGTACTAGTCACCTGATACTAGGTTCCTACAATTATTATAATGTCACAGCTGTTCTTTATTTCATCATTCATATTGATATACATCATATACAAACTATACTTTAAATACTGAACTTATATCTATAATCATGTACAAATATATATTCATCTGCTCACATGTTTTTGGTACAGTTTACTAACAACTGACAACAACAGATTACCATCAACCTAATAACCTTCCATGGATATGAAATAATGTTTAATTTTGAACAAGTAACTAAATTATCAGGTGAATGAGAACAGTTGAATGTAATCAGCTCAGAAGCAATGTACCATAAAAACTGTTTTATCTTATACAATATCCTTTAACTTTTCATTTTTTGCAGTGGAATGATTTGGAAGACTTTGAATAGAGTTTGGTGATAATTAGTAATAATTAAATCACGATTCCGTTTACACGGTATCATGCAATTTGATTGGATAACAGCAGTCAGGTGACTTCGGTTTATACCTGTGTAAACGGAATGTAAATTTAAGCTCCACCCCTTAACGGACTACTTTTATCATTGAGTTTGGCCACTAAACAGCGTCGATGTCTTTCCTTCGAACGTCACCAGATCCGAAATCTACACTTCACTGAATGATACGGTATTTTGCCAAATTCCCTCGAATGTGCACTCTCCAAATATCAACACAATCATGATTTTTGGACTTATTTCGAACTCGTCTTTCAATAATTGAACTTTAAATGTGGCCGCTCCGTCAACTTTCAAACAGTAGACAGTAGACTATAAAAAGGTTTTATTGCCGATTGGCTGTTCTCTTGGACATCTCTATTGTTAGTATCAGTTCATTAACGTTATGTTAAAATTTTAGGCATTTAAGCGCCAATTTTGTGCCTTAGTTTGTTGCTATTTTAGATAAATATTTAAACATGTATTCGAGTGGATTTAATTATAAGGAATGACTTGAACATTTTTTCAGTTTATCAATATAAAAACAGAAAAAAACCTGTGTACCTGTATACATCGAAAAACTGAAAAAATGTTCAGGTCATTCCTTAAATGGATTTTATACTTCTAAGAACAATATCTGCATCTACTACCAGTGTGCGGCCAAACCACATAGTGGAACTCATGTATTACATAGATATTATATAAATATTGGTCATTTCAACGCCCACAAAACGAAGTGTAGATAGTTTAATATGGCTTAATAAGACCAAGTCAAAACCTGTATTCGGGTTACGATGCTATCAGAGGTGACAGATCTTAGCTTGTTTCAGGAAAATAGTTAAATTTGCATATTATAAAAATCATCAGATGAAGGGATACATGTCTATATATTTTCATTCCCAACTATTTCAGCTCAATTTAAGACTAATGTCACTTTGGTAATAACTACAAACATGAATACCGGTTTTAAGTATGTAAAGGCTAAAGAAAGCTGAAATAGAGACTATAAGCTTGAAAGCAAACATTCATGTGACTATGTCCTTATCCTTGACATGATACCAATATATAGATTGCTTGTGAAGTAAGAATTCAACACTCAAATCCAAAACAACCACATAATGGAACAAATTATATATTATCTGAGTTATATCACATTTAAAAATTTGAAAAACCAGATAAAGAGTCTGTCAACTAAAATTTTAAATTTAATGGAAGATGAAGTTATGCGTAAGATTATATAAAACGTGAATAAAAAGATGTTTGAATGGTTGGCTAGTGTGATTAAGAATCAATAGATATCAAGAGGAAGGGGTAATGGTATTGACATAAATCTTAACTCTCTATATGTTTACTTTCTAGCCTCCTCTACAATCCCCATCTTCTACAACAAACATACTGTCAGTCTACAGAGACTTTAGAAAAACAGGAATCTAGAATTTCAAATTATTAACTTAATCTGAAAACATTTCATCATATTACACACTTAGTTAACTTGCCTACAGAAAACCTTTTAAAAAACTCTAATTGACAGCAATGACCTTTACAATTTTATGGACTTCGTTGAATGTTTTAAAGAGTGTTGCGCCAGTATTCATGCAATAACCAATTGAATTAAATGTAACTTTATCAAAAATTACAAATCAAGCATTAACTTTTCATGGTTTTAAAAGAAACAAGTAGCATTGAACAAATTCTATTTATATAGAATCTGTCACGTAACTTTCTTCATTCCAAAAAGACTTTCATAATTTGAGGTGAAAAAGGGCACGAGCTGACATTAACTTTTGCATTAGAATTTTTTTCAACCTTCAGAAGGATTGTAATTAAAGGGACATGTGAAACATTTTGGGGGGTAGATTCTAGTCTTGAAAATATGCCAAAAGAACTACTTGTATTTCAACCTATAACTGAGTTTTACAGTCTAGGATATGCCAAAAGAACTACTTGTATTTCAACCTGTAACTGAGTTGTACAGTCTAGGATATGCCAAAAGAACTACTTGTATTTCAACCTGTAACTGAGTTGTACAGTCTAGGATATGCCAAAAGAACTACTTGTATTTCAACCTATAACTGAGTTGTACAGTCTAGGATATGCCAAAAGAACTACTTGTATTTCAACCTATAACTGAGTTGTACAGTCTAGGATATGCCAAAAGAACTACTTGTATTTCAACCTATAACTGAATTTTACAGTCTAGGATATGCCAAAAGAACTACTTGTATTTCAACCTATAACTGAGTTGTACAGTCTAGGATATGCCAAAAGAACTACTTGTATTTCAACCTATAACTGAGTTTTACAGTCTGGGATATGCCAAAAGAACTACTTGTATTTCAACCTATAACTAAGTTTTACAGTCTAGGATTATCGGCTGAAACCAAAAAGAAAGACTGAAAGCATATCTGTTTAATTTCTTTGATGTCTGAGTTTTTTCATATTGTCTGTGTTAAGTTAGATATATATGGACACACATATAATATTTATTAACGAATTCAAATCAATAGTTAAAACCATAAAGAAAGAATCCAGTAATGGTGCAAAGTTAACATGTCTCTTTACCTATTCAGGGCTGCAGGGCATTTATCTTCCAAATGTTTCTATAATTTACCTTGGCATTGAACCATCAAGCAACAAGTTTGACAATATTATTCATTGATTTGACAGGTCTCAACAAAAATAGGGGCAAATTAAACAATAGTTTAACAATTGAATTGATTTATGATATAACTGTGCTAATGAATCTCATACATTATTACAACTCAATTTCTTATATACCATGATAATTTACCATTAATGAATATTATGATTTCAACCACAGCTTGATGGAGCATTTTCCATTCCAGTAATTTTCTAATGAAACAATCCTGAGCTGTCAAAATTGGCTGTTTGAGGACCAGTACGTAAACATAGAGAGAAAGAGTCTAGGTTTATCAATATTGTCAGTTATAGAAGTTCCAATTCTCTCCTCTATTGTACTCTAATTCACATACAGTAATGAAATAAGGCCAGCTTTTTAGTTTTCCTGATAAAATAGAGTTGTTATCCATTAATACTCTTATAGATTAACAGCGTATAATGATGTTAGTTTGTAATAATTTACACTAAAACATCTATTCATTACCTAAAGAGAACTTTATGGATTACAAATATGGAATGTCATATGATGCAATGATAGGTTTTGAGTATCCTCATACAGTCATAAATAAACAACCAGTTTTTACAAGAACAATGAAAGGATCTTTGTACCAGATGGTCATGCACCAAACCTTTAACCCTTTCAGACTTAGTTAGAATGAAGTCATAATGCCTACAGTCCAATTATTTGGGTTATGTCACATTTTTATTACTGTCCTTTTATATTTGATCTTTATGATAATTCTTCTGATCGGAATTTACAAAAATCATGTATTTAAATAACTTCCACACTTTTATGGGCTGTTAGTTCGACATTGACAAAAACTTGACAAAAACATCATTAATTACAGTTAACTAAACAACAATTAAAGTTAATTTCATTACTGAATTCCCTTTAATGACCTTATCTAGGAGGTCAAGGTGAACTCCCTAAGTTTTGACCTTCTAAACTTCATGGAGGTTATGTAATCTGAAGGCTTGTAAATTGTATGTTGAAATATGACATCAAAAAGTCAGAAAGGGTTAAGCACCTGGATTTCTGGATTTAATGCAGAGTATATATCAAGAACATCTTATCAACAACAGAAAAACACACACACAAAAAACATATTGCCAAATATCTGTATCTATATCTGTATCTGTATTACATCATCAAGCATTATTTCAGCATCCTTTTAGCTCAGTGCAAATGATATCACTATATCAACATTGAAAAAGATAGCCTTGCCAAACAAGGTGACACCAGCAGCTTTGTGCAAGTACAAATTATTGTTTGTAGCCTGTAGAGTGAGCATGAGCCAAGTGTGAATGGACGGACAGATGGCAATATGCTTCCATAATACATGTGGGCATATAATAGCACTATATAGCTAAAGTAAGATACAATATTTCCCTGAAAAATGATGAGATCATCACAAAAATCGATAGGGATCATCTTCATAATGACATTGACCCACAAAATAAAAATCAAAAGTATCCATAAAGAATTGTTGAGTGTAGAGTGAGCAAAAGTTGCACAATACATTTAATAAAGTTAAAACGCAAAGTCGGATATGATATTTCAGTGAAAGATAGTAGACCACAGCCGTATACGCCCACCACGGCATGCGGATGGTAAAAACGAAACATCCATCTTTAATATGACATTGACCCACAAAATAAAAAGCAACAGAATCCATAATGAATTGTTGCCTGTAGAGTGAGCACAAGCCGCACAATATAGCTAATAAAGTGAAAACACCAAGTGGGACACTATATTTCGATGAAATATTATCAGATCATCACAAAAATCATCTTCATTGATCCATGAAATAAAAATCAAAAGAATCCATAAAGAATTGTAGCCTGTAGAGTGAGCACAAGCCAAATGTGAACAGACTAACCGACGGACCGATTACAATATACGCCCATACAAATAAAAATACTGTATACATACAAAAAATCAAACTCAATCACTAAGGGTGTACATATATTTTAACTTAATATAATAACTACTTAAATCATATCATAGTTATCGAGAATAATACTGTTACAAACTGAGAACTCAAATTTCAAATAACATGTTTCACCTCACCTACAAATTGTTGTAGTAATTTAATTATATCATCAAGATTATTTAACTAAACTATATCACAAATATATTACAGAACCTAAATATCACGATGAGTGAAAACTTATCAATTTTTATTACTGCCAGGCCAGATAATCAAGGCCAGAATATGAATTAATGTGAAGGAAGAATAGACTTGAATATCAAGATATTTTTAAAAAAAATTTTTTATGGTCAGATGGTGATTGCTTTGAAACGTTTCTAATGAGAATTTACAGTTACACTGCTTGATGTACAATTCTACATGTATACATTTCAAACCTTAAATTTGAAGTTACGAACATCTAAGATACAAATCACATTTTTCAGAGCAAACATATCGCATCACATCACCATAAGAGTTCAAGCAACTAAAGCATATCACTATCTCAATTACTGTAAAAACATCACATCAACAAAAAGTGTTTCCAGCAACTAAAGTATGTCACATCTACTGAGAAAACATCAACATCACATCAGCATGTTCAAAAATATTGACAAATTGTCAGATTTATATACATACCTGTGTGATATGATCAAAAAACTTTCAATCAAACATTTATGAAAAAAATTCCACAACTTAACAAAGTAAAGCAGAAAAATCAATCAGAAAAATAGCTTGTAATTGACTTGAATAAAAGACTAATTTGTAAGCAAGAATATACTGCATGCACTAGATCCTTTTTTAACATATGATGAGTGCGCTGCTCAAACTGGCTATTTCTACATTTGTTATGAAATAAACAAGTAACTCATGAAAAGGTTTTACCATCAAAATCCATTCACATTGATATAATACCACATCTTATAGACATTCCACTAGACAGTTCCAGAAGGCGTTCAACTATAAAATGATGTTTTCTATATCCTCTACACAGACAATATAATAGAATATACATTATTATACTAAATGGTAAAGAATAACGATGAAAATATAAGAGATATATACCAGTTCAACCCACCTGTTTACTGGTAGAAGATAACATCAAGTTCTGATTCCTAGTTCCACTATATACGAATCTATTATCTGACTGTAGGTTAAGAGTGGTGATAGAGAGAAGAACTAATTAATGTCGCCAGCTATCACAATATGGCTTCCAGTTTTACCGGCTATACAACTACTGATAACATAAGATGAAGAGGAGATTTTATGTTAATACACTGTACTGACCATTTAACTCACTTAATCAAATGCACAAATATTCATGAGTAAGAATCAATATGTTTGAAGTGGTTGACCTTTAATTGTCAAGGGATGGAAAGGAGAAAGATGAGAGCCAGAATAAAAGGTTAGAAGATTAAGTGTTAGAACTATTTTACCAATAACTGAGAAGAAAGATTAACTATATGTCAAATAGCACACAATTTGTCAAGGTTTCCTCTTATTCCATAATATTCTACTCCTCATTTATTATCTAAAATAAAAACAACTTTACTTTTGCTACTCAATTAGTTATTTGAAATATTCCAGCTGCTCTGTCAAATTACCACTACAATTTGACATTAAAAAGACTTAAAATATGCTTCTATTGCTTCTATTTATAAATAAATTACATTGGGATGTAGATAATTACAAGACTAATAAAAAAAAAAGAAAACGAGGAAATCAGAAAAACAACATAATCTACTACTGATATAAACCTTAATCCACAAGGTGATTCACTGGTTGAGTTAAAGATAAAAGTTTGGGCTAATACATACTCAGATGTAAGTGATAAATATATCCTTAAGGTACAAGTTACTACATACATCCTTATGTGCAATATGGATAAAATATGAATAAAATACATCCTGAATTACAAGTAAACGAAATCCAGCCTAAATTACAAGTTAACAAATCCAGGCTGAATTACAAGTAAACAAATCCAGGCTGAATTACAAGTAAACAAATCCAGATTGAATTACAAGTAAATATATCCAACCTGAAATGTAATCCTGGGTGTAATCAACAATTTCACTGAATAATGTGGAAATTCCGCAGTAAAAGGTGAAGGCTGCTTGTTAGGCATATGCAGTAAAAACGTTCTCAGAACGGATACTGTTTACATTACACAAATTTATCAAGTCCGTTCTCAGAACCGTTCCGAGAACACCTTGAGGTGTGCCAGAATTGGAACTGTTCTCAGAATGCTCGACTGTTTACATTACACAAAGTTCATCCGTTCCGTTCTGAGAATTGTTCTTAGAAAAGATAAATTTTGTAATGTAAATTACATTTTAGTCACAAGTAAACAAATACAGCTTTACTTACTAGAGAGTAAATTTATCCTAAATTACAAAGGAACAAATACAGCTTATACAAACAACACCCCCATTTGTCACTTCCTCGGGGCCATTTTAACACAAGAAAAATTAAGTATTCATAGCTAAATATTGTCCAATCAAAACTGTCCCTACTGTATTGCTAGTAAATTTCAGCCAATCACAACAAATCACTTGTTATAACGCTTTGTTTGCGAACATAAACAGTGTGCCATTACATATTTTGATGAATATGTACGGTACAGAATTGTGTAAGATATTTGAAGCCGAGAGAAAATCAAACCTTACTTTGGAATATTTACTTGGAAAGAATGTGTTCTTATCTCTTAAAATAGGCGGAGGCAAAGCGTTGCTGTGTTTTGTTTACATGACCTCATTTCTGTTCTACCGATCTGATTGGTCGGATTTAAATGCCACTAATCCCATTTCCACGCCCAAAAAAAAGAAATGTAGTGGGCTTAGTTTAATATGGATTAATAAGACCATGTCAAAACCCGTATTTGTGACATGATGGAACAAGTACAGCTTTACTTACTAGAGAGTAAATTCATCCTAAATACAAAGGAACAAATATATCCTTAATTGCAAGCGAACAATTACATCCTCATTTACAGGTGAACACAATACATCCTTACAACTCAATTTATACACATTCTCTAATTCAAGTATATAAATCCATTCTCCATTACAAGGGAACAATAAATCCCAAATTACAAAAGTACAAATATAGCTTCAGTTACAAGAGAATATACCCTTAATTACAATTACACAAATACTGCTCCAGTTACATGATAATAAAGTACTTTCTCTGAAGCAAGTGAGCAAATACATTTTACATCCTACTACACAAGGAGTGAGCAAAAAGTGAGCAAATGCACCTTCAGGTTGTCATGAAAAATATAAACAGATATTAATCAATAGATCTATTAGAATATCATTCAGATGTAAGTGAATAATACTGGGTACATACTGAAGATAGTTTCAGAAAACCAAAACTCTCATATCCACATGACCAAAAAATCCAACATCAATGTAGACAATAATTTTGCAGCCAGAAAATCATGAATTCTGTCAATATCAGACTAGCCTTCTTACTCTTCTTAGACAAACAGAATTTGTGGTTTAGACATTCAACGTAATGCCAATATATCATTATTAATTTCGTTCTTGACAGAAGCTAGACTTCTTTGACTCAACAATCAGATAATGTTTAATGGACGCTTCCTGCTCCCTTCAAACTTTACTATTATGGACCGACTGTCTGAAAAAATTTAAGGCAATTATTTACCATTATATTCCACAATTAAAACATGCTACATGGAGCACCATCCTGTGTCAGTCTGAAATGAGTTCTAATTCATGCTTTTATCTGTAATAGTCAGACAGTCTACATCATTTTAAAGATGGGTTCCCTTATTTTCATTTATGAAAATGAAAATGCTAATACTTATATGAATAGAAAGTAGAGGTGTTCTTATGACTTGGAAAATATCAGATTGTCTCACATGTCCATAATTAATTCATAATTAGCTAAATTAGAAGGGAATTACCAGCAGAATTCTAATGAGTGACCAATCAAGAAGGGTCAAAAAGTCTTTTTTGTTTATCCAGACTGTATATACATGGACATTTATGATTGGTTAAAACTCTTAATTACATGCAATATAAGAAAATAATGATATACACCATCATATAATTTACTTAATTTGACCAATTTAAAGGGTATTTTTTTAAAATATCACAGTTGTAATGAGCAAATAAAACCCACACAATATCCAAAATGTTACATAGTGAATGTAGAGAATTGTTGCATGTAACAATAATATAGATCATGTGGAATAGTATGATCTCAAATACTAGTTTTTTCTATCCTGTAATATCTGATCATTTTAGATAATTAATTTCTACTAACTAAATAATAATATTTTGGTACCGGTTAGTTGGTATTATTATTAACAAGACAATAAATGCCATTATACAATATCAACCAATGGTGTGCTACTGACTTACAGCCAATTGCCAAATATAGAAGATACAGACCAATCAAGTTTAGCAATAAGATTAAAAATCAATAGTAGTTTTCTACTATAATTTATCATGTTTTGATATCTCATTCCTGTATTTACTTTTTCTTTTCATGCTATTCTATTGAATAGAAACAAGGCATGTTGATTTTGAATCTGAAGTTCTTCTTCCTTATTTCAGTTACATCTTTACATTCACCTAATTACTTTCTATTCAATTCTTGTAGAGATATAGTCCAGAGTTCTTTTAATTTTACTTCACTTTTAACTTTAATTCAACGTTCATTAAAATCTTCACCTGAATGAAGCAGCCAGGCTGTGTATTACTGTCCATGCATGATATTTTTCTAGAAATTTTATTTTTAACCTTGGATAAAAGCATCTCCTGATGTAACCAGTTAGTAAATGATGTCCTCAGTGCAAGGATAATGAGATATTTTACTGTACCAATAATTCAAGGTTTTTGACAAATGTCCAGCACAAAGTAACATTAAAGTAAGTTAAGGAGCCAAGACCTCAGGTACTCACTTACTGACAAAATATCTACATCTTTCAAAATTAGGCAGAAGTTACATATTCACTTGGAGTATAACACAATTATATTTTAGAACATTATCACCAGTCCATTCCATTTCTAATTTTAAATTGAATACAAAAATTACCAGTGAAAAACATGTCAACAGCAAATAACATTGCTTAGAGAACTGTACACTAGGGAATAGTTTGGTTAGATTGCTATAGACATGACATTCAATAAAATAGGAAATTGGAAAGACTTTATTAACTTGTAATTATTTTTCGTGCACAGCAAAAATCTGTCTCTCTGACCTTCAAGATATAACAACACATTTGTTATCCAATTGTATATATACAAATACAAGATGTTGAGAGGTATTAGTATTGTATGAAAGGTTCTGTCTCAAATGGGATTAGAAGAAAGATGTGTGGGAATGTAATTTGATTTAATATATAAATAAATAAAGACAAATGAACCAGATCTGACCAAAACAAGTCAACTAAAACATCACAGCATCTAAAACAGTGTTTTATTTTCAAGTCCTAAGCTGTTCTAATTTGAAGAAAAAATAAATTATATGTGACACATCTCCAAATACGATTAAGCTCAAATTGAAATGTAGATGTAATGTGTGCATGTATATAGGAAATAAAATGAACACATTTTTAAGTGAATTGAGACATTTAGCGGATACAGCTCCTTTACACAAGGTTTTAAATAAGAGTATAACATTTATCATGTATATTGGCATCACCTATTTAATATAGCATTAGCTACTCTTTAAATTTTAACTTAAGATATTTAAAATCTCTTACATCACTACAACTCAATATCAACTCTTAATATCTCTGTCTAAAACACAAAAAATTAATTCACTATTGATTCTTAAATGCAGCTGTTATCTTCTTTCTTTCGCCTAATATTAGAGCTGGAATTGGAATCAGAACACTTTCTGTGGAATACTTGTTCAATGTCAATTCTGATTCTAATCAAAACAAGAGAATGCAATTGCAGTTGCATAAGTGATCATTTTTTCTGTTTTCCCTGTTCAACCATAAAATCATGTCATCCTTGATGGCTCAAAGGAAGCTGTACAAATAGTTACCTTGACCATTCCATTGTTTTGCGCAGAATTAAGACCGCAACATGATTGTCCTACTTGCCACTCCACACAACTTTCATGCTCACGGACCAAAATGCATTGTAATGAAATGTTGACTTGAAAATTCACCATAAGCCACTAGCATGTAAGATGTCACTCAATAACTGACCAATTGACCGCTACTATCACATGATTATTTGACCAATTTTGACTAAATCAAGGAAGACAAATAAGAGAGTTATTGATCAAAATATCTTCATAATGATAATCATTCAAGAGTGTTTCAATAGATACCAACCAGTATACATGTTTGCATAATCTAATCAAAATAATATATTTCTATCAAGCTCGCTAGTCAATTTGGAATTGATGTTTATGTCTCTTTTGTACCTTAATTGGACCTGCAAACTAAACATACATGCAATTTTCCTAAAGATTCATAATCGATTTAATTGAATTCATCCATGGTCGCTAAATGAATTTGACTGAAACTGTAGCAGGGGCGATTCTAGGAGGAGGTTTCTCTCAAAGGTGAGACCCAGAGGGCAAGAGACCCCCCCCCACCCAAAAAAATAAACAATGGCCCTCCCCTTAAATATGCTACTGAACTGATGTCATTAATAGAAAATATTGGTGGATAATACAGGTATCAGTATAGTACTTTCTATTATTAGTAAGCCATTGTCTCTGATTGGTCTGACTTACAATAGATTTATTGAATTGTTATTGGATAGTCCGGGCAAATGGTCAATATTTCTCAATAAGATAAATGTGATTATTTCATTTACAGAAACCAGACATCTTAATTTCCAATATATATTCAAATTATGTCCCTTATATTGGTGTCCTTGTCTTAATCGTTCCAATAGTATTTGCACTTTGTTTATTTATCCTTCTTTCTATGGAATGGACCATCACAAATTGTGTGTCTGTGCACACATTTATATAGGACCAATAATTGAGCTGTTCAATCATAAATCACTGATATAAAGTACTTTTCTATCTAAAATATTCCCTATACATGGTAATACACTCTGTAAAACTTCTAAATATCATTCATTGTGAAGTATCCCCTACAGACTGGAAGGTTTTTGAATTGATCAAGAACTCTGTTCACTTCAAAGTAAAAAAAAACTTTAGAAGCAATAGTCGACCTACTACTAAATTCAATGCAATCTCCATACAGAAACAAGTTTCTGCTGTGCTGTGTACAAATTTGTCTGTTGTGAGACATTTGTCATTTTGTTCTAAGCAATATTTTGTGCACACTTTGGTTTTAAAATCAGAGATAAAAATCATTTTTGAACCCTTTATTCAATATTCTCTGTATTCTACCTGCCATTCAAGATATGAGGCACAACTATTTAAGTCCCACTGGGCTTTTCGATGTTCATCGTGCTTCTGCAATGATTGCAAGGCATTACAACGGCATATCATGGGTTTTTGTGACAATTTTCATCTATATTCTCTGTTATATCATAATGGCGAAGATCCGTTTCACATCGGCTAGCCTTGTAGTCTGAATGAGCAATCAGTCATATGGATTCCCAGTAGTCAGATGTTGTCATAGCTAACTTGAATCCTGCCTGGATGATGGTGCACATGAAAACAGGTAGTCACCTTTGTAAGTCTGGGAGTAAGAATTTTTCTGATTCATTGGCAACAGTTGCCGACCAATCTTGGTCATGGTAAGCAGATCCATCACAAATTATGGGCCAACATTGTAGAACTATCGTCTTATATTAAGTGCCACTTAATAAGTGGACCTTTGCAGAGTCTTCTCCATTTCAAATTTTAATGGGCTTGCTTCTTATCACTTTTTCTACAATTTTGTCACTATCCATCATAAGGCATCGCAAAACTTAAATACCATCAGGTAAAACTTCAAAGGCCTAAAGAGGAATTTCCTCAGATCAAAAACAACTCAATGACAAACACAAATGAAAATTATAGTTCTACATTTTATTCAGTATGTTGATTGAATTTCTATATATTATAATTGTTGGTCATCTTCTTTGAAAATTAATCAAAATTTCTCAAAGGAACTATTCTCATTATACCTAATAGAGCAAAGCTCAAATTCTGGAAGTAACCTGTCTGAACTTCTCAGTTCCTTATTGCTGAGATCTAGGGGAACATTTTGACTCTAAAGAATGCGCCCTTTAGCTGAAATTGAGCTCAATCAGATAGTAAAGAAGCTAGATTAAGCATTGTTCTTCCAATAACTAAGCTATAAATTCCACATTATGACAAATGCAGTTACCATGAGGCATGAAGAGATTTGCAGTAGTTTTATGATTTTTCTTGACATACTCTCAATCTGTAGATGGTCAATTATTAACGTAAACATTAACATAGTTCATTGACAACATGTTGCAGGTTCTGATTTAAAATTTATAGAACTTCTTTGTTGGAAGATTACATATACCATATGTACATTTTTAATGCTTTTAAAAAATGTTATTATTTTTGGATGCTTTTCATAATAATTTCCAAGCAATATTAAATTTGCACATTAAAGAAATAAATGAAAAACATTAGCTGTTTGTGAATCTATATCAATAGGATTATAATAGTGGATGCCATTATCCTGAATACATCTAACTTTATCAAAAATCAATATCTGATAGAGGCTAGTGTACGATTAGATACAATTCTAAAATATTATAATATCAATTGATTTGAACAAATTAACACGCAGAAACACTTTGAGTTTGTAGGATTATCAGCTATATTTCATATATTGATCTTGCTGTTATTCTGACCCAGTAGTATAGTCACATTATAAACTACAGTAGATAATAAACAATACTTACTCTATTACAATATTCACATCAACATACACTAGAACACACTTAAATAGAACCGGTGAATATTGTCTGTATAGTTCTAGAAGAATCCAAGAATCACTACTGCTAAATTCTCATTATACCTAACGTCCAATTGTTCCAATGATGACATATCACTTGGTGAACTACTGCCTTGCTAAAATCCACACACAGCTACCACTGAAAACAAAAATCAATGAATTTTGTCAGAACTAAAGCTGGATAAAGGGAAGAAAATTCAAAGTGAATTGGCTGTAAAAATGGGATATAATTTTATTATGTTGTTGTGTTTAGCAGGACGACAATCTCAGTACTGAATAAAAAGAGAATTTTAATGGAATATAGTAGTACAGCTATTGATTTTCTCAATTATGCTGGTCAAGTATAAAGACATGGTATCCAACTTGCATTTAACATATTTGGGCATTTAATTTATATACAAATTACACTACATATACAGCAATTTAGTAGTAAATATTTGCTGCTTTAGTGAGAGCTGTCAGTCACTGCAATGTACCTAGTATTATCTACCCTTTCTCAATGATGCACATAGAAACGTTTTTAAACCCTTAGATTAGGTAATAATTATTGAACAAACTGTTGTACTTGCCTTAGCAAAACTTACCCATCTCCTCTCAAAACTTACCCTTGTCCTATCAAAACTTACCCTTGCTCTATCAAAAATTACCTAAGCCCTAATAAAAATTAATCTTGCCCTATCAAAACTTACCCATGTCCTATCAAAACTTACCCTTGTCCTATCGTGAATATATTTTAACCAATAGCATCATAAATAAGTGTAAATGTTACAAGGTTCTGCAGTTGAGGTCATTGAGCAAATTTCCTTCACAATCTCTTAAAGATTTCAAATTTCTTTTCCTCACCAACAATGATGTGTTCAACATCTCAAGTGACAGTTAATGAACAGGCTATGGAATTTCGACAATGAAAGGCACAAGCCAAATTCAAAGATTAAATTCAAACTCTTATAGCAAACAGTAACACATCAACCAATTGGAAAAAATTTTTTTAAATGAATAGTGTTTATAGTTTTTTGGTAGGTTTAAGCTATTTATAAATCTTTTCTTGTATTGAAATATGTAATAGTTTTAATGTCTGAACCTCCAAGAAGTACTTGATATTTATAGAATTACATGTGAATAAAAAGCACAATAACACTGTAAACACATACTCTTACACATTTTATTCCAAATACACATTTTTCTTGGCAAAATCATCACAATAAACACAGGAGGATTCAACATTTCAGGTTATGTTTTTTGAATACTTGTACTTGGTATCACATTTTACCAGTGGCTTAACTACCACAGAGGCCCCTACCCTTAGAAAGAAATGAAGGAGAGCATATGTTAAAAATTGAGCGACGGCAATTTACCCCTACCAAGTATTTCAACCTCAATGGAATAAATTTTATTTAGATAATTAAAAAACATTCACTATAAGGCGCATTCACATGACATATCCGGTAATCTATTAAACTTACAAACTTAATGAATGCTGATATAATTCCAAAATTTATATAAATACTTATTGAAGATACCAAATGAAAGTCTGATCTCAAAATAGAGTATAATATAGCTAATAATGTGTCTTCTACTTTCCAAAATCAGACAAGTATGTTGTATATTTAGAATTTTACTGGCAACTAATCTACTTGACGAGATTAAAGTCTGAACATATATCCCAAAATAAAACTTTCACAGTTCTATATCATACACCGAAGTGTTAATGGTAAATTGGTTTCAAGTATTACAGGAACTACCCAGTCCAATAAAAACATGGCTACTAGTAATAGATTATAAAAAATGAAAGTAGGTAGAATATTATAAATATGATGTGACAGGTGTTACATATAAAAGATACACAAACCCACCATACTGTGTCAACAATGCCATGAGAATGTGTTTCAGTAGGCTGCCACTTTTTTATACATTTATCTGACAATTATTTAGTTAGATTTTGTCCAACTAGTCTCAAAATCAGCTATAGAAACATATGTTTAATTCCCACCAAGGGACAATGGCATATAAGGTGCAATGAGAGAAAAGTTGAATATTCATATTTCTAAATCGAAACCCAGACCCAAAGGAAACCAAGCTTTTATTCAATACAATAAGCCACCAGGGCTCACAGCAAATTTTACTAGTCAGCTCAGCACTTTAAGGGGCAAACAAATAATGGAAATTGCACTATCGTATCAGACGACTGTTGTGAAAACTCTGAAGCCTTTGACTTGCGCCACTTGTAAAATTAAACAAAAATTATTCATTTCTAAAATTCATCTTTTCTTATCCTCATTTTTATTTGTTACCTAATATAGAAACATTAACATATGAAATATATGATAATAATACAAGAATAGACACCAGCAATTCAAATATACAAAGCTAAAATGTCTGGATGTAGACTAACTGATGTGAAATCAATGTAAGATCACAATCATGATATAGGTCTTAAACTGTCTTGTAGAGAGGCAATTCAACTAGTCCAAATCCAATCACACTGGAAGTTGTATTGTCCTTAATGAAATATCACGAGACAAACTGTCTGAAATACAATTCTACAAATCTAATTAGTGCAACAGACAAAAAATGGCCTCAGGTTAAAGAAGCGAAACTAATTTCAAGCAGATAGATAAGTCTTGAGCAGACATAATTCACATAGTGGCAGAAACAGATTAAAATGAGGAGTTGTGGAAAGGTCATGTTAATTACATGCCACCTAATCAATTGTTAACTAGTTGAATGTATGTAATGAGAAAATATGGTAGAATTTTAATGATGTCTATCAACATGTCATTCTAACACAGACACACAACAAACCAGACTTGAATATAGTTCTTTCTATTTCTTTTATACAACATCAGTAGAACTTGGATAGCCGTGCTAATGAATATCATTTATAACTGAATGCTTCTAAGGTTTCTGTAATAACTTTTCTAATAAAATCTTTGTTGCGTCCATTAAAGTTCATTAACCAAAAGGCATAATATTTATAATAATTCCATTATTCAATGTAAAAATTTTGTAAAAAGATCCTAAAATAAAATTGCTTATACTAATTATCTTCAGATTCTAGGAAATGAACAAGTATGAAAACAATAAAAGTATGGATTTCAACAACAGGAGATACATTCTTAGCACAGCAAACTATCATTGCACAAAGCACAATTATCTGTAGCCTTGAGAATACAGGCTAAATTTAACTGATGATACTACTTGGAATCATACTATTTAGATTGTTTCCATGGAATAGACTTAACAATATCAAATAACAATGGATATCTATTTGAAATTATGCAATCTTTCCTATAGCTTACAATGTAAGTTCTAATAAACATTATGTGTTGCAGTCAGACTCATGTCAGTGGCATATCAATAAATCATTAAGTGAGAGGGCCAAGTAGGGGCCACAAAATTGCCAAGGGAATTTGCCAGGCAATTTTTTTCACTATGTATAATGCAAAGAAATGAGGGGATGGGGGGGGGTCTTGCCTCAGTAAATTGTGCAAAGGCGTAATGTTGCCACAATGAAGGCTGCTGTTAGCTAGTTGTGTATGATTCTAGTGGAGAGAGTTATTGAGGTATAGAAGGAGATTAGTCTGGGTCACAATAAGTACCTGTCATTCTCTGATTATTACTTTATAATATCAATCAGTCTAAATACTTCTTTACAATAATAACACACAAAATCGGAGATGAAAGAACATTTCTTCCCTTTTGTAGTGGTCTGAAAAGACAGATGAAATTCGAGATTTTTTTCGTAGGTCAAAATGTTTTGCTCAAGTTTATGTACACATAAATCTAGAGAAATGTTTCCCCTTAAGGAATTGTCTACTTTGAGAATTTATCTTTAAATATTATTATATAAGATATCATTCAAGGTTTTTGTGGTTGTTTACCTCACAGTTTGTCTTAAAAATCAAATTAACATCATTTATCATTTATGTCACATCGTAGATAGGCAATAATAAAATAGCGACATTTCACGCGAGGGGATACGTTGTAACAAGAAGAAATAACAATGATCTGAATTTCTTTAAAATATTTCATTCAACTTTAAACCTAGCAAAAGACCGGCAATCTTTGCATCAATCATGCTTTTAAATCGAGCATACTTTTTTCAGGTATACATGATCGTTTCTTCGAAGAATAGATATAAGAAACAGTAGGCTAAAGACCTGCGAAAAATTACAAATCTTCATTTTTGTAGAAGAAAGCCACAACTTATTGTGGTCTGATAAATCCCCGTTTAGAGATTGATTATTTAATGACCTGATTCAATACATGCCACTCAATGACAGCCATATTGCTTGGTTTACATTTCCATCTACAGCGTCGTAATCTTGTGTATTAACTTCATGCCAAAACAATATGGTGGCCCTCATGAACAAGCGATATAGGTTGAAAATGCTGTCAAGCGAGATTCTGTAAAATTTAAATAGTTTTTAAAGGGTTTTTCACCATAAAACTTGGATTTCATTATAAACCTGACTATTCCTTACTTACCTGGAAGTTTTAACTTCAAAGTATCTTGCAGTAATTTTAGAACAACAAAAGTAGTTACAAGGTTTCTGTAAACAGTTCCTTTAGTAACATTAATCACATAACCATATTGTCAACATTAATTTTGATTGGTAGAAAATTTATTTTTCAAACTTTTCTTGGGGGAGAATATCCACAAACTCTTCTCAAGATGCAAACGCCACATGCCACCAATGAGAATGCTTGCCAGAATGGCCTCAGATACAAGGAAATTAAAATTTAGTTTCAAAATATTCTCCCAACAATCTTCAAAGGGCAGAATTGTATGTTGTCAATGAGAGTCTGTCCAGAAGGTCCTCAGATGCAAGGAGACAACCAAAATCTCTGTAAAATGAAATTTTCTTTCTCATTATTTCAATCTATTTCCTGAGCAAGTTTTTTGAAGTTCCCTATTATATTTATGAGAATTAAACTAATCTAAGAATGTCTTAGCGTTGATAAATATATGTATAGCAATCATTGATCTGTAGCATCAATTCAACCTAGTAGGAATATATGATGTATACTTATCATTGACCTGTAGCATCAATTCTAGGAATATATGATGTATACTTATCATTGACCTGGATCATTAATTCAACCTAGTAGGAATATATGATGTATACTAATCATTGATCTGTAGCATCAATTCAACCTAGTAGGAATATATGATGTATACTTATCATTGACCTGTAGCATCTCAATTCTAGGAATATATGATGTATACTTATCATTGACCTGTAGCATCAATTCTAGGAATATATGATGTATACTTATCATTGACCTGGATCATTAATTCAACCTAGTAGGAATATATGATGTATACTAATCATTGATCTGTAGCATCAATTCAACCTAGTAGGAATATAATGATGTATACTAATCATTGATCTGTAGCATCAATTCTAGGAATATATGATGTATACTTATCATTGACCTGTAGCATCAATTCTAGGAATATATGATGTATACTTATCAGTAACCTGTAACATTAAATCAACATTATAGGAATAATCCTATAACTGAGAATCAGCTTTGATGTTTTCTTTGATTTATACTGGTTTCAAGAGCTGAACACTCTCAATATCATTATACTCACAGTGTATTGTTTCAAAATTGTAGATTCATATAAGAATATTTGTATATACATACACAGAAGAAAAACATTTAAAGAATAAGCTAGACAAGAATACAAGCTGTTACAATATGAAAATTGATCTGTTTAAACAAAGTTTGTTAGAATTTAGGTCGTATTTTAAGCTCAATAAATTTATATGTTTTAACTATTGATTGTTGTTCTTTATTAGACTCTCATTTCAGCAAATCCACTATCTTTTGAACATATAGAAATAAATTTTAAAAAAGATTCAACTTATTTACAGGCATACTGCACCAGGCTCAAAACTAGAGGAATGCAGAGGGTGATGGGCTCCCTTGGAACTATATTCGCCCCCCATGCAAATTTCAAACAAATTCTCAATAGAAGCTGAAATCAGTCTCTATCAGCTATTGCTCCCCTTCGCACATTGGGCTGGTAACGGGACTGTACTGCACAGACTAGGAGTTTAATAGAAAAGGCTTTATCCATAGCGAGATATAGCGAAGTCTGATATTAAGAATGGGCGTACCAATACTATAGAATGTTAGCTCTCTCAGTCATCTACCAGAGAATGATGTGCACTACTTACCAAAACTAAATCGCCACTTCATTCTTATAAAATCAAAAATGATTTTTATCTGCATGATGTTGGGCAGTGCCTACCATGTAAAATTTTCTAATTTGGGAAGTCTGAGAATACATTTCATCCAGCTCCTTCGCAAGGAATGAATTGGTGCTGGGGCTTAGATTTTGCACTCATTTCTGACAATTTTGAGGTGCCAATAACTTTTTAATTTTGTTCAAAGATACTGTAAATGTGACGTTACAGGCACGCAGTAGAGGGACATAACTCTTGCAAGTTATGACCAATTTCATGTATTGAACTTGTCTTGTTTCGTTTTATGGATTTATGTATTTTGTATTACGGTTCTGATCATTTGTACTGGGTATTTATTTTATAACAGATTTTACCATAAATTATAGTTACGATTTCCTTAGCAGGTCCAAATTATAAATAAAAAGAAAATCGAAACAGGACAACAGATTAAAATATCTTGTTTCATATGAAACAAATGGCCATTCCGGATTTCATCAGAAACTTTTAGTTTCGTTTTAAAGGTCGTTTTTGTGCAGTTGGCACGATGCGTCAAGTTGGGCAATGCGGCAAAACGAACCCAAACGAGCTAGATTATAGCTAGATCTAGGCCTACCTGTGATCCTTTTCAGTGAATAAACCTCAAATTCACAGACTCTTTATGCGTTTCTAACTGCAATTCCAATAAGGAATATCTTATTATGTTCAGAAGAAGAATTGATAAAAAAAATTCTCGACTCCAGCCATAAAACTGATTCCCGCCAAAAATTGAATTGTATTTCAATGACCTTGAACGAATTTTATTTATAAATTGAAAACTGAATAGTCTTACTTCTGTATTGAATCCAATGACATCTTGAAGACGAGAACCAACAGATGTATAAATACAACTGAGTGTTCCTTCTTCACTTCTAGTCTTCATTCCTTTCTTACTCGTCTTGCGATGAAATTAATGATCGAAGGGGAGCAACTGCAATTAAAAGATTATTGCTGACGTTACACGTACAATATGGCAGCTTACAGATCACGAATTGAAAGTAGTATTGCAATGTCAAAAGAAATGTTTAGTTTGTGCTTTACTGATAATATGATTGTCTACATTAGTGGTCATTGTTTTACTGCAAGTTTATCTTCATCAAGAAACTGATTATGGTACGCACTATAATTAGATGTCAATAGCATAGGCTACTAGGCCTACTCTATAACGATTATTGGAACATGTTACAATTACATAAGTAAAAAAGTAACCTATACCGGTAGCCCTAAGTGGCGTAGACAGGATTTTATTGACGGTCACCTAGACTCCACTTTTTGATTTTAGAGGGTAATTATCGACACTGTAAAATTTAAAATATCTTGGAGTGGAAGGTGGAGAATGCATCTAAAAAAAAATGTGGGCAGTGAAAGTAAAATAAATAAGGAAGGTGTGGGGAGGTGTTAATGCAATTAATTCTACCCCCAGACTGGATATAAATATAGACTTATATTTGGCAGGCCTAATGTAAAATCAATAAAAATTGATTTCTTTTCGCTTTTGCTAGGCCTAGGCCGCTATAAGATGAAAGGCTTTTAGTAGGCCTA
The DNA here is from genome assembly GCF_000327385.1 of Lottia gigantea. NCBI lineage: Eukaryota > Metazoa > Mollusca > Gastropoda > Lottiidae > Lottia > Lottia gigantea. Next base: position 540,951 of record NW_008709027.1, read on the forward strand.
TACCAGTAGGCTATCCCAAGATTCATATCAAGATAAGACAACCTTATTTTTTATGATATGTTTATGCCTGTATATTAGACTACCTGATTGTATAGTTTGAAATATCATGAAATTGAATCTGATACCGTACTGGGTAGGCTATATTCATTGTTATTCTTGGGATTGTTCATTCTGAAAACAACTTCGTTTTGTATCAAACTTGTTTGATTTAGTTATACCGGTATATTTTATTATTTCAGGATTGTTAATATTCAAATTATGGCTTATTAAACTTTAGGGCTTGTGCTGCCCAAATATTTGTATGGGCTAGCTAATTAAGCTTATTATTTGAGAAAATAGAGATTTGAACAAGATGCCGGTTAATTTAGATAAAGAGTGTGGGCCTAGATGCCGATCACATCAACATGCCTTAGAGATCAATGCAGCAATAACTAAAGGTGGATTAAGAGAGTTCAAAGCCTATACTTCATTGTGTTCTAATGCTACCAATGTCAATGATAAATTTGGAAGAAATGTGTTACATATGGCTGCTTCATGTGGAAAACTTGATATAATTGAATATCTATTAGAAGAAAAAGAGTACAATCTAAAAGCTAAAGATTATGAATCTGGATGGACAGCCCTTCATAGAGCTTTATTTTATGGTCAGTTGGCAGCAGCTAGATTACTAATACAGGTTAGATGATTTGTTATCCATTTATTATTTATTCAAAAGACAAAAACCATATATAAGGTTACAATCAATTGAAACAAGATAACTGTTGACAAAGGACTTATCAAAGAAGAACGCTAAGTTAAGTCAGTTGCAATGTAGTATTAGATGTTCTCGAGGGTGAGCAGATTATTTTGCTTTCCAATGCCATGCACTTAGTTTTGAACTGTGTTAGCGTACAAGGCTTTGTGTTATGAGTGTAATATTTAAAGTTTGTTTCAAACCCCATCAAAACTAATAATTATATACCAGTGTTATGGTTATTTTCAGTATAAACATGATATCAGAACAAGAGATTTTGAAGGGTTAAGTCCGTTAGATATAATACTAATAGATAGACCTAGTTATATCTCATTCTCACCAAGAGGTAAGTAGCCAACCAATCCTATATTATCACATCAACTATTTCTCAAAGGTGCTCTCACCTCATAACAAACAGTTGCATATGGTTGCAAATAAAATTTGAACGCAACTCCCATGAATCTGAGTTGCGAGTTGCATTTGAAACACATGACCAATTTCATTATTTTCGATAATAATCATCATGATCAAGTCATCATTGTCACTTTGATATTATGTAATTTCAGAACCAAATGAAGTGTATACATGGGGAGACAACTCCAATTTTAATTTAGGACACTCCAGTCAAGATAGAAGAATTATACCAGAAAGAGTTGGGGTATTTAAAAGAATTTCAGGGTTTATCATACAGGTACTTTCTTAGTTGTTTTGCTTTTACTGGTTTTGCTTAAGAAAGAAATAATGAAACAAACTATCTTTTACAAGAATAGTAATTTAGGTAGTAGAGGATCCCATCTATCACCTGGCCCCCGTTTCACCAAAGTGCGTAAGTTTATTCGAAAATATTTAAACTTATGACCATCTTACGCAAATTGTTAAGCATGTTTCACTAACAAACTTACGAAGATCTTAGCTACGAATGTTTCAAGCACGTCATCCACAACATTGTTTTGTTGAATTGACATCTTTATTTAATCAATTTACAGAAAATATATATATTTCATAAGACTTACATGTCCCCTAAATACTTTTAAACTGATCAATGATAAGATTTTGAAGAGTAAAACCTTGACATTAACAACATCATCTTACTAATGACAGTCGAAAAAAGCGAAAGGTCAAAATGAAAAAATAAGGCGAATTATGTAGGAAAAATGTGAAAACCATTCAATGTTTTGATGTTAATGAGTTCAATAGGGAATAGCTGTTGTAAATTATGCCCAAAATTAAGAGAATTTCTTAACATAAGAATTTTAGCAAAACGCAAATTTCTCAATACTTTCAGAATAAATATTTTATTTCTTTTTTTCTTTTTTATTCTAGGTAGTAATGTGTAAGTTCCATACTGTATTTTTAAGTCAAATTGGACAAGTCTATTCATGTGGACATGGTCATGGAGGTAGATTAGGTCATTCTGATCAACAAACTCATGTTGTAAGTTACTTAAAATTATATTTTAACCTAGAATTTGATTGGTATGAATAGTGACGGAAAATTCATAAATAAAGGTAACCTTACTACCATAGTTGATTATTATTATCTCATTCTAGTATTTCTTTAGCAGCCAAATCAATAATTTAGTAACCATACCTTTATCTATATGATCATTTTAAAATTAATTTGTAGGTCCCCAAACTAATAGAAGGTATTAAGAAAGAGAATTGCATACAAGTAGCAGCAGCTCAAGATCACACACTATTTCTTACTGATAAGTAGGTTTATATCTATATTGCTTCTTTTTTCCTAATGTTTATTTATATAACACATCTCAAAATCTGAAACCTCTAGTGAAACCGGTTGTATTATTTACTGATTGGTCAGTTTGTAGCAAGGAGATCTGAGTTAAGAGATATTATTCCCTGCTTTTTATATGACATCTCCTTTGGAGTTGTTTGTGTTTATGCTGCAAATAAATTTGTATTTACTTTGTGTATTTTAGAGGCATTGTGTATGGGTGTGGATCAAATGTCAATCATCAACTAGGTTTTACTGATCCAGTACTAGAAGTATCATTTACTCCAAGAATGGTAAGATAATGTTTTTCATTCTTTTTGCTTTTCTTTTTTAGATAAATCATGAAGTATAAAAGGGTTATAATATGATAGTATAATGTATATTGTAGATTAATCAAGAAGTGATAAAGGGGTATAACATAATGGGAATATGTGCAGGGAGATATCACTCAGTTGTATATTCTAGAGATGCTGTTTTCACTTTTGGCCTAAATGCTGGACAATTAGGTGAGGTTTTACTAACTTTGTATTCACGTATTTTGTGTATGTCCATTATTCAAAATGCTGCTCTTATAAAGCTTGATAGGTGATGTGTTTTATACTTGGGTTGATCCCTGTGTTGCTTGAGATAGCATTTTTTGGATATTTCAACCTAATTAGGCTTTGTGTCTAGTTTCTAGACAATTCAAAATTTGAAAAGGGTAATCTCAATAGAAATGCTGTAAATTCACTAAATATTCATCATTGCACACTGAATGGCCATGTCAAGTTTCATTTGCACATGAAGATGCCAGCAGATCAATTCAATACAAGAGACGTATATCAATGGTGATCCCCGTTTGTTTTATCAACTTGTCTTTAAAGGCTTCTTAATCCAATTTTATTTATTTCTATGATCAATTAAATCATGTGTGTTGTTTTATAATATTTAGGTCATAAGAGGGGTGATAAATACCAGATACATCCTAGAATGATTTCAAGTTTTAATGAGTCTGATATTAATATAGTACAAGTTAAATGTTCTGACTCTACTACTGTATGTTTAACATCATTAGGTGATATTTATTCTTGTTCGAGATATACTTGTCGTAAAATAGGCTCTAGGTAAATATATTCTTTTTAAGCTCATAATCTCATCTTTAAAACTTCTTAAGGGGGGTCACCAGTTGCGTATGGTTGAGATTAAGAATCATATTCATAAGTTTCGGAAGCAACCTTAGATGTGTTTGGAACTTAGGATCACTTTCATTATGCTAATGGTAATTGCTATGGTGTAAGAGCACCTTTAAGGAAAGTAAAACAATTAAAAACTACACTTATAACCAATAACTCAATAGTTCTTGAACTTTATTTATATTTGCTAATGATTTGCAATATAGTGAAAGATGAAGGTCTTAAAGCAAACTAATGGATGGTGAACTGTTGTTTTGCCGAATTCAGTATATGATAGTATATGAATATTTAGTATAAAAACCTGTATGTAGCAGTTTCCTACCAACTAAAATCACCTTTCAGCCATACATGACAAAGGCGAATTGAGTATATCTGATGCATTATAACCTTACACTATTTGATAATTCATGAACTGAAAATTTGATTATATTATAGATGGTTAGATATAAAGACTATAACTGTATCTGGTGGTACATTAGATCATCTTGTAACCACTGATAGAGATTTATTGAAAGAGAAGGGTGGTTCAGAATTAATTGTTGCTATGGTAACTAATAAAGGCATGGTAAGTAAAATCTCAGATTTTTACCAACCAAACTTCATACTATTTAGTATATAGCATTATTAGTAGACTTTAATTTGCACAAGTCTCACTTCAAAATCAACAAAACTACTAAGTTGGATACCAGATAATGTCTTTAACTATCTTGGATCATTTAAATGGAACCATTTACAAATTTATAAAACTATATATGTTATAGGTTTTTATGTGGAGAGAGAAGAGTCCCCATTTTAAACGATGTAATTGGATGATTAGACGTGAATTATCAATATGTGATGTATATTTAAATACCAATAATATGGGTATAATAACAGATAAAGGTGAAGGTTTTCTAGCAATATGGTCTGCTGTCAGTAAAGACAAGAAAAAACAGAAGATGGCAAATAAATATAAACAAGGTATGGTTTATGAAATTTTAATGTGATGCAGAATTTACAACAACAAAATATTTTCATTGTTAAAATAGTGCTCAATTGTATAAATTGATAAAGTGATATAGAAATATGAACCTGAAACTTGTTGTTACTCAGAGTTTTATGTTGTGCAATCTTTAGATGATTGATCTTACTCTTATTCGCCAAAGAAATCAAGAACAATTCAAACAATGCAAAAATTAACTAAAATTTGAAGCAAAATATAGATATTAAGGGAGAAAACCTATTCTATACACTTCGAATTAAATGAACTGAGTTATGATATTAAACCTAGTCATGCATTGTTAAATACATGAAAATTGAAAACCACTTTTTCAGTAAATGATGAATTTCCAACAGTACGATTATTAGATTTTATATTGAAAAATGATGTAGAAGATATACAGATAGAAAGAATACCAAACATACACAGAGCTACTAATATTGTCTCAGATTCCAAGGGAAGAAATTTTGCTGCTTTACAAGTTTTACCTAATGGCTGGTAGGATTTTCTAGTGTCAAGAAAAAATCATGTCATGAACAGGCCTGTTGCTCTATTGTATTCTGAAATCTAAAAAAAATTGTGTGTGTGAATGCGTCAATCTGTGTTTATGTCCAGATGATAATAAAACGAGATGGTGAAATCTATAGTTTGTTTGAACTGTTCAGAAAGCTTATTTCATATGGAAGAGAATAATATTTATCTTTTTAGAAAATTCAAATTAGTTTTCCCTGGAAATCAAAACGACAAAACAAAAATAAAAAAACAAAACTTCGCATTATAATAGTTTTCTGAATATCAATTTGAAACTGAAGGGAAGGATCCCAAATCTTCATAAAATACTAAACCATTCTCAAGAAATCAGTTTCATATAATAATACCATATTTTCATAACATGAAATAGACCAGACAACACCCTTAAAGTTTCAAATAACTTGATAAAATTTCAGACCTTTTCAATGTCAATTGAGTCTTAAGATGAAAATACCAGAAATTTCCATTACAACATAAAAATGTATTTGATTTCAGCCTAACAGAAATACCATACATAAGAGAATCTAGTTTAAGAAAGGATATGATGTGTTTATTTAACCAGAGTAGTGAATCTGATGTGATACATGACGTAATAATACAGGTAATACACATTGTATTCATCATTTAGCTGGTACAATAATATATGATACAAAATAAGATATAGTTATCATGTTTAATGTATCACTAAAGAACACGACCACCTGTTGCATAAGTAAAGATGTAGAATTTCTTTTCTTATAAATATAGTTTATTGATGTTTGTTTAAAACAATTTATATTGATTTAAATGAAAATGAATGATCATGTGACAAGGCTGTTGATTTATCTGTATTTGCCAGTCATGTCTAACTGGAGCTCCAATATGAATGACTGTAATTTTGATCGTTAAGATATTTTCTATGCAAATTTGCATTTTTCATATATTTTTCAATGAAAATTGGTGCAGTGTTTTAATGTCTGGTTGGAAATTTCTAAAATAAACAGCCCTGTGCTGTGATAATTTAAAATTATCTATATATTTATCTTTAACAGTGTGGAAATAAAAGATGGGCAGCACATAGATATATACTAGCTAGTCGCAGTGAGAAGTTTGATAAAATGATAAAAGATACACTAACAGATAATAATGACCAGACGCCAATATTTGATCTGAGTGATATTCACCCTGTAATTATAGAGGAAATATTATTATTTCTATATACTGATACTTGTACAGCTTTAACTATAGACAGTCATTTTCAACTCGACACAAACTGTGATAGCCCTATAGACAATATTCCTAAATTAGAATATATGACAAAAACACAACGTAAAAAATACTATCGAAGATTACATAGAGAAAATAGTGAAAAGTCTGAAGAAAAAGAAGTTAAATCTGTTGTTAATATTTTACAAGATACTGCTGAAGATTTTGGTATTTATGATCTTGTGGAAAGGTAAGAGTTTGTATCATTTCATTTTTGTATATATTTGATCAAATTAAACGTCAGTATCAACAATCAGATGAACAGATATACATAATTATATGAAATGTACATAATCATTTTGAATAAATTGTCATCCATATGAAAAAAAAGTGTAATAATTATTGACCAGGTAAACCTGGCGATGAACATTCCCAGACATGTTTCTAATACTCTGGTAACAGTTCTTCACTTGTTTTCAAATCAGTACTGGTATGTTTTACTGTTTATTTATTAGACTAGATTGTGTGAAGGTATTTAATGATATTATTTGTTCTAATGGTAAACCACTAGCTAAACCTAAACTACACTTCAATAGGACTGAACAGTAAGTTTACTTAATAATCTAAAATAGAAACTTTTTAAAAAGTAAAGTAGAAAATAGAATCAGAAACATGTTACTATACAAATTGTAGATAAGTGTCAGATTAAGTATTCAATTCTTGAAGAAGTTAAAGATGATCATAGATTTCGTGTTCACAGTGTTCTTTACTTCACAATCTGTTTTGTGTTTTCTAGTCCAGAACTCTATGATGTATGTATTAAATCAGATGATAATATAACAGTAGAATGTCATAAATGTATATTGGTAGCTAGAATGGAGTATTTTTATAGTATGTTAGCAACTGGATGGATTGAGGTAAATATATCAAATCTGAATTTACTAATATAAGTAAAATGTTTATTTTTTTAATCACAGCTTTGTTAATTGTTGTTATATCTTGTTGACAAATCCAGTATGAGGGCAGCATCAATTATCCAATGTTTGCCCTTTCTCAGTATCAACACCAATCTCAGTACTTATTACACTATTATACTATTACTATAATGTGCTTAAGTTTTTGTAAAATTACTTATTTACATAAATAAGGGTTTATAATGCCAACGTTTTTATTTATTTACTGATTAAACTTTTTTTGTCATTATTATAGACATCCAACTCTACAGGGCTATCATTACCTATACCTGGTAAAATATTATATATATTAATAGAGTATATTTATACTGATGATGTTCCACAAATAACAGGTACGTTAACAGATACCTACATGTAAGAAATAAGCCAGTGTGACAGGATAAAATCGAGATAGTGAAAGACTGGTGTACGAATTTAAGATCTGTAGATGTTTGCAAATTGAAAAAAAAGCCATTGCAGTAGTATTAAAATTTTCCTTAAAGGTATGAACTACATTGAGTTGCTTGTCTTCATTAGCTCAATGTAGAGCACAGTTCCAGAAGATACATGGAAACAAAAATGAAGCAGAAAAGAATGTGCTGTTTTATTATTTTGATATTTCAGATACTATGAATGTAGATTTATTATGTAATATATTAGTTTTAGCTGATAAATTATTAATAGAAAGACTTAAAGAATTAAGTGAGGTGGCTATTGTAAATTCATGTAGGTGACATAAACTTTTTTCTCATCTTTTTCAAGGATTTGATATTTACAATACAATACAATACAATTTACATATGAACGTATCCATTAGAAAATGATACAAATGTGTAATAAGATTTAAAATACAGTTAAATAGGATTATATTTATGACAACAGACCTGTTCGATCTGTTCCTTCCTTCATTTTGATTTAAAGTTGAATTATAATTGGTATGTAATTAATTGACTAAATGATAAATGTATTTTTTGCATTTAGATAATTAAAAGTAATATTTTGTTTCAGTAAATTTTTGGAATGTGGCTGATTTATTGAAGTTTTCTATCATTTATAATGCACATCAACTATATCTATCTTGTCAACAATTTATATGTCTTAATCTTCCAGTCTTTCTTGAATCAAGGTAATTTATTTCTTCTGCCAGTAATGGGGCTTCTATATATTTTGGCTACCTATAAAATCAGGTGCAAAAAAGTGAGCCTTAAAACACCTTCATGGTCAATTCTTATAGTTTCATAAGTTCTAAATGTCTCTTACGTATGTTTTGGCTTTTTATAATTGTTAATATATTTATTTAGATTATTAAATAATCTAGATGAAGAAGAGCTAGAGAAGCTAACTGTGTATTATAGACAGTTGGTAAGTTTGATACTCATAATAATGTAGGCCTATAGCCTATGTTGTCCACTTCCAACATTTAAACATAGATGTGGGTTGACTGAAATAATTAGGAAATATTTCTCAAGACTTTAGCAAGATAAACAAGCCTAATTCTCATGACAACCATATTCTAGTTACACACAAATTTGATCCAGATTCTTTTATTTCAATTGTCTATGTATAAAGAGATACAGTTGTGTTAAGCCTTAATATATATTATTTAATTGATTTGATATTGTTTTTGTTTGTAGATACCTGCAATGGATCAACGATATATAACACCTTATAGCTGTGGTCCCTCTACAGAATATTTAAAATATCTCTCACAACATTATTCAGAAGAAACTAATACAGTGCTATGTGATGTGACTCCTATAAGACATAAAAATAGAACTAAAAGTGAGAGCAATGATAATAAGAAATCTCGTGATAGACAGATATCAATATGTTCTGATATTAGTGTACAATCTGATGATATTAATGTTGTGATAGACAGTATGACAGATAAGGTAGGAATAAATGGAACAAGCCATTTTGCTTAAAGGGACAGTCTCAGAGAGCGATATTTTTGAGCAAAACCAATCAGTGTGTCCAGAATTTGAAAGTTAAAATGACAACTCGTCTTTTCTTGAGACTGCCATGTCAGACATAGAAAGTGAAATTCCTTGTTTGAGATATATTTGAAGGGATTATGTGGTTTTCTTGCAGTTCTAGTAACAGACATTTGTTTCTATCAATAGCAGACTCTCTCTATAATAGTATATACTGGACTCGGCTATTGATAAAAACAAATGCCTGTGGTTCTAGTACTTCAGAAGACTATTAACATATATTCAAGGCCTTTATACATAGTAATGAATAAACAAGGACAAATATAATTTTATGAAAAACTAAATATTTCTTTGTTAAATTATTGAGACTTCTATTGACATTATTTTAGAATAACTCAGCCTGTGAAGAAGGTATGGTGTGTGATGATAAAGTTAATAATAGTATACAAGATATAGCTGAAGAAATTCCTAATCCGTTCAATCAATGTCCCAATACTCCCTTTCCTGCAAACTCTACAGATACAGACAGTCCTTGTTTAAGAGATGTGATTAATTCAGAGAAATCACTAAATAAACAAGATAAGAAAAGGTAAGCAAGGGAATTAAATATTTTAGTTCAATTTAAATGGACAAAGAAGGTAGTAGTGTGTCATGATTTTAGTAATATTTAGATCCTGTGTCATACAGAAGCTGTACTTTCCTGTACTGGTACAGTACTAGCTCTCTTGCTTTTGGCAGTTTTCTTATACAGTCAAGCAAAAGAGTAATTGAAACTACATAAGCTAGACTATCTTTATTAGTATAGTACTAGTACAGCATACAAATAAAATTGACATGTTCAATGACTTTGGTAAATAGTGATATTGATACTTAAATTCAACTTTGTTTTTATTCCTAACACACCTTCAAGTAAGAAAAAGATTTCTTGGAAAGAAGCAAAGAAAATTCAAAAACAGAAAGAAGTTGAAGAACAGCAACAACAGGCTGCTAAAAAGAAGAAGAAAAAAGAGCCTAAAGAAGTGGTGTGTCCATGGTAGGTTTATCAACATTTTATTTGTTTGTATTAGTAGTAAGACAACCAAATCAATATCTTTGTGATTTTGTAAATATACATAAACATAATATTTATTTGGAAGTTAAGATTTGAAATTTGTACATATATCGTTGATATGTTGTTTTAGGGCTGGTGTAAATAAAGTTGTGAAGTCATTTCGTGATTTGATGATTGAAGAAGAGAAATCACCTACATCTAAAACACAAACAGCTACATCTAGTCCTAGTCCAACCAGTCCTGAAGCTATAGTCAATAGAAAACAGAGATTAAGTATCAGTAGTCCTGAACCAGACAGTTCTAATGATATTATGTTTAGTACATCACCACATCAAGATGTTACTCTATCAAGGTATTAAATCATATGAGGAATCTTACTTGATTTTTCTCACGTTCAAATTGTAGATTCATGAGGTGCATTTAAAATGTATCATTTGTACAAGACTTTAAATAAAAATTTGATGGTCTTCATGTTCAAAATCACCCTAGTAACCAGATTTTTGCTAAGATAGTCTGTAGTAAATATGTTTAAGAAATTTGATTGGTCATTTATGTTGGGTAGTGTTCACTATTAGAACAGCTATTTCCAGTGATATGTTATATGAACATGAACTATACAATTTTTAAATCAGGATGGAGTTCAAGGTGCTATTTCAAGTAATGCATATAATTTTTTCTATTACAGCTGGGTTACATTGCCAAAAAAATCGAAACCAAAGATAGTTATCCCACCAGTGTGTAAAGAACCAGTAAATCCATGGCAGAAATTACCACCTATATCTCCTACAACCCCTGTACTTACTGATTCTAGCTTTATAAATATTGTTAAAGATGAAAAACATAAGGAAATTGCCTCAGAAAAAATCAGGAAGAAACCTTTTAAATTAGTTCAGGTAATGTTCACCACTTCGATGGCTCAGTGAGTTTGCTTGCTAAGGTGTATGGAATTCGATTCTCACTTAAATGAGGATATTATCTTTCGCTTTTTCAAACCAGTTTCCCCTGTCAGCAATATGGGAGCCTTACATACAAATTTGTGAAGTTGTTCAGATGTGACAATAAACCAAGCACTCTTACAAAGTAACTATTTTTTTGAAAGCATTTATTAGTGTGATATTTCATTCCATGAATACAAAAAGCTGGTTTACATTATGACGTGCAAATTATCTATATTTTTCTTTTAATAGATTGAAGAAAGAGCACTACAAGAATTGCTAGAACATTATAAAATCAACAATAACTATGATGAATATTTAACAGTGGAACGTGTTCCTAGACAAACAGCATCACCGTTATGGATAAAGGAGAAACCAAAACCTAAATCGACTATATGGTGACATCTTAAAATGATTTTATATCATTTTTCATGTGAAATGCATTTTGATCATGTGCAATGTTAAATGAAGATGAATCATTCATTGATTAACAGAATAAAGATTATATTTTATTTTTTGGCATTATATTAGCAATATTTTCAGCCTTTTAAATATTTGAGACATGTACTCACTTTCTGTATTTAAACACTATCATATGAATTTTACCACTGTACTTGGTGAAACCAGAGACCTATTTAACATAATTTTAACTGAAGCATACATGTACTTCGCGTTTTCATTTCTAGTATATATTGATATTATTGGTATCAGGATTGTTACAAATCATCCTGTTGTTTAATTTATATAAAGATAATTGTTTATGGTGCTAGTTGAAATAAACTTTATTTTCTTATAACTGGTGTTGTTTTTATTATTACATTGCAGTTATAACTCATATATTTAAGTCTATATTATACAATTTGAAACAGTTAGATTTAATTTCAACAACAAAGTAATGTCTAAACATACTGATACATTCTAGATGCAGCCAGCTTGGTGAGACTTGAATCGATTTGATAAGAAACGGTTCATTTGTGTTTATTACAGGCTTGATCAAATATGTTCTATCAAACATATTATAATTAAAACAAAGTTTGCAATTGCTCGTAATTTTTAATTTTTTCACTCATATGTAGTTTGTTTCACTCTACAATGCAAACAATTGTGCATTTTGAAGTAACAAAGAGATATATTCACATAGTACTTAGTGACTAACTTGTTTACTCAATTCTTTTACATGCAACAAAAACAAATTACTAAGATAAGCATAAACTAATTTTATAGTACTTTCATTTTTAACAATATTAACATCAATACAAGTGAACATTTATTTTACCCTGTGCCTGTGGAATCGTAAACTTGATAATTTTGAACAATCTGAACTTTATTACTAACAAATAAATAAATAAAAAAACTATATTAAAATATGTTTATCACAGCTATTAAAAAGGTTACACAACCACAATGTCATTACCTTATACTCATTGTTGATCATACAGCTAGGCACCTGTCAACAAATCACTCATTATTCAAAGGGATTTCAGGTTCTATATATTCAACCTTAACAAATGGAATTGTTAACAAAAGATTTTGACTTTAATTTCTTCTTCCTTATCTAAAATCTTAAAAACACATCATGTCAAAACAGAGAACCTTTATAAAAAGTATGAATGTAAATATAGCATTCTATTTATTTTCTGAATAACAACATTCTTTCAGAACAGGTTTTACCAGTTAAAGTAGCATATTCTATCACTTCTAATTCATCTTTACATCTTGGATTGAGAAATTTATATACTTCATAAGGCATGGCTTCACCATTTTTAAGAACTAGAACTTTGTTGACATCTATCTTACTATTTTCATCTTCTAGAAGTAAATAAACACTAGTTTTCATTTTAGCACATGAAATAAATTCTGTTTCCTAATTAAATTAATAATTCAACTGATTAGAAGTTATATATTAAACTACTACTTTAAATAAATGACAATAGACATTATTTACTTGATCTCTCTGTGTTTTAGTAATCATAGTGTAATAGTTGTCTGCATAAAATTGTAAAACCACTGCTGTGACTTGTTAAAGATTGTTGATATTTTACTGACCTTCATTAGAATCATTTAGTCTACTATATTTATTTTTATCTAATTTTGGCCGACATATTTCTATCGGCACCCATTGAAAAGTTTCTGGACAAACTAAGAGGGATGGGTAATATTGACCCTGCAAAGAGAAATAATTTCTTGCAAATGTCAAACAATATTCCTTGATATTACTACAATATTCTATAATATATACTACAATATTCTATAATATATACTACAATGTTCTATAATATATACTACAATATTCTATAATATATACTACAATATTCTATAATATATACTACAATATTCTATAATATATACTACAATATTCTATAATATATACTACAATGTTCTATAATATATACTACAATGTTCTATAATATATACTACAATATTCTATAATATATACTACAATATTCTATAATATATACTACAATATTTTATAATATATACTACAATATTCTATAATATATACTACAATGTTTTATAATATATACTACAATATTCCATAATATATACTACAATATTCCATAATATATACACAACAATATATACTACAATATTCCATAATATATACTACAATATTCTATAATATATACTACAATATTCATAATATATACTACAAAATTCCATAATAATTATATTCTATAATATATACTACAATACTCTATAATATATACTACAATATTCCATAATATATACTACAATGTTCTATAATATATACTACAATATTCTATAATATATACTACAATGTTTCATAATATATACTACAAAATTCCATAATAATTATATACTCCAAAATTTCTTATCAACTCAGGCAAATTGCCTTTTGGTAAAAGTATGATATGAACTGGAATTGATTGATATATACTTAACAAATTATGTGCTTTTAGTACAACCTTCATAGGACTGGATGCAGTTTTAAACAGACGGTTTATATTCTAAATCATAGTTTACGATGTATAGAACTAGTGACTTACTTTGTATCTCATTTTTGGACAGGAATGTATATAGAATCCCATGTAGTAATATTTTAAATTATTATTGTATTTATTAAGTTCACGTACAAAAGCTATTTCTCTGAAAAAAATATATGAATTTCATTTTATTATTTACATAAGTCAATGCTCTAAAAGAGGTAAAAAAAATCGTAAATAAAATAATTTTTTGATTCCATACTTTGTCAGTCTTGCTGCAAAGTAATTATGTGACAAGACGTACCTTAAAGCAGTATAAGTACCAAGTGATAAGAAATGATATTCAGGATCATAATATAAATATACTGATGATACACTGGAGGTTAGGATATCTATTACACCAACAGCTATCAATTTACCATCTAATATATAATGTTGATGAAATGATCCATAACCCATTGGTAAGTTTTCATTCACATGCTAAAAAATACAAACAAACTTTATTAATAGGCAGAATAATGGCATGTATACATTTGCTTTAGCATTTAATAAAATGTAAATAAGTTAGCTGTATTACTTAACAGTCTGTCTGATTAAACAATAACAGTTTAATTGCTTGAGAATCTTAAGCCAATTGGTACTGTAATTAAAGTTTATCAGAAAATTCATTAAGAAAAAAACTTTATCATTTTATCCACAAAAATATACTGAAGCTAAAAGGAAAGTAATAAAACATTATATTAAAATGTACCTGTAATGGAGAATCAACTAAGAATCCAGTAAAGCTCTGTACGGTACAATCACTTTCCTTATCATTGTGAATAGACATCTGATATTTTCTAAATACTGAATGAGAATCTTTGAAACTTGAGAGAAATCCGTCTGATTTAGGTCGAGATTGATATAGCTTAATCTAAAAAAAAAAAACAATACCTGTAATGGTGAATCACATAAAAATCGTTTATATTGTTTAGGATTAGGTTTTTCTGGTGGGTCTTTATGAACATCCATTTGATATGTATGATAAACTTTATGAGATTCAGTGAATGTTTTGACAAATTCTTCACTTTGAGGTGTGGACTGAACAAGCCTGATCTGAAATAGAAAATCAATACATGCACTTGATTCACATAGAGATTGAAATGATATGAATTATTACTTGTAGAATCAAGGTATTACCCATACCATTTCCACTGATGAAATTTAGAATAAATAAAACATACAATTATTACCTCTAATTTATGAGCAGGATTTTCAACAGTGTCAGGTTCATTCAAAAATTCCTCTAAGGTTTTTTCTTTACTTTTATCTGATTTTATCTGCACAAATACAAAATAGTTCAAGGTTAAGGTTAAGTTACTATTGTCATTCATATGTTCATCATATTTGTCAACTTTCTTATAAAAGGGGATACACATTTCCAGTTGACATAACTTTATTTTAAATCCTTTTCTTCATAAGTTCAAATAAACTATGGCTTTCATCAGCCATGGTATCAACTGCTTATTACAATGACATTTAAAGTATTTTTCATTTGATTATTTGATAAGCTAATATTGTAAAACTTTTCAAAATTGCAATGTCCAATATTGCTTTGGCAACTTACTTTTGATGAATCACCAGTACTATGTAGTTTTTCAGCTTTCTTTTCTAATCTGATTTGTTTAGCTTTCTTACATGATGGTAAATTAGGATCAGCTCCTTTTCCTATTAAATATAAAACAGTAGGCTTATACTAATCTTACAGAATATATCCCATAATAGAAGCTTGAAATCTATATGATATTAATGCAATAATTAGGCCTAATATAGTTAAACCATACAATTCAAATGAGCTGAAAATTAGGTTGAGATTAAACTGTAGAAAAGAATATGAATTGATTTTCTACATAAACGACAATAAACTTAAAATATTACAGCCTACCTGGTCTAGGTGTAGTTTTACATTTATCACAGTTAGTTTCGGGTTCAGATTTTTCCAAATTTTTGACTTTCTGAGTTGATGGACTACCTTTACTCAGCTCTTCTACAGGTTGACTGCTTTCACCATGAGATACCTGATCTGGTAATGTTATATCACTTGGTGTATATTTTCCTGTTCTAAACTCCATATTGTCAACACCATCTTTACTATCTGAGGTTATACTGTCATCTCTCTCTTCTTTTTTATGTTCTCCATAAATCAAATATTTATTGACACGTTTTATCAACTTTTTGTGAGATTTGTTGAGTCGAAAATCAAGTGCAGCACATTTGATTGTATAGTGTGGACAACAAGTTATATTCATCGTTGGTTTATAACAATACTTTCCACTCCTTAAAAAATCAAATTACGCCAAATATCAATTGTGACAAAATAAATCTGCATTATTTGATAAATACCTAAGACAATCAATTACATTACATTAGTTTTGCAAAAGTAATCAATTACATTACATGATTACTTTCAATGAATCACAAACCCATATATAATACATTTATATCTTTATATTAGGGGAAAACCTAGAAAATGCCCAACCGATTTCAGATGGCCCGAGATGAATTTTGAGCTTAATTTGAGATTCATTTTCACTTTAGAAGGGGAGGGGGCCATGACCCAATGGCCGTAACCTAAGTACGCTATTCCTAATCAGATAAACAAGTCTACAATAGAAATTTATAGCAATTTTTTCAAGTATTGTCAGTTACTCAAATTTGTATTGCATTTTATCAATCACTCATTGTTGTCATTCAATGCACAATGTTCATGCATGAAGAATTTTCCAACAATGCTTAAGTCTTTCTACTAGTGCAGGAGGCTGGCACAATTGTATATTTTGAAGCCATTGCTTCCAAGAAGACTGGAAATTGACTACTTTACAAGCAAGTTGTACATGGTGATGTCTCTGAATAGAAAATTTAGAATATCATCGTTGTCTCGTAAGTAGTGGAGAACAGCCTTTTAAATCTATTGCTAGGACTGGTTAGACCAGATATATAGAAAGAAGATTACTGTAAAAGTTAAGTTAATTTAACCTATCAAGACCCTTTGTTTCAGTTAACCCCAATGAACCAATTAAACTAAAATACTATTACAACAAATTACAAATTGTATGACATTAATTGTTTTAACAGAATGCAAGTACAACTTAACTATTAGTGATCTAAGAGTCAAATTTCAATGTTCACTATGACCATCATGACCTACATGTAAAAAAAAAAAATTTCATTAGCTGGTCTGACAGTTTGTTAGCAAAGTAAAAGGATGGTTAAGTTTTCATCACATTTTGGTAGATTAATAAAACCAATTTGATTTAAATATCAAATTCGAAATTATCCCAAGGAGATGAATATCATATTTGATTTTGTTCTATTCTTTATCCTTTTAAACTAAAAAAAAAAAAAAATGTTTATGTTATACATTATGAACAGAGGGATTCGAAGTATAAACATATTTAGTTTTTTATAGGCTTATAACACATAACTTTGTCAAATGATTTCTTTCATAAACAGGTTCAGATTTAGTTACTAATTTTAGAACATCAACAATTTAGCTTCTTTACATTTTTCTAACAAGATGATGGGTGTTAGGTAATTCTACAATCAAGTCAATACTGAGCTGTTCTGGAATGTTTACCCCTAGTTATAGTTAGGTACTAATAACTAATAAAACTATAAAACTGGTCAGACTCAAGCCAACCCACCAGGCATGGTGGTAGGACTGATGACCATTAAATTCAATGCAAAAATAATGAAAAGTAATCTAAAAGTAATTGTTAGGAATCATGATTTCAGCCTCTTTGTGTAGGTAATCAATTACAATTACATTACTTGTAATTGAAAAAATCTTTGATTACAGATTACATGAAATTTTGTAATCGATTACAGCTGATAACAATTACAGATTACAATTACCCTAGGTCTGTCCACATGTAAACCTAATACCAGTATTTTTATGACATCATCAATGTCAAAATAATTCATCATCTCTTAAGGGCACCTGAGAGAGTGATCTCTGTGAAAAGAGTTCAATCTCAAATATGTTATTCACTATTTTCGATCATTTAGCTAAAATTCACCTGGAACATAGGGTTTCAAAATTTAGCTTCTGTATCCCTCTCAAAAGTAGAATTTAGTACTTTCATGCATTTATCGTTTTAGAATTGACTCATCATTTGGATGGCAGCATATCGGTAGACTATTCCATTTGTCGACAACTCTTTGTTCACATGAGTAGCCTAATATTTATGAAAAAAAATGATGTGTGGTACATACCGTCTCCAACCTCTATCTATCAAGTCTTGATAATCCTGCACAGTCATTGTATGTGCCCACATGCCTGAAAATAAATTGCATCAACTTTAAACATCATACTCTACTAGAACTGCATAAAAATTACAATAAAAAAAATATACTTCAAAATAGAAAGTTCTGTATAAGCTTAAGCCTTCAAATCTGTGTCTTCAGAATTTTAAGCATTTGAATATCAAAATGAGGACTCTTCATTTCTGCCATACCGATTACCATGTCAACGAGTTGACTGAACACCGCCATACTGAGGGTTAGGGGCACAATTATTGTTTATACATGTGCATTGTAGTATTTTTGAAAAAAAGGGGGTTTTAAACTTGAAAATCAAATTGAAGACCCAAAGTAACCTAATTTCGTTCAAACCTATTTTTTGTGCAACTCTGGAAAATGTTTACATGTTCGACCTCGCGTGACCTCCGCATTTGCTTGTTTTCATAATCATGGGGTTATTGGTACAATGTCAGCTTGCAGAATGAATCCAGTAGTTTCAAGCAAAGTAAAATGTATTAATTCCAAGTGTCGTCGGCTAGAATAAGCTTATATTTCAATGAACAAAGTCACGTGATTAACTAGCGGTTTACATGTCAGCAGAAAAATTTCATGGAACACAATAAAGGCCATATACTTATGTTGTTTCAATGACTTTTAACGATAAACCAATCATACGTCATTTTACTTATCTTATTTTGTCAGTCAATATTTATTATTTAAATCATTTATCTTTGAAGGAATTATTATTAGTTATAATGAATTGATATTAAAGATAAATACAAAGAGAAGTTGATTATACCATTGGGTATCCATACAACATGTTTTTCTCGACTTATGTATAGGTCAAACATTGTACACAAAATAGGTGACGCATTTTGCCGTCGATGTCGAGTTGGTTATTCATGAAATGTGGGTCAAAGTTAGAGATTCATAAAGAAAATCGACACAAACCAATTTTAATAATTTTATAGAATATCTGACGAAACATCTAAGAGATGGAAAGAAAATTTCGGTTTTTCAAATATTCGGTGTTGAATCCTTATATGCACGAAAATAGGCTATTCAACAAAACATAATAAAAAAAAAAGAACAGTCGCCATTTTACTATTATTGTCGATTGTTTAAACTGATGGTGAATGTGTCCCTTTAAATTTTAGAGTAAGAAATATTTCCTCATTCAATTCATATTCGTGCAATTTCTCAATTTGCAATCCTGTTCCTGGTCACCGACAGTGACACTAGACTAGTGTGGTGTGACATTTCATTCGAAAAGAAGTCTATACTATTAAAAAATAATTTACAATCTGAGTAAAAGAAAGAGAAGAAAAATCTCTTAAATTCTCACCATGTGAACAATTGGTATCTGGAGAACCACAATAACCACAACGGTGGCTTTCACGACCAGAAAAATATTCAACTATACTCCTTTCGGCGGCCATTATGTCAACAAGTAAACAAGTTAGCCTATACTGGGTTATATACGTTAATGTTGAGGACACGTTATAGTTTAGATGGGAAATCACATTAGAAGACTACAGCGTTAAAAACGAAGGTGGCCCAAACTTTAGACTATTCACACATAAAAAATATCCACAAGTTTAGTTAGAGTGTTTAGCTTTATCTTACAAAGACGATATTCGATATTGATCTATTTTCAAACTCTCTTTAGCTTATATCATGCCAAGTAATTTCTAAAGGGTCATAAAATTATAAAATTTTTCATAGATTGTAGTTATATTTATACGGAATGTTTCTGTGAATAGGTTCAACTACTGATACGATTATCCAGTACAAAAATAAATCCATCTGATACAGATGATAGAACTGATTACGCAAGGCCATGCTTACAGACCAAAATAAATTCCTATGCAGAAATATTATATGAAAAAAAAAATCAGAAACACCCATATTACTATTTTGCCACTTTTAGACTAGAATAAATATTAAGATAAATGAATATTCTTTAGATTCTACATTTTTGATTGACGTGTTTAATATTTTGACGTCTATTTCATGATAATACAGTGGTGTAACCTATTTTCGTGGATATAAGGATTCAACACCGAATTTCGTCAAAGTTAAAAAAACTAAATTTTTTTTTTTTTATGTCTTAGATGTTTCCTCAGATATTCTACAAAATAATTAAAATTGGTTTGTTTCGATTTTCTTTATGAATTCTTTACTTTGACCCATATTTCATGAGCAACCAACTCGGCAACAGCGGCAGAATGCGTCACCTATTTTCGTGTACAATGTTTGAACTATAAATAAGTCTAGAAAAACACGTTGTATGGATACCGGGTGGTATAATTAACTTCTCTTAGTATTTATCTTTAATATCAATTCATTATACCTAGTGACAATTCCTTCAAAGAACCACGATTTAAAAAAAAAATAGTGACTGACAAAATAAGATACGTAGCGTAATCGGTTTCCACGAAATTAGGTTACTCGACTGTATAGCCTTTATTATTATTTGTTTCCTTTTTAATTTAACCAATTTTCTGGCATTAACAATCAGCCAAAACCGTTTCCTCTCTATAGATTATTAAAGGTGCAGAAAAGTAGGACGTAAAGCTCCCTCCATTTCATTTCATCGTTCTCTTTTAGGTGTTGTTAATTTCATAAAATGCTGTTTTTAAAACACTTTGACCACTGTTCGATCAGTTTGAAGTCAAAGTAGGGGAGAATTCTTTAGACAATTGCCCGTCTTCCAATTTTCACTAAGATTGCCTGATAAATGAACAATAAACGTTTCCATTGCTTCACTTGATTTGTTGAAGTAAAATTACATCTATAATATCCAGTTATTTATTGAAAATTTACGTTCGCGGACACCTGTTTTTCGGAAAGGAATTGCAAAAAAGCGTTTCTAATGAACATAAAAAAAACATTATAATGCATGTAACGCTATAGCCTTCACAGCTAATAATGTCAGTCTCTAGAGAAATTAAAGTTTTAAAAACGGGTGACAAATAAAAAATGAGGGTGTCGAATAATTGTTTACCACCCGGGTGGCGAATATCCTCGGCCATGTGTTGTTGAGACATGATTTTTGTCCCTTGAGGGAATCATGATAATTTTCTGTCGCTTTCGGTGATTGGCTGAATCGCGCGGATGAGTCAAAAAGATCAATTTCTTATTGTCTGCTGGCTACCATCTGCGGACTTGATCTTAGTTATTGTCTGCAAACCATTGTCTGCCTAGTTGATCTCGACTTAGGCTAAACTTGTGTAATCGCGAAAAAGAATAAGTCAAGATTCTGCGAAGATCTACATTCCTGGTGATTGCCTGATAAATGAATAATTAATGTTTTCCATTGCTTCTCTTGATTTGTTGAAGTAATATTAGAGTCAGGGCTACCTCATACAATTGGAGTATTACATCTATATCCAGTTATATATTGAAAATTTACGTTTGAAGGAATCACCAATATTTTCCTTGTGCCGCTTCGTTGATTGGCTGAATCGCGAGGTTGAGTCAAAAAGTCAATTTCCTTTTTGTCTGCTGACTATCGTCTGTGGACTTGATCTTAGTTATTGTCTGCAAACCCTATTGTCTGCCCAGCTGATCTCGACTAAAAATGGCCTCTCTCTGGAAAAGTGTCCTGAGGAACAATTATGGAAATAAGGGGCTATTATCTATTCTCAAGATAAATGCACCGGTGCAAGTTACTTGTTCTAGAAATGTGTCATTCACATACCAGCCAGAGACTGCCCTGTCAACCCACGGTAAACTAAATCAACCCTACTCCATCTCTTACCTACGATACACTATGTCTGCACTGACACTGTGTAGACTAGACTTATAGAGTTCATATTGTGAACTTACTGTGCATTGAAATTGATCAGGCATAGAGCAACACATCCACACTGTAGTCCATGAATGTCAATACCTAGTTATGTTTATTTATCGCTAACTTCGGATTGATCGGCTAGTAGTGTTGGGTGTGAAAATTATCAAATTCCTACCGCATTTTTATACTTCCACATGAATATGGAAGGTGTACTGATTCTCAAATCTTAGTGAAATTGTTTATGATCAATCAAGGATGAAACCTTTCAAAAAGTTGATATGAGTTTTTGCCCTTGTTTTTGAAAATACATTCAAATTTGAGCTCCTATACACTCCAAAAGGTAAAATTGTTGCAGACTCCATACTATCTTCTTGAAGGCCATCAGCGATTTAATTTGGCTGCTACAAGAGGTTATGAACTTTCACACCATTTGACTTCCGATAAGGACTGACATGGTCTCCCTAATCATGTTCTGTAATTATATACCATACAATAACCATCAACAAACCACTGTGATTTCGGAGTCAAAGTTTGGCAATCAGTTTAAGTTTCCTATCAACTATGAAAATCACATAAAAACTGGACTATGGATTCCATTAATAAGCTGTCAATAGCAGCTGTCATAATTCAAACACTTTTTAACTAATACATATGTACACTTATTTACTTTTTCTTTTTGGACTTTTCTTGGATAATCATCTGCTTAAAAAAAAAAGCTAACTGACTTTGCAGGTTTTATTTTCAGGGGAGACTGTACGCATGAACTTTTTTCAATCCATAACAAGTGCTTTAGATATTGTCTTAGAAAAAGATCCTACTTCAGGTTTGTGTTTATTTATCGAAAATACAGAGTAGATGTTGAAACTGATTACTGCATTTTAATTAGTCATGCTGAGATTTAGGAATTTATTTTTAACTACAACATAGTCATGTCTTTGTGATTAGGCCCACTTTACATTTATATTTTACCCAAGTTCATAAGAGGGTATCTTAACTTATTAGGTAAACTGCTTTAATACAAAGTTTTATGTTATAAATTTAGAATTGTTGTTTTGTTACTAATCTTCCTATTTGCATGTTTTCTTTGAATTTCTAGTGATTTTTGGAGAAGATGTTGCATTTGGTGGGGTGTTTAGATGCACTGTAGGATTGAAAGACAAATATGGTAAATTATAATTTTTTAAATTTAGAAGCTCATCACATCACATCTTATGCTGTAAGATCATGCTTGTATCATCTGTGGTGGTCACTAGTCACATGCTTTGTAAAAAGGTAGAATAAAAGTAATCTAGGACACAAAGAGAGAATAAGATTGAAAATGGTAACTTCTGATAGATGTTGTTATTATTATGTAATTTATGAATTAGGTAAAGAAAGAGTGTTTAATAGTCCTCTAAGTGAACAGGGAATTGTATCATTTGGTATTGGTATTGCTGCTGCAGGAGCTACAGCTATTGCTGAAATACAGTTTGCTGATTACATCTTTCCAGCATTTGATCAGGTATGTACTGCTATTGTAAAATTGTATTTGTTCCATTCATTGAATTTGTTTGTCTTCTTGACAGTCTTGTCTTATTGCCCATTTCTCTGTCATGGCATATTCATTCCTTTCAGATCCTTCCCAATTTATAGTATTATATTTCAATGGGATTTGTTATCTTTCAGATTCATAATGAAGCAGCTTATTTTCGATACAGGAGTGGTAATCAATTTGATTGTGGTGGTTTAACTATAAGAGCACCATCAGGAGCTGTAGGTCATGGTGCTATTTACCATTCGCAATCACCAGAAGCTTATTTTGCTCACATTCCTGGAATTAAGGTAGATGATAAAATTTACATTGTAAGGAAAATTATTGATGTTGTGATATATTAGCATTCTCCTTTGGAAAGGCGAAAATTTAGTGGTTGAAATTAACTCAATTTTTTTTATGAATTCCATGTATTACTTTTTCAAATAAGCTATCTTAGCTTGGTTCTCTCAAAACATTTTGGATGATTTGCAACATACATTCCAGAAGAGAGAGCATTCTCTGCTTGTCTATTATGGTCTGTATCGAATGAATTTGGTAAAATATTACCCTCAGAAATATCCAGATAAATCATGTAAAATGTCATTAATTTTATCTTTCAGGTTGTTGTACCAAGAGGACCAATTCAAGCTAAAGGTTTATTATTAAGTTGTATTAGAGATAAGAACCCCTGTATATTTTTTGAACCAAAGATATTATATAGATCAGCTGTAGAAGATGTACCATTTGGTGATTATATGATTCCACTATCAGAGGCTGAAGTTCTAAGTGAAGGTATCCTCTATGTATTCCTTCATACAATTTGACCATCAATTTTGTCAATTAAACATTTACATGCCAAAAATGAGAGAGACAACATCTGCATATTAAAGGAGCATATGCGCCATTTTGGGGGGCGAGAGGGTGATTTGATTGTTGAATATATGTAAATAGTCTTCAGAAGTACTACAACATTTAAACATTCAAACGCAGATAATACTGATTATGGTATTTATTTTTCAATTAGGTACTGATGTAACATTGGTTGGCTGGGGAACTCAGGTACATGTGTTAAGAGATGTAGCATTAATGGCACAAGAGAAGTTGAATGTATCTTGTGAATTGATTGATCTGAGAACTATTTTACCCTGGGATGTAGATACTATAGCTAAGGTTTGTTTCTATTTAACTGTTCAAGACACTAGTCAATGTATGTGTCACCGATATTATCAAATACAAATAAAAGGGTTTCCAAACAAAAGCGAAAAAGGGTGAAATTTGGTATTTGCGGGAAAAGAAAGTGGTCTTGACATTGTAAAACCAATCTTTTTTCTTGTGATTTCTGCATTAGTCAATGTTTTGAATAAAACACAGATAAAAAATGTTTAACATTGTTGCAATTGATTTTGTTTTCCAGTCTGTTGTCAAAACAGGTAAATTGTTAATAGCTCATGAAGCCCCATTAACTGGTGGATTTGCTGCAGAAATAGCATCAACTATTCAGGTAGTGAATCTATATTTTTTTAAGCAATTAATTGCATTGAGTTCTGATATAGATCTATAAAACATTAAAACATGTTTTTTTTTTTTTTAAACTTCCATAAATTGTATTGTTGGATTTTATGTTTATGTCTGAAAACTGCTACTGATTGTTAAAACTGAGCTATATTAGCTGGTAAAGGAAAAATTTAGACAACTATATCTCTTAAAATATTTTCTGTTTTTATATTACAGTCAGAATGTTTCTTAAATTTGGAGGCACCAATACAGAGAGTTTGTGGTTATGATACACCGTTTCCTCATGTGTTTGAACCATTCTATATGCCAGATAAATGGCGATGTTTTGAAGCTGTAAAGAAATTAGTTGGATATTAAACCAAAATATATTATAGTGCAGTGACATTGATATAGACTATAGGTACACTCTATCACTCTAGTCTTTAGTTAATGAAATAGACAGTTATGCACGGTTGTGGAAGACACCATTTTTTCAAATTTTTCATAATGATGATGAAACATCCATATAGTTACACAGGTAAGGTGTTAAACAGTTGTTTTTGAGATTTTTCTTACATTTGTGTTCTTTTTGTGTTAATATAAATCCTATGTTTTGTTCAATATAGAATATATATAGAAAGTGATTATTTATGAAATATTTGTTCCATTTTATATTACTAATATGTTTTGTTTTTTTGAATGTTTTGTTGTTAGATTTTGATCACGAATATAAAGTTTTGAAAACCAGATCTGTGTATAATCAGCTTTAGCTTTCGTCCCCTTTTAATTCTTTATCTAGTTATCAGTATCTTTAAAAATTGAATTTGAATTTTAAATTTTTACATTAATCGCAATGTGAAGTGTGTCAAATTCTTTTTGTACATTTTTTATCATTACTCAAATTCTCTATTATACACATAGATATATATATATATAAATATCAATATTTGTTACTAGTTTTAATGGAAATAAACAGAGTATTTTTTATAGTAAAGGGACTATGTTTTTACCTTTGTTTCAAATTTTATAATCCTGTAGCAGAAGTTTGAATAGCCATAAAGTATGATTCGTCCTAATTTACCAATGGCTGCCTTGAAAAATTTTATTTTCTCAAAACTTGAAGGTCTGTTTTCAGCATAATGAAGTGTTCTCCCCTTAACTAGAAGTGTTTCTGATAAAGCTACAATGTTTATTTGATAAATACCAGCCTTTCAATGACAGTTCAATTTAATCCATATTATTGCTAAACAAGTCTGGAGTTGTATGAGCTTGGTACACTCACATATGGTATTTATGTTATTCATTTATTTTTTTATTGTGGAAAAACTGTTGGCGTAGCCCTGCATTCAAGCCTAACAAGGAGCAGAAAATCTGCATGTAAAATTTATTAGGGAGGTAATTGTATAAGTGTTTTCAAAGCACCTAAGAAATATGTGAACATTCCTTCATAATTAAGCCACCCCGCCTTTTCAAGTTTTATTTAGTTTAATACCTGCATTATACTGTTCTTGCATACTGATATATTATATTTTAAATTCAAGTTAACAAGTAAAAAAGTTCTATAACTGTACTTTTAAGGATAAAATTATAGCTATCATATAGTCAGGCAAAAAAAAAAAAACCCCAAAAATTTGAAAGTTCAATTGACGAACAATTGATTTAGAATAGAACAACCATTTAACACAAACTCGGAGACCAAGTTCTGTTCCAATGTCTTGTCTATGATTTTTTAGTTGAAGGTTCTTGTATATTCATATATTGTTACAGGAGATTAAGTCATTACAATGTCATTATATATGATCACTAAGGAAATTTGCAGTGTTATTTCACCTTATTAATAAATTTTTTGACATGCACAACATATACCTGATTTTTCTGATTATAGGCGTGTCAAAAAAAGGATTAACGTTATTTCATTGAATTAGGGCACTGAAAGCTACCTTTACTCATCATATTAGAATTATATAAGGTTCCATATATTTTTCTCAATCTGAATAAGTGATTTATTTCTTGTTTAAAGTAGAAAGAATGTTACTCTACTAATAAAAAAACAAACTCTATTTAATGATAATGTTGTAAAGTCAAATTGAAATTTACAATTTACCAGACAGTTACAATCTCAAATCTGACACAACTGGCAAATACAGCATCCAGTTAAATTTGTTAAAAATAAATGGTTTATGGTTAATAAAAGGAAAATTATATGTTGATAAGAGAGGTCAGATTTCTTTAAAGTAAAAGAAATGACATTTCCAGGAATGTGTTGAAATAGTTGCTATACATCAGCTGTCTTCAACTTTTGATTTGTTGATGCAAAAACCATAGATTATATCAATAGGTGCTATGTTTCTAGTGATATTGTAGAGTTGTTTATGCTTGGGAATTAGTAATGTATGTTTCAACAGTTATCAAACATCTTAAATATACAAATAATTTATTTGAATAATATTCCATTTAATTTTAACTATGATAAAAGTTGGTGTTGATGTTTTTTAATTGAAACCTTTAGAATACGTAGGAGACATAACAAACTTACAAAGTTTACAAAAACATTCAAAATAGTTTTGGCGCTAAAAATTAACGGCATTATTTTTTTTAGTTAAAACTATCAGATATGTTTAAGGATACATTTCTCTAGATTTTTGGTCTATAGTTTTTACAAATTTGAGGAACTAATCATAATGCCTCTTTAAAATTAACATCAATTCACATTCAGTGATCTATAAATGAATATAAAAAAAAAAGTTTGAATTATGACAAAATAATGATTAGATTTTCATATGTCCTCCTGTTTTAGTAAACTTTTTTTAATCTAAATTTTTATTCTCTAATAAAGCAATATTTCATTAATAAAAGCTTGCCTATTGATTGAAAGACGGATCTATTCCTTTATTTAATTTGAATCATCTTCTTCCCCCACATTTGATCTTTCTTTACATTAAAAATTAAAAATCCTTGTTATATTAAAATATTTTGATACTATATCC
Organism: Lottia gigantea; assembly: GCF_000327385.1. Taxonomy (NCBI): domain Eukaryota; kingdom Metazoa; phylum Mollusca; class Gastropoda; family Lottiidae; genus Lottia; species Lottia gigantea. The sequence goes on from NW_008709027.1 coordinate 569,174, forward strand.
CTGAACTCATCTTTTTTTTGCTTATCATCATTCCCCAATAAAAGTTAATTACGGTACTGTAGTAGTGTGTAATACCTTTTCAATTGTCATTACAGTTTGACATTGACATAGTGGAATTCCCGCTACAAAATTCCCTTTTTTCTGTATCCAATCTCTCAATTGACACATTTTATTGTATTTCCCCATTGTGATGTTTTGTTTGATTGGCTGTTAAAAATATATCAGTGTATTCAGGAAGAATATAAAAAAATTCATTTTGAAAGTTACAGGTTACAAGGTTAAAAAAAAAAAGCATCCTAAAACTAATTAAAGGAACATCATGTGCCTTAAACTGCTGTAAAGTGCCATAAACTGGTAAATATTGCCTTTAAATGCATGTTTCAGCCCTTCATATCTCAGTTTTGAATAAATTGATAGTCTGATCATTTATTTTCCTTTTGACTCTTTTATTTTGATGTTGAGCATCTTCATCACTTACTTCCTAGACTATCAGATATTTATATCCATATTGAACTGGTATATATTTATTAAATAAGACACTATGCTAATTTGCTTTAATTTGGTATATTGTACATGTAACAATGTAGTGATTGCAACCTTTCTATTATAAAATTACATGACTAACAAATCAATAGTGATACACTCCTTTATCACTGTGTCATTCTCTAGTGCTACACGCCAATATTCTTTACATCGCTTCATAGCTGCTTCCATGTTATGCAGTTCTAAGGTGTAATCTATCTTTATGAATGAAATGTTTCCATAAAAGGAAACGATAGCTATTTTAAACTTGTTCCATTAATAGCTATTGATTTTACATTACCATATATATTAATACTTTTACACTTATCACAAGGAAAGTAGAAATAGATAGATAGAAATTATGACTAGACTGAAACTTTTATTTGGTTTCATAGAAATAGAATTTTTTCTCTATTTCATAGAATAGAATATTTAAAAGATATCAGATTAGCCCACTCAGTTTAAAGATACTTGTAAGCTTACATCTTATATTGACTATTCAATCTATTTTATTCTGAAAGTTTGTTATAGGTTTAAATATATATGGGCTGTAAGAAATGTAAATATATAATATATCAAGTAGTGGTAATTTGTCAATGTTAAAATCATCCTGGTATCTAGTATGTATGCACCAGATGCTATGTTAATGTTGTTTTTTTTACTGATGAATCAGTTTTTCATTGTAGTTCTTAACAACTCCTATGTAAGGTACTGGAAAAGATCACAACTCAATAAATCTTATTAGATGAAAAATACGGTTAGGTGTGAATGTTTTTATGTGCGATTTAAATTTGAATTTGATACGAATCAAACTAAACACAATAATCAATATGTTCAATAATTTTGTTATTCTTTGTCTTGCAAATTTCTAGATTTCTTGTTGATGTCATGGATCAAAAGATTATAATAAAATGAACAAGACACTGCAACTTGGGTGAATAATTACTAGATATAGTCAACATCTGTCTCTGTTTCTTCATTGTCAGGCATTTCCTGAAGCCTTTCTCATTTCTGAAAGTAAAAGTGAGTTTGAGAATTGTCTGGGTTAGACTGTACTGACCAAACTTCCATTACTTTCTTTTGACATCTGATATTAAAGCTGGGGTGATCATTCTTGGGAACTTTTGTGAACAGAGAAACATGAAAACTATCCCTCTATTGAATTAATAAAAAACATAGTTATTCTATAAATAAAACACTTGAATTCACTCAAAGTTAATTTAGAAAATAAGATGTAAAGGAACACTTATAAAGAAAGTTTTACCACGCTTTCAAACAAAGGAGTGAAATGAGGCACATTTCATGTTTCATGTCCCTATAAATAAATACTGGAACACCTACATTTATCTCTTTTGTGTCTTATGTGATGATTGTTATAATGGAAAATGGATTTTTTTAGTCTGATAGTGTAATGCCAGGACTCCATCTGTATTCCTCTGCTTAATCCAATACTATAATGCTAGGACTCTGTTTGTATTCCCCTCTTTAGTCCAATACTGTAATGCCAGGACTCCATTTGTATTCCCCTGTTTAGTCCAGTATTGTAATGCCAGGACTTTTATTGTTCTGTTATGTAATCAATATGAGTAAGTATATTAATAAGGACAATACTGTCTTTTCACTTTGAACTCTATATTTTCATGATGAAAAGCCATTCTTGATGACTGTCAGTACTAACTCTTTTCAACACGATCTTTCGATGAACATTTTTGAGATATTTCCCTTGACTTATAAAAAAATGTGTCAAAATTTGTTTTCATCCAATTTAAATGAATGTGGTGTGATCATTTATAAGGATGAGATTTTAGTCAAGATTGAATCATACGATTTTTCGATCAAAGGAATTTGAGTTATTGCCCTTGACTCAGTAAAATGCATCAAAATTTATTGGCTTGTTAATGCGATAGAGGTGACAGTTTATGTCAGAATTTGATTAAATTTTGGGTTTTTGTTGTTAAGTTTTTGGTTTGATTTGACACAGATTGGTGACCGCCCTTGATATACTGAAAATGTATCAGGAAAGTGAGCGGATCTTGCTAGGCAACCAATTGGAATAAATGAATAAGATTCAAAATAGCACAGGTAATACTAAAATGACTTTGCTATGATATATATACAAATTGTGGACATTGAAAGAAACACTTCCCAGCAAATTTAACCGGAAATGTTCTAAATTCTTACTGGAAAATTGTCCTCTGTAAATTTTAAAATGATCATATGTGTTCATGGTTATATTATCAACTCAAAGACATTTTGAGATTATCAGTACTGTTTTGAACCTTGGGAATTCACTTTTTATACGTCCAAAAGGAAAATATGGTCATATATTGCAGTTACCCGTGTCCGTCTTTTTATTGAATGGATTATAAGTTATTGCCCTTGACTTTGTAAATTTACGGTTTCTGGGCAATACAGAACCTACAATTTTCAATGGATTTTGATGAAACTTGGTGTGAGCATTGAATTGATAAGATCTTGCTCAAGTTCAAATTTGACGACCTTTCGATAAATGATTTAGAGTTATTACCCTTGACCCTAGAAAATTTGTTTGAGGGCACAATAGAAACTACAATTTATAACCGATTTTTGAGTTATTACCCTTGGTCAAAACGCGTAAAATTTGTTCTTGAGAGTTTCCATCTGATTAAAGTGAAATTTGACGTGAGCATATATATTGATGAGATATTGGACAGTTAGAATGTAAGGATTTTTTGTTGAATGAACATGTTGTTGCCCTTGACTAAAAACGTATAAAAAACACAAACAAATTTTGTGTGATCATATATATATTTGATATATTTGAAAATTTTGCATTTGACTAAAAGTTTTGGAGTTATTGCCCTTGACCTAAAAAATGTCAAATTTGTTCATGCGCTCAATAGTCCACTTTTCAATCTATTGGAAACTTTGTTGGATCATTGGAATTGATAAGGTCTTCAGTAAGGAGTTGATTACTTTTATGAGTATTGAATAGAAACTTGACAGATTATTTCATTATGGTTCATGTTGTTCCTTATTGAGTCTACAAATTTAACAATGGTGTTTTTTTGGACATAGGTTTACCTTGCCTGGCAAGCTATCTTTAGAAAATTGGCAAAATTTGATGTACTAACGACCTTGCCCAGACAATAGATAAATGTTGCTTAATTGCGAAAGAATGCCAGGTTAACCTGAAATATAAAAGCAAGTTGACATAAAGCATCAATATGCACCATTCAAATTTTCAAACATCTTTGGTTCCTGCAATTCCATAAAAAAAAAATAGGTGTTAGATGACGTCACTTATAGTAAAATATGTTCTATCACTTGAGGTCCATCACGATTAGTGACAACATCAAAAACATTTAGTTTAAGTGGAATATCAGGAACCACAGACATCTGAGTGGAATGGTGTAAATTGATGCTTTCAGTGTCCCCGATACACATACACAATTTAGAAAAACTCTTTACAATCCCTTAAATCCCAATATGATGAACATTATTAATTATTAAATAGTAATAGAATATTGGCCCGTATGCACCATATAAAATCAAATTAAGAAGAATAGAATTATTTTAAACCTTAAATAGATTTAGATACATGTATTTAAAGATAACTAGATATTTTTTGTGTGCACCAACTAACAATTAACTAAATATATTTATCTGTACTGTAATTGAAATGCTATTTTCCATTCAAACCACACACAATACACAATCTATATATGACAAACGAGTCTAAAGATTGTTCACTAAGACATGTTTCTTATTTAACATTTTAATTACTGCTGTATGTAGTGTCAAGTGTGGATGTCTTGTAGTCCGAAACTCTATAGACTCTCATCTGGTGTCTTACAGCTTTTATGACAATTATCAACAAGAGTAAGATCAATTGTTATCTTTAATTCTTTCTATTCATCGAAGGAGCAAATGAATGTCATAATAAATTTGATATGGAATCCATGGCATGTCTCATTTTTGCAAACTATTAGTGATATTCAACACCGATTGCTTATTCAATCTAAACCTTGTTTTAAATTCCTCCTCCGAAAACCATGTGAAGGGGTCCAGGCGATCCCTGATATGTCTATTGATGGGAATAACGCGGTTGATTTCACCAAGTTCGAAATAATTGTCCATTTTGAAACATCGAAGAGCCACAAAAGGAATTTCTACTGATTTACAAATAGAATTAAAAGTTAAAACTGGTCTCGACCAACTTTAAGTTTAGCATTAAATTAGCCAAGTTTTAAAAAAATTTAAGGTAATTCTATGTGGTGCATACAAAATATAGAATGAAATTAAAAGTTAATGTTATTTGGGCAGAAAATAATTAGATTAGGCTTAATTTCATTTGGTGCATATGGGCCAATATTTATTAAAGTATATATATATATATGTATGTATGATTTTAATTTCAAACAACATCTGTCTATGATGTATGAAAATATATTGAAAATTGACAGCCTGTTTTATGTTCACATGCTATTCATTGTTATAACAAATTTGTAATGATAACTCACATTTGCTTTAATGTAATCTGTTAAATAGTGTGTATGTTATTATTTGATGATAATTGTATTTTAATGAATGGTAAATCATCAGTACTTCTTGTCATATTACTGTGCCAGTTCCTTTTGTTAAATAGCATCTTGTTACTTACAATCACCCTAGTATCAATACCAGCCAGGGATACGCACAATACGAAGATATTATTAATAATTCACTTCAGGATTAGACCCCAAAATCTAAAGATAATCCACCAAGGGATTACACCACGAAGAACAATAATAATATTACTACAAGCATAATACCTTTGACAAACAAAACCAACAAATGTGGCACAAAATGGCATCTCAGATACTCCTAAAAAAACAAGGGTAGCCCTCTTGATTCGACAAATGGATTCCGTCCTGAGCATAAATGTTAATATGAGGAGAATCCAAACCTCAATGCAAATGCTTCCAATGGTAGATGCAAGACTGAAAATCACACAGCTGGGAAATTTGAGAATTGAATTGAGCAACTCTAGAATTATACAGAGGATATGGCACTATTTTACAAGGAAATATTCTGAAATGACGACACATTTCACCCCAGGAAAAAAAAAAATGTCCTTTGCAAAAGCAACAATATTGGTCGCCAATTCATTTGGGTCCACACCAAAGTCACCAAAATCGTTTGAGCCCAAATGTAGAAGGGCAATGTCCATGTTTTTAAAATGTATTTCGTTTCTCCTAAACAAACGGCCATGAGGGTCTGATTTGACGAGGAGGCTGCCATAACCGCCATGTGTACCGAACACAAGCAGGGATGCAGACCCAAGTTATGAAGTTCTTCATTTCCCTTAACAAATGTATCTAGTCGTTTAATATATGAGGTGCCATTTTCAACAGGTACTGAAGTTAAACGGAACGCAAATGAAATAGATCTTTGCAAGCTAGATATAATGACAAAGAGCACTTATCTACTAGATGCTCAGCAACAAGGCAAACGACAACACTAAACCAAAATAAACAATTGGTGAAACCAAAGCATCAAAAAACATGTGTGATTTGCTGTGCCCCTTCTCTGGAACGAATGAACTCATGTGACTAATCTCATAATCACTCAGACCACAGAATGTATTATTTATAAGCACCAGGCAGTGTTCAGGATAGAATGATAAGATAGGGTGATGCAATTAGATCATTGAAGTCAGATAAAATAAAATGTAATCAAATTATAGGCGTTGAAACTATCTCAAAAAAAAAAGAAAATCTTCAATAATAAAACATGATTAACAGATTTGAGTAAAAACTGATTACTTTTCTAGTATTAATTAAAATGGCATTTATTGAGATGGGTACCAAGTTGCTCAAAGTATTTAAACTTCATTATTATTATCATCAGGTGTGCACACTTTAACCTTTCACTGAAATGTTACTATTGTTTTGTCTATTTACTGCTTGTTTTTATTCAAACTGTTTGTATTTAAAATGTATACTTTGTCAAGTTAACTTAGAACACTATGGTAGGGAGGTAAGATATTTATTTGGTACAATGTAACGCTAACATTGTCATCTTTGTTTTGAGAAGACTCATCTTTTGTTAAATCACAATTATAAGGATGATCAATACTTGGTATTACTTTTATAACTTTAAAGGTATTTAAACCTAATCAAAATGATGCATTAAAGATGGTTTGACAACTTTTTCAAATTTTAAAATGTAACAATAATTTCATGGTATACTTCTCTTAAATGTGTAAGAGTAGTATATTGTAAAACTGTGTTGCTTTATTTTAGTTTCAAAGTGAAATAGTCATAAGTAGAAAAGAGTTTATTCTCAATTTGTTCAATCTCTTATTTTGACTTTTATTTGTCATTATGTGATCAGGCAATGCTTTCTTAGACTTGTCAGTCTTTCTCCTCAGAAACAAACTTCATTTTTTAAGGCTTAACCAATGTTATCTGTGCACTTTCTCTTTCTGTAGGCTCTGTCCCTCAAAGTAAGGTTTTTTACTTGATTTTTGTAACTTCAATATGATATAGATAGTGTAATCTCTCTATGTCATTGTGGATCAAGGATTGATAAGAAATTGGGGTTGATTTCTTGTTGATCTTTAAGTTATTATTTGTGTGTGATCTATTAATTGTTTTATTAAAGAACATAATAATATTGATATACAGTCTTCTGTCTACACTAACCTCAACATGGACTACAACAACACCACATTTATCAATAAACTCAGTGTCATATTTAACAAGTGAATGAGAAAAGTAAAGGACAAATGAACAAACTGGTCAATTTGTCAATGATTTAACATTCCTAAATCAAATTTGTATGTTACAATGACATTTTATTTCTTTTGAACAGATAACTTAAAAACAGATAACATTTTAAAACCAATAGTGGTCTCTGAAAGCTGGCAAAATATGACAAAAACATGACTAATATGGTTTGTTTATCTTAACTTTTTAGACCAACTTAACCAATTTATTGGAGTTGAATATTTTTGTAATCTTTGAGTTAGTTAGTGAGGTTAGTTGTTAAAATGGGCAGCTTAATACATACAGCACTTTAAAGGGACAGTAGTGCCATTTTTGAGGGTTGATTTTAGTTTTAAATATATGTAAATTCTTTTCAGAAGTACTTGAAATGTATGAAAATCAAACAATTCCTTTAGAATACTTCAAACTAGGAATTAAACTTACTATTTCTATATGTGTCTTTTCTATGTATCACCGATTATCTTAAATTGACGAATCGTCATTTTACCATTCAAACGCAGATAATTCTGGACACATATGGATTTGAAGGCTCAAATTTTGATGGTGAGCTGTGAAGAATATTACTGATTAGCTCAGCTAAAAAATTCCAGTTTCTGAGACTTTAGTATAATTGGTCAAAAAAATGGCCTATCTGTCCCTTTAATTAATATATTGAATAACATATTGTTTATAAAAGAAAATATACATACAGCACTCTAGTTCAGGTTGCTGTATTGGTCAATCACAGATATTTTGATAATAGAATTATAATACTGTTTACGACATTATTTTATTGTCATTATATAAGCAAGAAAAAACAACAGTTGCGTATTGCGTATTAATGCTAGGATATAGAAGGTCATGAGTCTATTAAGTCAATAATATTTCAATTATCATATTATTATATATGATTAGATTTCTACACCTACACTCTTAATATTATATAAAAACAACCAATTTATATTATATCATTATATAATTTACTATTCATTACACTCTACCATTTAGAATATTTATTTGTCCCACTCCATACTTTGTATAGACTGCCGATTGGTAGGTCAATTGAAATATTGACAAGAAATGATGCTGATTGTGAATAGAGGTTCTGATTCACTTATTTCCAGCTGTATTCAATGAAGCCTAGAAATTTTTGAATTCAAACTTGTATAATAATATACAACATGTATTCAAGAGCTAAAAACAATAGCCAATAATAGTATCACTGAAAGTTTACAAAGATTTTTTGTATACAGTGTAACTCAAATTGAGTTGTAATCTACTCAGACTAACCATACAACACCATTTTCATGATATAACCAAAATTGAGAATAACCTAAAAGGATCTTTTGCTTTTCATCAAATTTAGTGTAAAGAGTTTATGAAACTCTGTGTTCTTCGAAATGAGATGTGTGTTGGTTTTAGTGTACACAGCAAGTTTTACTATAAAATACTGCACCAATACCTCTAGTCTTAAAAAAAAAGTTTTTAAAATGATAGACGTAGGAGGATTTTGATCAAGAATTACTGACAGTTTTAATCTGATAGCACACAACTATAATATTTCATTTGACATGCCTTTTATGAAATAAAAAAGTTGACAGCAAGAAGTTGTAAGATATCCAGGATGAAGCATGATTTCTTCACTTCCTGATTTGAAACATACTTTACCAGATATGTCGATGTGGCCCAGAAAAAACCGTAACACTTTTCATTTTAGGATTATTCAAAAAGTATCAAAGCTTAAACCATAATATTTTGACCTCATAATTATAGACATATTAGACATCTTTTCACCAAATTATAGCTTACAAGAAGATCCACTATGTATTTCCTTGTCAAAAAATATTATGTCGAAATTAATTACTGTAATTTTAACTCTTTAAATGAGCATAATTATGTGGCCACAATATTAGGTACAAATCACCCAAAAACACTTTTCCATGCCTTTGTGGTTTTTTCAAGAGCTTATTCAGTTCCTCAATATTTTCAGCATCTTTAAAGCATTGGATTTCTATCAGAAAAATTAGGTGGTCATTTATCTTTGTATGAAATACTCCAAATTTCAAAATTCAGAGGGTAAAATTTTCATGGGAAAAAGTATTATTGGTAGATTTATTCTGAAAATGGTGGCCATATTTTAAGATAAGAATTTTGAAAAAGGTTGAAGCAACTGGATCCATTCTGAAAGTTGACATTTGGATGTTTTATCCAAAGGATGACATCATAATGAAGTCACACATGTGAATTATAGATATTGATTGTCTGCCAGTATTCCCTTTAAATGATATGAGTAATAATTTTTTCTTTCAGCCCAACTTTTTAACAAACATCTTATTTTCAAGGCAGTCAAAAGGATATTGAATAGAGAAATTTTACATCATAAGATGGACTACCAAAGTCAATACAACTATTGGGTTATGTCAATATAAGGTGTAAAAAAACACAGGTTAGACACGTAACTTACCGACGCAGAATAATAACTACGTTACAATTCTTACTTCACACACCCGGAACTAAATGTCTTGTTATCGGTCATTTTAACACGGTCACTTGTGTCAACAAAAAAAGGTTGACTGAAAAACCTAAAGAATTTAGAGCTTTCTTAAGGTCTATCTTCAAATATAAAATATAAACAAGTTGGTATTTAGTTGTATGTCTGTCTTGAATTAGTTAGATTTTGTTCCTTTCATCTCATCCAGCTCTTTAACTCAACATTAAATACAGCCATTTTTTTAAATAGACAGTTTAAACGTTTAAACACTAGTCTTTTATATCACCTAATGTTTCATGATCAATTAGTTTATATAGACTATCGACCAGTATTTATCAACCTTAAACTAATATAACACTAGCTATTCATACTAAACCTTTTTTAACTCTTCTACCTGTAGTTCTTTAATCACAAACCACCTTACCTTCCACATTAATCTAATTTAAAGAGATTATGGAAACCAGTGGGTGCTTCTCTTTTAATGTAATATTTCTAATAACCTCTCATCATGAACATCACTATTAATAGATTGAAAAACAGTTTTATAATCATATTGATTCCTGTCTAAATTTCCAGCTGAATTACTTTCTTTGATGTAAGGAATGTTAATTGTTTGATTTTGATATAAAAATCAGCATGATTGATTATTAAGTTGTTAATATGTTGACATGATTTTACTGTTCCTAACTTAAGATTGGATTTATAATCCATATTATGCAGTTATATAAGAGTCATATCACCATCCTATTTTCATTCGAAAATTGTCCATTTTTGATCGTTTTGCCTCTCTGCAAGGAAGGAATGATTTTTTTTGTCTATTTCACCTCTGCTTTGATTACTTTTCAATAGTTTAAATACAATTTTAATTATTTATGGCTGTCTTGGAATTCTCTATTATAATAATCCTTATGAGGTAATAATACACCAAATGAAATATAGTTATATATTCATGGTAGTTAATCTGGAATCTATAATTTTACAACTGATTTGATAAATTCATTATGTTGATCAATGTAGAATTGTAAAAAGATCAATTTAATTAAAGAGAAACAGTCAAAACCTATGATTTTGAATATTGATAATTCTAAAGAGTTACATCCTAACAGATACTTTGCTGGAATTTGTCCAGTTGTACTGCAATAAAAGATGACGAAGAATTTCCTTTAGTTCCATCAAAGTTTTATCGCAATATTTCTTCAAGTTGTCTTCAATGCCTGCCATCTTTCTCAGTTTTAATATCTTCGTAGATGTCTTACTTCACTACAGCGCCACCATGCGGGTTAATTCTGCCAGTGCTTCATGTTCTTGCAACATCCCTTAGATTGGACCTTGCCAATGAACTGCATTGAATGTTTTGAAACATAATACTAAGTTATCTGGTTATAGCTCATTAATAAAGTGTATAATATTTATTGTATAATCAATAAGGTTATGCACCATTAGGTTAAATCATTCATAATGATATGATGATCTCTTTAATAAGATATATATAGTTATAGTATATAAAGTTCATTTTAAAAGTTTTTTTTTTAACTCCACTTTTCACAAGAATCATTAATTTTGACAGTTGAAGAATTTGAAACATCTTTATTGGTTTTTCAATGAAATATGTGACAAATTTGATGTTAGAATATAAGAAGTTGATGTTGGTTATAAAAATTTTGAATGTAAATCTTGTAGTCAATGTGACTTTCACGGCTTGTATTTGAGAAAAATAAATATCAATGTCTCATAATTATTTTACAATTTTGTGAACAAAATCATGTTCGTACATTACACATGCTGACATTCCATATATGGTTTTATGTTGAAGATTTGTACTCAAGTTTACACAGATAACCAAAGTCAGAAAAGTTAAACTTTTCAACACATAGGATGTTGACAGAGTTAGATTTGTGCACTACATGCCTTCAACATAAAGCTGACAAGATTAAATAAATGAGACAACTTCAGATGTTCTAAGGTAATTTAAATAGACTACAAATGGAAAGAGATTTTGTTCTTTATTTAACTTTAAAGATACCTTTAAAAAACTATGCAACAAGTTACTAAATTGACTAATATGTTAACACTACAATGAATTAAAATGCAATTTAGCAGTTAAATCTCCTATTGGATAAGAGATTAACATAAAGCACGACTATACACTGATTGTACGCTTATGGCAAGTTCACTTTCCAAATCCAACCTACATCAACTGGACTACTGCAACTGCAAATGGTTCTATGCTCTATACACTAATGTAAGTGTGTATAAGGAGTTACTGCAAAACTGGTTTTACTTTGCACGTGATCACAATATATTTAATGACTTGAAATCATAATGACATTGCGATATACTATTATTGGTATTTAGCAGAAATAAAACATAACTAAAGACACCTATAAATAGCCAATCATTATATTCTCAATGAAGCCTCTTTAAGGTCAAGGATGTCTTTTTTACTTGATTTTACTTATGTTTATATCACCTTGAACCATGCCAAAATCAACACAATTTGATTCAATAGATTTGTACCATACTGATATAAAAAAAAAAAAGTGCAATAGTTTTGATAGTGGTAGTAATATCATTGCCAAAATAAATTCCTATTAGGTCTAGGTTTTATGGTCATATGATAGTATAGTTTTCTATAAAATGGTTATCATCCAATATCTTTCATTCTAATCATCGAAAAAAGCTGTTATACTTCATACTTAAGTTTTCTAATACTTCATGGATAATTGATGTTATACTTTACAAAATAGTTATTATTTTAATAATTAACATTATTTAACATTATCCATTTAATCAGTGGAATTATTTACTTAAGAGGTCAATGCCAGGAAATCTGAGTTATCTGGAAGAAAACTAGAACTAAACCAATGACCTAAAAAACTCAGAAGAATGGACATAAATATTTATGTTAGACCAACTGAGTTTGAGTTTGAAGTAGATATTGGGAGGTTTGTGTAGTTTGTGGTTTTCTGGTTTAGTTGTTTGTATATGAAGGTCTACTATAGATTACAACTGTTGTTATCAGATAAATAATTTATAATCCTTCTCTCTCTACATTTTTCTTATCTTTATATAAAGTTTACTGTAATCATCATATTACTAATATTTTACTCTTTCTTACCAAATTACTTCTAGCTCTGAGTATTTAAAATATTTTATTTGAGTGTTTCTGTTTTGTTCTGAAGTGACATGAGACAATGGCTGAAGTCCAGAATGCTGTAAGCTGTTGATAGTAAAGATCCCTTGACAATTGCAAATTTTAAGCTAATATTATTTCTTAGCATAATTTTTCTCACCGAACTCTTTTTAAGGCTTAAGATTCATTCTCAATTTGTATGTGTAATAAATATGTGCTTTAATATACATTTATTAAAAATGCCTCATTTATGACAATTTTTGGAATTATGGTTGCCACAGACCTGAATAAAGTAGTGCATGTCACAAAATAGCAAGACTAAAACAATATTAAAAGGGAATTAGAAAAGAATTTAGTAAATGTTTATTCTTGTTGTATGATGTGAACCAACACTTGTGGTAGGATTGTCTTGGGGCCGTCATTTTATTTAAACAAATGCAGTTTATTTTAGAAATTGTTGAGAGCAAACAAATCTCAACAATTTTCACAAATTTTGTGACGACATGGTAATAACAATTCACAAAATAAGAGTCAAATTGTAGTTCATGTCATTGTGTTATTTTATTGTACCTTGAAACTGAAATGTAGTCCAATGTATGAACACATTGCACAATCGGAGTGGGATGCAGATCTAGATGTTTTTATTCTGATTTTTCTGACAATTACTACATTTGACCCAGCAAAATTTACTGTAAATCCTAGAAATCCTTGTATTTAGTTGACACAGCTTTTACAGATCTCAGCATTTGAATGATTGAATGACTGATGATACAAGATAAAAAAAACAATTCCAATGGACTTATGAACATATTAGATTTTTTTTTATTTCAGGGGGGAATGAGGGTAAAAAAAAAACTTTCTGCGGGTTTGAACTTTGAACTCTAACTACTATGTTTTTTTTTGGAAATGTTGAAGAAGACAAGCTGTACTCTCCCTCTTGAACACCTCTGCTTGTGGTTGATTTGTTTGTTTTTTCTTTCATTTTTCAAATTAAGAAAAACATGATGTGTAGGTTTTCGTAAAAGTCATAGCCAAACTCATTAAAATATAACAACATGTTAGATATACTATATTTGCTACTGTAGAATGTGCAATCAATTAGTATCATAATGACTATCAGAGTTAATTATAAGCAACATGGAACCATTTGGTTAAAGAATTTGTGTTTATAACAGAAAATGGTTAACTTAATTCACATTTCCAGAGCTGATAGATTGATTCCAGCTTTCCAAAAGGTAACAACAACCAACTAATCTTCTATGATACATGTATTGAAAAGTTTTAGCAGTTATACAGAGACATTCCTAGGACAAAAATTACTTTGGGAAAGCTGGAGATCACAATCTTCAGGCTTAATATTTTCCTTAAGTTTAGAGTGAGATTGCTCATGTGGTATTTATCTAAAAAATACATGATTATTTATTGTCATTATGAGACAATAATAATGTTTGTTGTAAGTCTTAACCTGCTAAATCCGGATAAAAATTCTAATTTGGTGAATTACGGATGTTCGTATTAATTCTCATAGATTATTTTATATTTGTCAAATATTTTATATTCATAAAGGGTCAGGAAATAACAATAATTCAAAAGGATATATTGAAGTGACAAAAACATTATATTATTATGAGCAGGATTTATCAAATATTTTTCAGATATTGAAAATTTGTACAATTAGATTTTATTTTGCAAATTTCAATTTTTAAAGGTATAATTTCGCCAACTGTATGACCAAATTCAAACTATTTTTATTTTTGAAATATATGGTCAATGATCTATCTGGTACTATTTTGCATTAACATGTATAAGTAGAAAATAAAAAGATTTAAAATTGTATGTTCAGATTAATAAATATGAGATAAATAACATGTTTTGCATTCAATAAAATTCAATAAATTATTAGTGAGATTGTACAGATGTTCAAGTATGTCAATAGAGGTGTTGTCATCTGAGTGTACTTGGTCGAATATTCTCAGCTTCTTGGTAATGTGTAAATTTACCCATGAATTCTGATGTGATGTCATCCTGGTGTAAATGTTGACTTTTAATTACTGCATTACAGTGAGTTGTGGTTTAGGGTCACCTTTGGTAAATATACCTCTATTGTACTTAATTTACCTTAAATATAACCTAGGTCATTGCTTATATATCTTGTCTTCTGCTCATGCAATTGAAAAGCAGTAGAAATTGTACTTTTGGCTAAACAGTTTGTTATTGAAAGTACATTTATGCTAATTAAGAGGTTAGTAGGCAATGATGTGTAGAAAGTAATACTTTTTTCATTGAACCAAATCCCCATGTGCTACAATCAGCTGAAGTAGATTGTAATTAGAGATGAGTAGAAAACTTGTTATCTTGTCTCCTCAAACTTTCCCTGGTCGGTTGAACAGCCTTATTCCTGTCTACAAAGTTAGCAGAGCAGCATGACACATAAGGTTATTATGGTGAACAAAAGTACAAAATGTTTCTTGACTGATAGACCATAATGATAAAAACTGAAAGTTTGCAATGTAATTGGACACCTTTTGTTTCTCTTTTCTTTGTTTATTTGAATGTTTAAACTGTAATTTTATTCCCCTATTTGAAATTTTTGGTGTAACCACTTCACTTGTCTAACAATCTGATTAAGAATGACATTATGGGGTAAAAAAAGGAACTGAGTCAGCAAATTTTCCAGATGTTAAGCTTAAAAATTATGATGGAGCAGAACAACTGTTGTTATTTTATGCTTGTCTGAGAAAATTTCAGTCTGTTGAAAATTCCATTTAACTAAAGTATAGAATAACACGCCCATAAACTCCACTTATTTTTAATTAACTCCCCATGGCAGCCTCAAAATAAGGTTAGAATGACATTAAGATTATTTTTCATAACACCACTCAGTTGGAGATGAGATGAACTCTGTACCACTTGTTAAAGTCTAAAAACTAGAAAAGACATTATCAGTACGACAGCTAGAGAGTTAGTAGTTATTTATTATGGTTATCTCTTTAGTTTCTAAACTGGACCAAAGTCATAAGTTGGCACCAGATTTTAAACTTGTATACAGATCATAATACCAGCTGTTTCTTCTAATAGTTCCACCCATAATCTACTTTCTACAACATTTTACACTTTATATTAGGTTTCATTTTTCCCACCATCATATATTTACATTAAACTGTCAGTTTACTACTGTTTCATATCTCTTATCAATATAAATATTATACTTATAACATACAGTATACAGTAACCTTCTTGATTTCATTTCAGCATAAGAATCTCAGAAACTGACTTCTAACAAGTGGTCAACTCCTGGAATCATTCCAACCTACTTATCCAAAACTAAAACATCTACTTCAATCGACAATATTCTCAGCATTTTCAAGGTCAAGTTAATTGTAGTATTTGCTAAAACCATAAAGCATCATCATCACCAACCTTAGTCCAGTTTTCCAAAAATATCTTAAAATCATCAAAATTGTAGAAAAAGATGATAATGAAAAAAGCTTTGGAACATGAAGTAGATAGAATGTCTTTGGGACATGAAAGTATCATATTGTTAAGTTTTCACATCTGCCAACCACAATATCTATAAACAGAAAAATATAGACCATGAAGACCCATTTACTAAACTATTTATGTCTAATAACTCTCACTTTTCACACAACATATGTGAAACATAAGTTGTCTTTCTCTTGGGATTTACAACTTGTAACAGTGTTTCATTGTCAAACTGCAAGTTTTTATGGTTAAACAATCATTGTCTTCTCCACATTCAGATGAATGAATAAACATTTCTACTTTCTCAAAAGATTTGGTCTGCATTAAAACAAATACCAGAAAGCCTCAAATTAACCTAGATTTTGTTTAGTTGCCAAGCACATTTTCTCAGTTTCCTCTTCTGAAATATTTAGATTTTTTTCTATGTGTCTGATTTTATAACACTTTGTTAAGAGGGTAAGTTTATATCAAACCTTTAGACTCCATATAATAGGGAATAAAAAGTAAGTGAAAGTTGAACATTAAGTGTGCAATTGATTTAACAATATGTTTATAAAAAATCACTAACTACATGAGTAAAAGCTATAAATTGAAATGTTTTATGTTTAATAAGGATATATCCATTTCAGATACACAATTTTAATGTTCTCACAGTTCAACTGAAAACACATCAAAGTTAAAGATCTAATATGAAGGTATAATGTTGAAAAGTATTCATTAGTATAAAATGATCAGTCAAATGATTAATGGTTATATCAATTAATCTAATGTCATTAAATTGGTTAGATTGATGGTGATGACCTCATAAGGTATTGATCTTTCCAGGTGTTTTATTGATCTCTTGACACTCACATAATCATATCACATTGATTTTCATCCTCATGTCCAAATGTTCTGGTTCTATCTGAAACTGTATACATCTCTGAATATTTTTTATTCAGAGTTATTAATTAGAGTTGTCCCTTTCTGAATGGTACCATCATTTGATCTGAATTTTTAGGTCCTCTGTGTATTTCTTAATCTTTCTAATTTGTATTCTACTATGCTATAGGTGTCTGAAGTAGTGTTCCTTTCTATCTGAAATGAAATTCACCTTTGTCATGTTTCGGTGTAAAAGGGGTTTAAGACTTGTTCACCGTTGTCACTAGTGACAGGGCAGCTAATTTTTAAGTTAGCACTTATCATAAGTGCAATTCATGTTCATTTCAATATTCAAGAAGACAATATTAGGTTTTTAAAATGCTTGATCTTATTACCAGAATTGTCTTGATATATTTAAATAAAACGTGAGAAGATATGTGATTATTTGTAATGTAATATCACTTGTATGATTATACACAGAATGAACTAACTCATAGAAATCCTTGTCCTTTCTCAACCTTTAAAGCAAAAAACATTGAGTTAATCAATGGGATTTGAAATGTGAACAGTGTTTGTAAGATAAAAGTCTGTACACTGAGAAAGTAAGAAAGTAAATCTGTGGTAATATCATATAACCTTCTCCACATTATCTTCTTTAGTCTTTTCACATATTTCATCGTAAAAAGTGTTTTTTTAACATAGTGTATTCTTTATATGTCCAATGAAGTCTAAAGATCATTCTTTTCTCAACATAATGAACTGATTTTGAAATATTTTGAAATTCTTCTGATGAAATAGTTTGCTCAAGAGACAGAATAGTTTCTCTGTAAAGAGAAAAAACCCAAAGCAAGAACTTTCTCAGAAGATAACCAACATCTCAGCTAACTCTTAAAAACTATATAATAAACCCTTGTGTTCAACTCTTTTCACCACTTTAAATAGTTTTGGGCCAAGACTTTATACTGTGCAATCATCATCAAAATGGATAAATAACACCCATACTCTTACTTAAATGCTATCCAAAATTGTAGCCAGAAGGCATCATCCTTGCCTTGTTGTAAATCATTAGACCAAATATGACAACAATCCATAAATAATTGTGGTCTTAGTCCTGTTGGTGCTGAAAATAAATAAAAGATTGTCCATTCATTAGGAAGATGAAATTCACTAATTGATTCAATTTAAGTAATTGGGAATTAACATAAACTAATTCAATAAATATTATTTTTTTAATTTTCATCAAGATCTTAAAATAGTTGTCACAATAATAATTGTATGAATATGTTCTCTGAAATAAATTAAAAATTTCAGGATGTGATGTATACACAGAAAACAAGAGCATTTACATGTTTAATGGAAGATGACAAAGTAATGCCAGTCATTTTTATACGCCCACATGAAATGTGGAGCGTATATTGCCGTCACCTATATCCGTCGGTCCGTCCGTCCGTCCACAATTGCTCGTAAACACTCTACAAGGCACAATTCTTGACTGATTTCAACGAAACTTGGTATGGTTGTTTGTAATCACCCAAGGATGAACCCTATTGAAAATAAAAAAAATCGAATATATTTACTATGAGTTATTCCCCTCTTGTTCTTGAAACGCTCTTAAACACTCTAGAAGGTGCAATTCTTGACAGATTTAGATGAAACTTGGTGTGAGTGTTGTAATCACCCAAGGATAAACCCTATCGAAAATCAGAAAAATTAAAAAATATTTAGTATTAGTTATTGCCTTTGTTCTTGAAAACGCGTTAAAATTTAAGATTGTTAACACTCTAGAAGACACAATTCTTGACGGATTATTGCGAAACTTGGCTTGAGTGTTTGTTATCACCCAAGGATAAAACCTATTGAAAATCAGAAAAATCGAAAAATATTTAATATGAGTTATTGCCCTTGTTCTTGAAAACTCGTTCAATTTGTAGCTCATAAAAACTCTTCAAGGCGTGATTCTTGCCGGATGTTCACAAAACATAGTTTTATTATTCAGTACCGCACTGAAGATTGAATATTTGTCTTCTAGAGTTTTCACAAGCTAAAGATTTAACATGTTTTCAAGAACAAGGGCAATAACTCATACTCAATATTATTCAGTATCGCCTTAAAGAGTTCAAAAGAAGTGTATGACTGAAGGTTGAATATTTCATACTGGTGATTGTTACTGTACTGCTAAATAATTTTATTCAAAATCAAAGCCAGTGGGCGTATATTACCTTGCCTGGCAAGCTATCTTTTCAGATCAGAGCAAAAAAAGCAGCACAGATCCCTATTTCTTATATACAGAAATAAAAGAAACACCAAATTAGCATTATAAATTTCCAGGTAATAAATTGTGATTGGCCAATGACTAAAACTTAGAAAGCCTTTTTGCATAAGAAAAGATAAAAGTAACAAAGAAAAGGTTACACATTAAAGTGGAGTATTTACCTAAACTAAATTGACTTGTTTAAATGATTTAGGTACATACTAACAATATGATTGTTATGCAAATTTAATTTAAACAAAAAGAACATTTTAATCCAGCATGGTGCCCTTTGTGTACCAAATAAAGAAGACAATGTCATGTTCCTAGTCTGTATAGAATTAAAGAGAACTTGGAGTGATTTTTAGCCACTGTCATTAAAACATAATTCTATATGATAAAATATCTGAAGATGATTTATTTATCATATAAGGAAATGATATGATCGTGAGAACCGTGTAAATATTTTAACATACACATACTGTATATAATGTAGAATCAATCTGAAGGTCAACAACCAATTTCTTTTCTGTTCATTTTGATGCATTTTACAGCTGTGAATGGTTCATTATCTCAATATAAATCTTAACAACTGAAACTTGGTTCCTTTTGAAATGTTTTAAATTTGAAATTCTTGCTATTCTTAAAACTGCTGATGTAGATAATATTTCAGCATGACTTGTTTCTTGTTAGCAGCCATATTACACACAATTCTTTCTAATATAATAAGTCTTTGAAATTAAAAGTAATCCTGATCCCATTTACATTAAAAGGTTACAAACCCAAGAAAGGTATGAAAATAAGAAAATAAAGCATAGCTTGAGATTATAGAAAGTAATCTTTCAGGCCTGATAGCTGGGAGGACTACATATAATAATAAAAATATTCATAGTAATGCCTTTCATAGAAGTGAGTAATGTAACAAACAAGAAATTGTCCATCATTTGGCATTGATTTTAATAAGCGTACATTAACATCATAAGACTATTTGAGCGTCGTATGTACTCATTTTTCACACACAATTAATAGGCTGATACTTTCTGTAAAAGACATCATTAAAACAGCAAAAATTAGATTATTTCATAACAGCTGTGGTAGACTGAAATGATGAAATTCAACAAATTTAGAAGTGAATGTTGGTTTTGATTTTTGATCTAAAAACCAATAATAGAACTCAATTTTCACTATGCTCAATCCAGCAGGCAGTAATAGACTTGATTAATCAGGTGGCCCAGAAAAAAATGATAACACTTTTCACTTTAAGAAGATTACAATTTAACTTTAATTGATCATATGCTTCCGACTGCAGTTCAGGACTAACTGCCCAAAAACAATTTTTTCTAAAACAAATTATTCTCTTTCCATCGTCCAATGGTATTCCTTTCCATTTCTCACTAATTTATTTCTCAGTCCCTCTCTTTAAGATAACTTTTATCAGCTTGAGAAACATATTGTTTGAGGGACAAGTGTGCCATTTTTTTGTACAAATGAACCTTAGTCCCAGAAACGAGAATTTTTTAGCTAGATAAAAGACATAAATATAAATAGTGAGTAAATTCCTAGTTTGAGATATTTTTAAAGGAATTATGTGATTTTCCTATTTTTGTAATACTTCTGAAGATTATATACTTATATTCAACACTTAAATCAACTATCCCTTTCACCATTGGATTGCAATCAGGAGATTGGTGGCAGCCATTCATCTAGTGTATAAAATACCCCAAATTTCAAAAGACAAATTTGCTATGGAAAAGGTGTTTGGGCAATTTGTGCAGACAATGGTGATCAGATTGGGCATTTGTTTGGTTAAAGTGGTAGAAATACAGTTATTACTTTCGGCATAATATATTTTGACAAGGAATTTTAAAGAGGCTGGCATTTCAAAGTGATTTTTCCTGTTGAGCTATTTGTGTCTCTATTGTTGTCCTCTGACAGAAACAGATATGTTAGTCCAACCAAACCAAATTTTATCAGAATATTCATAGATAGTCAGAGTTTTATTGAAAGATATTGTGACATTTATATTATCCAATGAAATTTTTAACTTCACAAGTTCGAAATTGGACATAGTAATGTGGATGTACAAATAAACTTAATTGTAAGAATTGATTTTTTGATTATATTGAGTGTGTAGGCTTTATTACATTATGAAAATTTAATTCAAGATCAATTTGTTGAGATTGGTATGTTTGAATGCAAGTAATATCTGTGTATGTATTGTGATACGGATAATGTATTCATGCTTTAATATTCATATTGTAATTAAATAGTACAATTCACATTTGTAATTATTCCTGATTATAATTACTGTATGTAGCTATTATCATAATGTTAATTATCATTTTTACTACCAGAATATTTATAAGTGAACTTTCACATTAGATTGATGATGTAGGTGGCATAAGTTTAGTAATTACTTTTAATAATTCTCTCTGTAATTACCGAATTGGATTATCACCAATTTTAAATATTTTCAAGAGGGTTCGATTTTGGGTCATTTCAATTCAGTACCATTTAGTTTTTTTTTAAAGCTGGTACCAGGACTAAGTTGTTTCTTCTGTGACAATGCTTGGAGACTGATAGAAAGGAGCTCTATAATATGAACCATGTCATAAAAACCCTTGACAACAGTATACAGCTTTTTATCATGCCATTATTCGTATTTGCCTTTGTAATGATCTTGAAATCATCCAACACCCCCTCTCCAGCTATGTTACTTGACAATTCCCTAATTGTATGTACCAGTGCACACCGAGGTAATAAACATCGGTAAAGTAGTTTATAGACTGCAAAAAAAGAAAAAAATCCATGTATTTTTGGATAATTTTATTTTATATTTTTTTGCATTTTTTCAATTTTTTGTGAATTTTTTTCATGTATTTCTTTAAATATAATATCTGACTGATAATAGATTTTAAAATTACATACAAATACAATTGACAAAACTATTTCTTGAAGAAAAATAGAGATATAACAATGAAATATAAGTTGTTAGGCAATATGAGTTATTGAACATTAAAATGTACATATTTAAGGTGAGTTACAGTTTTTTAATTTTTATACCGATTGTGACTTAAATGCATTACATCTTATGAATGACATGAGTTGAGAAAAGATCTGATAGGTCTATAACTGTATTTCCACTGAGGGAAAATCCAGCTGTCGTGAGTTTC
This sequence comes from Lottia gigantea, assembly GCF_000327385.1. Classification (NCBI taxonomy): domain Eukaryota; kingdom Metazoa; phylum Mollusca; class Gastropoda; family Lottiidae; genus Lottia; species Lottia gigantea. The sequence goes on from NW_008709027.1 coordinate 591,816, forward strand.
CACGGGACAAACCGTTACAAACGGAAAACCTCTCTTTGCATTCGGCAATTTTGCAGTGCCAAATGAAAGCTAGCTCACATTTTACACAGTGGAAACGCAAAACGCCTTTTCGGTCTATTACAATTCTTACTGGCCTAACCGGTAGTCTTGTACATCACAATATTGTGCGACTTTGTGATCAAGGCTAAAATCATTCAGGAACATTTAAATTCAGCGTTCTGCAATAAAGCTGCAATACAGCTAGCTTTACTTCACAATTCTCATTGGAAACGCAGTTTATATGTTGACTCAAATAGACTTTTAAAGTAAATTAAATGTACACATTAATGGATCAGTGATGATTAAATATACTAGTAAAAATCAACCATAATTTAAAGCACCTTCCAAAGTCAAAGTATCAGCAAAATGAACAGAAAATTATGGTACCAACAAATATGAATAAACATATATTTTTTTTTTTCAGACAGCACTTTCTTAAAGCCATTTACCCTAAACATCTTAAATATAACATTTAAATCATAACAAACAATAACCATTTTAGTAGTAAAGGGGAAATATGTCAAAAAACAACTAATAATCTACTAAGCAGGGTAATATAATCTATATATAGGCACTTGATATAAATGATGTTATTAGATTATTATATAGCCAGATAGATGTACTCCTGTCATTTAATCAGTTGTAAGATGTCAGTTTAAACAGGTTATAATAAAAGTAATATTCTATAAGCTCAGTTATCATCACAATTATATAATATGATCAATTGTCCCTTGAGGCATATTAACATACCATTCAAATTACTACAAATATCTAACACTAAAATTAATTATGTAACACAACTTTGTAGCTTCCTATGTAAGCTGTCAGTTACCATGTTCTTAAATTCAAAACAGGCAAAATGGCTAAGTCTGCATACATACTTCAAATTGATCCAAGGTATAGCAAGTCAGTAATTTTTTGAAATATTTGATGTATTGTTCCTGTTCAAACAAGGTGACATCATTAAGCTTTTACAAAAATAAGTAACAATCTTAGAAAGTACTGGTTTAGATAGATAAAAGTAAGATGACAGTGATAATCTTTATAATAATATCAAGTTTATGTCAACAAATATAAATCACAGATGTTTTTGGCTATCTCAACATGAGCACTTTCATCTATTCATAAATTAGATAAACTAAACATTTTATTGTTATCATAAATAACGAATCTTTTTACTTATAAATTGATATACAATATAGATTAAACTTGATAAATTTTGATCCTGATTTTCTATAATGAAAACTTTTTCTATTGTAGTGATTACTGCATGGTCATTACACATTTAAGATTTTTTTCTCTATTTTTTTTATCTATACACAAACTGTCATTAAATGTGTATCATAATATAAGCAATTGATATTTAATTGAATTCTAATATTTGTATAATGTGTTGACTAAGTTCACTGTATAAACATTAAACTTTTTCAGCTTTTAGGTCAACTATTATTCTCTATTCAAGTAAAACTCGAACTGTTCATTTAAGCCCATACATATACTTAAAATGTCTATATGTATGTACTTTACAAAATGAGATCACTACTGATTTCTGTCATGAAGAAAATTTGATTTACTGAAAAACAAAAGGTTTATATGTCATAACTAAACTGCGTATATTCACTTTATTTCATATTTTTCACCATAAAATATCTATGATTACTAAAATTGGTTCTTGCTTTGAAGAAGATTTGATCCTACAACTAATGATCATTCAATCAGCTTGTATTTTACATTAATATGTCTTTTTAAATAATTACTTTTACAAAAACTTCTTTACACAGGGCAAATATGTCACAATCTAAATGCTTTCAATAATACCATATTGTCCTTTCATTGACCACAAGATTGAACCAAAAAACAATTTTTAAATGATTTAAATTACTTGAGAGCCAAACTGACTGACACAGTCTGAATATAGAATGATAGATATATGTCAAAAGCCATGAACTATTATGACATGTCAGTATATAGGTATAAATATGTCAGAATATATAGACACAGTCACTATTAACTTGTCTTCATAAAACCCTTTCACAAAGTAGCCTTAAAAATTCACCAAAAGTTTAAGTAAAGGTTATTTACATAAATACATTTTAAGTTCTTGCTGATTCAAATTGATCAGTAGCATTGTCCTGAAAAATAAAAGGTGACTCAAAGCTGGATCGTCACAAGATCCTGTGTTTATACCAACATCATTCTGTTGTTTAAAGTTGTCCCCAAACAAGAGAATGTGTTGACACTGGTAAAACATCGCAATTGTATTTGTCTTAATGTGAATTTTTCCTAAATAAGGCACAAATTAGCAAGCAATCAAGTTTGTAAAACATGTCCTGTAAGGTTCATAGGTTGAAAACACTATCTACATCTTTTCTACCACCAGGCAATATATACCTCAATTTATTCTTTTTTTAAATTTGAGAAAGCAAAATACTCTTGAATTGACCTATAGCCAATGTTTACAAAAATGTAGATCAAGGAAATAGTTGGTTTTAACATATCTGACCGTGAGCACATATTTCAATTAAACAGTCTTTTCTTACTAATGGATTCACAGCCAAGAGAAAGATCTTACAGTTCAGCATTACTGGTGTAGCATTGATAAATAAGAGACAAAAAAGCATTTTAAGCTTTGCTAACTTGAACAAAAACAAGTTAACAAGGCTTACATGTATATAATATTATGATAATAATGTATATTGAGCATAACCAAGAGACAATTACAATAATCGATTCCTGCTATTAGAAAGAGCAACTTTAAATGGTCAATTTGACTAGCATAATATACTCATTGAAAACTATTCAGAGGTCCAGCCTCTGTAGAAACATAAATTATATTTATAAATTATGGTTGGAAACAACTTGATATAAAAGATATTATTTATTACATATATCATAACATAATTGTCATTTAAAATATTTTATTGATTCAAATGGAAGTCTCAAGTTTTATTATTGTGCTTTGGAAGTACATAATATAAAAATAAATTCAAAACTTTGGTCCAATTTTTCTTTCCTGCATATATCAGTTATACTAAGAAGATGATAAGACAGTTCCATGGGCTCCAAAAACAATGTATAAATATTGCACTTTTAGAGAAAAAACACAGAAATTATATTTTGATTTCAACTTAGCCAATAGAAGACATAAAAAAGTTTTTAATTAGACTATTTATTATATGTATTTAGATCTTTACAGTTAAAATGAATTCATCAACAGCAATATGTTATGGACCCAACAGATAACCTGTTTTATATGGTTTAGATAAGAACTGTCAACAATAATTATCTACTACTGTACCATCTAGATTCATAACACTTATAAAATTAATTCAAATAAACTATTGCTCAAACTAAACAGTCTTATTGCTACAAAGCTTGGGAAGCTTTACTCTTTTTATGTGTGCACATTTACCCCCTTACAATTAAACATCAGTCAGCATATTAAGCTATAGTCCAATAATGAAAATCAGATAAGCATTTGATAATAGCTGTTAAATATTGAAAGGCAGTTGATTTAATATAATGAGTAGCAAAATTTATCAATGTCTTTCTTCTTTCTGATTATACATTCTGACTTTATCACTTGATTTCAGTCTCAAGTGTTAATTCCTTGACCTTTTAAGAGACAGGAAAGGAAATCGGTCACTTGGAATATCTTTAATAATTTAACTTTAGTGGGTTAAAACTATTAACCTTCTGTCAGGTTGCAGTGAATGTAAAATCATTTGAAATCAGATCTTAATTTGAAATATTTTCTATGGCCAGAAATATCTAAAAATTCTTGTGTAGATTTGATGATAGAAAGGTTATCAAACTTGACTTGAGACAGATATTTCATAAAAACTGGATCAACAATCAAAATTTTTAAAATTTTGAACTATAAGATAGTATCATTTAATACTGTTTTACAAACATCTTGATTAATTTGATCCCAATTGGTTATTATTTTCATAAAGTCATAAATTTCAGTTGTATTCTCACAGACGATGAGGTTTTAACAACATTTGACTCACAAAATGCATATAGTTATAGTCCTTGTCAGGTAATTTCTATGTCCTGAAACCTTTTAGCTAAAAAACAGTTCAAGTGAGTTACTGTCAGTTAAGAAAATATAAGTTTGAACATCTAGGACAATAGAAAAATATAACAAGAAATATATAGTTGCGAACACACAGCAGTATAGTATATGGTTTTACATGTATAAAGGTAGAATGAGCTGATAATAAATTGATATTCACAAATCATTCTACATAAAACACCATAATGAACAATAGTATTTATTCCAGAGTAATGGATATAAGAGGATTCTGTCTTGACATCGCTGAATTTGGAAATATTGTGTTTTAATACATTCCAACATGATGCTTTTAACACAAAAAGTACATACACGACACATTTTTCTGCAATCTTTCACCTCACAAAATATGCATATATCATCTGTTGTGATAAACTGCATACTGTTAACCTGGTACACATCCTGAATCCATCAAGAATGTTTAATTAGTAATCACAGAATTTTGGAATATAGCCTATGCCCTGCCTCTCAAGAAGACAGCATCATCTCATTGAGAGGAAAAGTTGAATTAGGAGCACTGTTGGATATATTGAGGGGGGCATTGTGGACAAAAGGGACAGGGTGGAGAGGGTGGTCCTTGGTACACTGAAGGCATATTGTACTTAGTATAACTGTTAATAATTTGGCTTCCTGGGGGTAGCTCTGGGTTAAAGGGACCATAAAACACTTGATCTATCACCAAATTACTCAAATGATCAATTTTGTGAAGTTCAATACATTTGGCTTTTGCCTTGGCTCTTTGTTCCTCTTCCATATACACTTGGTATGCTAATTGATGAATTAAATTAAGTGTTTGTCTCCTTTCATGGTTCATTAAACATATTGTGCTTTCATCAACAACTTTGTATAAGGTTGTCAAGTATTCATACTTTAATTCTTCTTCACCTATAAAGTGACTCTCCAAATAAGCACTAAGCTTTTGACTTTGTTGAAGAATGTCACCGAAATCAATAAAAAACCTTGAACACATGTATCTTTCCATTGTCCGCACATCTACATCATCAGCAGAGGTGTACTTACGAACTAGTAGGTGACAATATTTCAGTAAACCACCTCCACGAATTTCCTCTGGACATCTAGTTGCAATTTTCTTCTTTATCAAGTGAAACCATGCTTCACAAAAATCTCCATAAAGACTTTCAGCAAATATGGTAGGATAAAAATGTTCACTCATAGCTGTTTCAGACACATTATAGAAAGTTAATAAACTATCCAGAATAATTTGAAAAGAGTCAACACTGAATTCAAACTGACGCTTCATTTTATCCACAAACTTCAGTTCAATATTTCTACCTTTATTGTTCATTAGGGAGATTAAACTCCATCTATCACCATGCTCGTTGCAAACTTTTACCATTTTTTGAACATAGGCTTCCTTTAAACTACAACTGTTCATTTTCTCCTTATTAACACCGTCAGGTAAAAAGTCTATGAGACATTCGAGAACACAGTTTTTAATTTTCTGCAACTCATTGTGGTTTGACAGTTCTACTCCAAATATCAAATCGAGATCTTTATAGTTCATTTTTTCAGTTCCAAGTATATAACAAGCCGCTCCACCATTAAGTCGAACATCGCGTATTATGATTCCTTCGTTCTCTAATTTTTCACGTAAAATCTTAACCAAGTCTTTCAACTTTAATTCCAGAGTCGGAAAATTTCCTCGGCCATGTACAGGAAGTTTTCCTTCCAAGACTTCATTTAATCGCACAACTTGTTCATATCCCAAAACTTGAAAGCGACTGTCTAAATCCACCTTTTCCATGCTGTAATAGTCTTTTATGTTTGAATTTACCGATGTCTGAAAGTAAAATTGAACAAAATCTGTTAGAACTCCTACTTACATTGATGACAGTTATATCTTTCCCCACGCGAGCAAACGATTTGCAGAATTGGCAGAAATATTACGTTCCGCGATTGTCAACTTTTATCACATATATTCCTACGCTGTTTACCAGCTGTTTCTTTATTAATGACAATTTTTTTATCTTTTTGTAAATTTTTGTGATCAGTTTTGATCCGTGATAGTAAATTGATATTCGAAAAGGGGAAATCCTTTTCAATAATCGAAACTATTCTAGAATAATATCGGGACTATATTCTAGTGCGGAGGTAATTATTTTTAGCTGCTTATTGATTGGCTGAGTGTGTCGCAACACTCGGGTCGTACGTCTGTCAATTTATGGTGAAATTTAATAGAAGTAAACAAGTAATTACTGCGGAATATGAACTATCTTATACACTTATTCTCAAGCATGGTCTTACATTACTAAATATTTAAGAGTTTTTAGTACATATTCTGTCCAGGAAAAAACAACTAAATTTCAAGTCAGAATCATATTTTTGATAGCTAGAAGCTATTTGCAAAAAACTGATGCCCTCAACCCCCTTTAAAAAACGGAAATTCTCAAGAGAAAATAAACAGACTCGATGGACTTTTCTGGGCAACTAATTTACAAAGCTTCTTTAAACAGTATTTTGAAACATTGTATTACTTGGTCCTTAGGTATAGGACGATATCGTATAGTTTAGCAGTTTATAAACACCACAACATTTACGATATTGCCCTGTATGTTATTTAAAGATGCCACATATATCTATTCTGTAAATTTGTTAATCATGATAAGCATTCACTAAATGTAAAAGTAACAGCAAAAAAAAAAACCCAACCTTTTGTTCATAAGGCTTGTCAATCTATATGAAAATCTGAGCTTTTTTGTGGTTAGCTTTCTTATTATGAAATTATGAACTAAAAGTAGGATTTTTATCATAGATATTTCTTGTAACCTGTCAAACGACAAAATTGACCAATCGTTAACAAGAAAACTTCATTTTCAACTAATCAGAAACTTAACTGTGATCATTTTCTAGAATCATCATCGGACATGAAAACTAAAAAAGCACTTGTAAATGATTTCTAAGAATTATTTGGCTCTAAACTTGCATAACATAAAATTGTGAAAGACATAATCATGCGGAACAGTTCCGATTGTCAACAACCAGCGCGATATCACCATGAGGGTTTAGGCTTATATTTAAAAATACATATTATCTTACCTTTAAGTATCAATGACAAAATGCAACAATTCACGGGCTCAATTTTATAACAGCATTACAGTTTACATTCCCATACTACTGTCATTGGATAGAAATACTACTGTCAGTGAGTAGCAATGAAAGTATATGTATACGCTTTAGTTAACACTGACATCAGGTTTAATGTCTTTACCCCACAAAAACTATTGAATAATCACCTAACCACAACATACTTAGTGCGTAAAACTCGTGACAACTCTTTAATCCGTTTGACGTCACTGATAACTATTCTATATTGATCGTTTTATTTTTGTTACAATTCGACATAATAAACCAACTCTTGTGGCTAAATCGATCTTCTATAGGAAAATATCATCAATGAAGTTAAAATGTCCTAATATGGTCAGAATACAACCGGTTCATTCTGCGTCTCCATGGTAATTTTGACGTTGCAATGACGTTGTTTTCAGACTACCAATCAACATCTGGAATAATTTACTATTCCATGATCAATCACAGGGTATATTGATCTGGAGGTGAACTTCTACGGAAGTCACTGGTCGTACACACAAAGACGTCATCACATTTTGCTACACCAATCTGATTAAATTAGTCTTAGAAACTTCTCTATAATTTTCTAAATACGAAATAACCGCTTTCTTGGATGACAAAAAGTAGGCTATAATAGGTCTAAGCCTTTAAAAACACTGTTTAAATTGAACATTTTATGCAATATTAAAGAGCATTATTACATTTTTATTTTACAATTATAAATGCATATTTCCACAAAAAATTGTAATTTGGGGCCCCTTGGAAATGTCAGTGTTTCATTTTGTACAATATGTGGGATTGTAGTGACCTCATAATGACCCCCAAGCTGACAATTTATTGGGTTTTTCTTTCAAGAATGATAAATAAAGATCTTGAAAGAAATATCTGTGACCGTCATATAGCCTATTACTCGTTGTCTACGTAGGCCTTATTCTATTTGTACTGACAATATACAAAATATGTAGTAACTGATTTTATGTTATGTTTATGTATACCAATGAATGGAATGCAGAAACTAGATGGTCCCTTGCATCTTCACATTGTCAAGTTCGTAATAGCTTGATTGGGACCGTGTGGAAAAGCTTGGCATTAACAAATGATGAAGTTTTCGGGTAAACTTGATGGCCATTTCCCCAACTTTATCTTCTGAAATGGTACCGACCTTTATGTTAAGCCTGAAACACATGATAACACTGCTCTTATAGTGTGGTGAATTTCCTGAACGTTTAAAGAGGAATTAGGCCCTAGATATATTTTTCATCAATGAAGCATTTTACGAAGTGAATCAATCTATTATTTCATTACATAGCCCATTACCACCCACTCAAAATAAGATCTGGAAATCAATTGCGTTTGATTCAAAAGTCCAGACTATTCTAGATCGTTTGACCTTCGCTGAAAATAATATGTATTATTTAAGTAGTTGAAAGACGGCTTGTTCCCGAAATGGAAACAGATTATTGATCGAAGATGTGCGAGAGCTCTAGAGATCTAAAAGACAATATTGAAATCAACGGAATGGCAGGAGTGACGTAGGACTTTGGATACTCAGAAAAGTGAACATTTTACATAGTAAACAATTATAAAGGGCAATTTAGGATTATAATAACTTATTATTAATCTATTATTTATCACAACTTCCCTTTTTAGATTTAAAAAATCGACCAATGCTTTCCTTGAAAGTACTTAAGTAAAATTGTGCTGTTTCACCGTATCATTAAACAGTAGAGTTATCTACAGTCACTGTAAAGTTTTAACAGTTGTGTTATCAACAGTCACTGTAAATATTATACAGTAGTGTCAACAGTCACTGTAAAGCTTATACAGTCTCATGAAAGCACTGGCCTAGGTCACAAAGTAAAGATTTATGATAAAACAAAGTGCAAGTTAAAGGTTAAGATAATTAGATATGTTAACTAAGGATGTCTCTGTAATACTATCTGTGGTAGTATCATAAATAGCTGAAAATATAAGAATCAACATTCTTCAATACTATCAATATCTTTTCATGTATCTATAAAAAAAAAAATAAGCATTAGTATGAATATTTATCGTAGGAAATTCAAAAGAAAAGAAGTCAGAAATTTAAAGGCTATTGAGGGTTAAGTCCACCATGGACTAGGATATTACTGAAATTTTTATTTCTTCTGTAAGCTATAACCAGTCTCTTGCTGTAGACATGAGGATATTGGTGTTGAAGATTCTGGTAGTGGCGTCTGATGATATGAGAGGTATTAGTGGTAGTATGATTGTAGGTGGTAACGAAGGGTATTATTTGGTTGCCGTTGAGTATTTAAGCCATTAAGATATACAGTTTGAAGTCCACCCAATAACTCTCGCGTTGTAATCTTCAAGCTTTGACTTGATATTCGACATAGGTTATATCTTTTCAATTGGCATGATCAACAAGTCTTCAATGGAATGGTCGGGTTGGTTAAAGTGATTGGAAATTGGTCTGTTTTTGCCATGTACTATGTCGTAACGATGGCCGCTAAAGCGAGTTCGCAGCGCGTTCTTTGTTTCTCCAATATACTGTATGTCGCATTTTTTTTACATGAAATTAGGTAATTCAGATTTTGGTCTCCGCATGAAATTTGGTCAGTCATTAGTGTTATATTGTTTATCAACAGTCACTATAAAGATTATACAGTAGATTCATTATCAGTCACTGTAAATATTAAACAGTAGTATTTTCAACAGTCACTGTAAAGATTTAACTGTAGTGTTATCTACACAGTCCTAACTGTTACTACCACTTGGCGGCCATTACAGCCAAAACTGGAATGTGATGGTTCATTACTCTTTGACAGATATGATACAAATTTATATTGCACCTTGTCCCCAATAGACAATATCTCACTAAGAAGGTACTATAACTTGACCAGTTCTTGGCACCCTGGTATTAGATTTCATGTTCTAAATTTAGTACAAGGTCTTTCTTCACTGGTTTAAATTTGAAATTTGGTTCTCTTGATCAAAACTCTGTTTGATTTCTTTTAAAAGAAGGTGGTCATAAAATTTGAGAAATCAGAATCCTATAAATCAGGAATCTTAACACACGAATCTGATCACTTTAGAAACACAATTTCTATATTTGATAAAATTTTACAATTTTTACGAAAGCTGCCAAGTTTTAGCATTCTGAAACCATAAAAAAAATTATTCAGATAAATAGAGGTGTCCTTCAAAATTATACTAAATAATAATTCTAGCGCATACTATTTCAATTTACTGAATTTAAAAGTTCAAATTGGGTATTCTGATTGATTTGCGATAATTTGACAGTACCTGGCGATATTTTTATGACAATGTTCGTAAAGGAAATGCATCCAAATGTCCAAATCTGTGTTCATAAAATTATCAGTATAAAATAGGGTTTCCCAAGTAAATGAGCTAAATTGCTGCTTTTCATGTCTGAAATTGCAAAAAGATCCATAGATCGTCGATGGGTCCCCCAGAAGGTGATGGGTATGGGGTGTTTTTAACGGCTAACAACATTTAATGTTGTTTACAGTAATTTACGGTAAAATACATTTAGACATAAACAGCAACTCATTGTGGAACATACACGCGTACTGGCAAACGTCGCAGCCTGATTAAGCGGCTGCAATGGAGTCCAGGTTTTTGTTATTTTCCTTTTTTTTGACTGTTTGCTCATATTGTTTTCAAAGTCTGTCGTATGCCAATTTGCAAGTGCTGATGCCCCACCAGTTGAAAAAAAAGTTATTGAATTATTTTAAAACAAGATACAAAAGAAACCAATGAGTTTATGGAATGGTTCTACAAAAAGTTGAATGAAGGTCAATGAGAAAAGTTGTTATAAGAGAGGTCATAAAGATGTGTATGTATGTAATATGATACTGGTCAAACATAACAGAACTAAATTTTGAAACTTTAATTGGGCAGATTTATTGTGGTGTTAAGACCTGATGACATATTGTTTACAGTAGACATACCAACTAATTATAGTCACTGGACCATGGGCAGTACAGAATACTCTTTTTTTGGTAGTAAAAGTTAGGACTGTACAGTCACTGGAAAGATTGAATTCATATCGGTATTTATTTCAATGGTAACATCATAAACAAGTTTTTGAGAGGATTGCATGGAAACTTTTTTGAATGAAACTTTGTAATACATGTACACTGTATACTCGTCTACTGCAAAAAAAAATCATTAAAAATATTATTTCTTTGACAATAGGCCTACACCTTGGGCATATTATGCAGTCTACTTAACTTAAAGCGTGTTTGTTTACTTATATGTCTTTCTAGTTTTACTAGGTACAATATATTTTAATTTATGTCTTAATATATTCTATTACGGTGTCACAGATATCACGATGTCCACTAAAAATAGACATTCTTAAATGTTTTTATACAGACATTCTGCAGACTTATTTTAATACTACTCCGTATCGAGACTTTGCCCTAGGCTAAGAGTTTGTCAATAAATAGAAGATTCGGAATTTTATCACAATGTATAGAGCCTAATATGTAATTTCTTACTGAGATTGGCGTAGCTACACAACTACGGGATTCACTATAACGGCGTCACAAAAATGGACTAAACCCATAACAAAAAAAAAGCGCCTTTGTTGGTTCTTTGAACATTTTCACAGTCATTGTTGATACTTGTTCATTTAAATTTATCATATACTCAGTAAAGTTTACCGTGTCTATTATATGGCCAGTAGGCCTAATGTTTACCAGTTTACCAGGATCATAGTATGACCAGTAAAGTTTACCAAGACCATAGTATGACCAGTAAAGTTTACCAAGACCATAGTATAACCAGTAAAGTATACAAGAATTACGAGTAATTTTGTAAAGTGAACTAGAATTATGACATCTTTAGTAAAGTTAGCTATACCCAATGGCTTTTGTATGATCAGTATAGAATTGATACAGAATAATAAAAATTAGTTCCATGGATATGATATGATAAGTAAGGTTTACCGGAGTAGAGATGTTATCAATTTACCATGGTTTGATATTATCATTGTAGTTTGGCAGAGTAATGATATGTTAAGTTAAGTCTTTGATATGACCAGTTTAACATGACCATGATATGGCCAGTGAAATTTACCATGACTATGATATGACCAGTAAAGTTTACCACATCTTTAATATAACCAGTGAAGTTTACCACATCTTTAATATAACCAGTGAAGTTTACCACATCTGTATTATAACCTGTGAAGTTTACCATGGCTTTGATATGGCAAGTAAAATTTACCATATGGCAAGAAAAGTTTACCACGTCTATGATATGACCAGTAAAGTATACCATGGCTATGATATGACCATTCAAGTTTACCATGAATATGATATGACCATTAAAGTTTACCACGGCTGTGATATGACCGGTAAAGTTAACCATAAGACCAGTAAAGTTTACCACGTCTATGATATAACCATTAAAGTTTACCATGGCTATGACCAGTAAAGTTTACCATGGCTATGATATGACCATTAAAGTTTACCATGGCTATGATGTGACCAGTGAAGTTTACCATAGCTATCTTATGGCAAGTAAAGTTTACCATGTCTATGATATGGTCAGTAAAGTTTATCATGGCTATGATATGACCAGACTAGTTTACCATATGGCAAGTAAAGTTTAACACATCTATGACATGATTAGTAAAGTTTACCATGGACACGATATAAACAGTAAAGTTAACCACGTCTTTGATATGACTAGTAAAGTTTACAACATATTTAATATGACTAGTGAAGTTTACTGGGGCTATGATATGGCAAGTAAAGTTAGCCATGGATATGGTATGACCAGTAAAGTTTACTAGAGTAGTGATATAATCAACGAAATTTACCAGGATCCCGATATATACAGTTTTTTTTTACCAGGATATATCCATTATGGTTTAAGTTTATACTTTAGGGAGTTTAATTTTTATGTTATGGCCTTAGCACCTAATTGCCCAACCCATCGCTCTACTAGTGTCAAAATAAACATGAAAACGAACATTACATTGATAAAGTTTATTCCTGTATCTAAGTTATAATGTAAACAGAAAGTATAACATTATTGTATAACTATTTTGTTAAAGTGGTGTCGGTTAGTACCAGTCCACTATCAGCTATATTATTAGTTCTCGTTAAGTGAATAAGAAGTAATACAAAATTTTCATGGTCATTGAACAACAAACTTTAGGCCTACTTAGCTGTTGAAGGACACTTTTCTGAGTATATATGACATATTTAATGCAGTGATAGATTCAAATACTTTTCCTATATTGACAAATTTAATTTAAGATATGATTGAACGTATCGTAATTTAAGTGCTAGTGCAAATATCATGATTTTTTAGATTACATTCATCAATGGGTTAGTAATTAGCTACTGATGTACAATGCCTAGGGCATAGAATAAGAACGTGACTCAAATCTTACTTTATAGCCTTAGTTAATTAATTAAAATTTGAAATATTTTCATCAATTTGAAGAAAGAACTGCAATTTGACCACACACCGTCCGTTATTGGCCAAGAGGCAAAAGTTCGCGAATGACCCAAGATTGATTAATTACTGAGGATATGGCGCAAACAGTAATAATAGATGTCATTATTACACAATTTTATGGTAAAAATCTGCGGCAATTATATAATAAAGTCGAATCATCGTGTAGCCTTTCTTCTAATACGGCTTTAAAAACCCAAATAAGCACAAAAAATTGCAGGCCTCATTAGATTATCCATTATTATTTTTGGTAACTTGTCGGCCTTGCTGACTGCTTTTCTGAAAATAGAATAATGAAGTGCCCTTTGCAGATTTTAGAAGGCACGAATTATGATGGAACGATTGGCTGATCAAGGGGCCTTCCCCTAGAAAATTTGGGAAGCTGGAGAATACATGTAACACGATTTTGGAAGTTTAGAATACATTTATCACTTTTTTATGGTCCATGCGGGAAGGGGGCATAACGCACAAATTAATGCTTAAATACGCCACTGTTCGAGATTCTAAACTTTTAATAAAGTTAGATTGCAGACGTACATTTACAAATGTGTTTGTCGTGACCATTTTGTTTTGCTTTCTTTGGGTAATAAGCTATGTAACCCGTCATAATTTAACAACAAATATGACTGGACATCGGTCAATTACAAACTCAAGAAGAACGAAATAAAAGTCTCAAACCAATAAATAAACCTACTTGTTTTTATTTTTCTTTAAATTCAACTAAACTCACGCGTGGGTCGGATATCCACGAAAACCCAAAAGCTGAAACAATACTTCACGTGGATTAAAAGGACCATCAAAAGCAAAACTAGTGCCTGATACCTGTAGAGAATGCTGGACATTTTTGTGTAAGACACGACAACATAACTGATCTTGTTCAGCTATGGAGGGTGTCTGGGCAAACCATCAGTAATTCCTTTAGTAATGTCTTGGTAACTTGGTGATCTTTCCAGCAAATAATCTAGCTAAAGAAGGATTAAAAGAGATTTTCGGGTAAACAATCCACACGAGGTATTGGGTAAACATTTTAACTAACTGCGACATTCTTTATATTGTATCATCTTCTTACTGGTATTCAATCATTGAACACGATACTATTTTCAAGCACTTACAACACACTAACAATTTTTCCATTTTGACCACAGAAAAATGTTAATATTCAAGCACAGTTATCTGTAGCTATATGAGCATCCATATTCGTTAACGGCCTACATGGGAAGCAGACTACTTATTTCCCTAAAAACGAGATAAAAAATGCGAAATTTGACAATTATTTTCGATATTTCCTAGTTCCTTTGCAGTTAATCAAGACAGTATTATAAATATTATAACCATGATAAATGTGATGTATGTAGTAAAGAATGACAATATTATAACCATGATAAATGTGGTAAATAGTACGTTTGTTGTAAAGAAAACAGTATTATAACCATGTTAAATAAGATGTCTGTAGTAAAGAAAGACAATATGATAGTCAGGATAAATATGATGTATGTAGTATATCAAGACAATATAGCCATGATAAATGTTATGTATGTGGTAAATGTTATGTATGTATAAAATATTATGTTTGTAGAATTAACATCAAAACAATATTTTAAGTATTATATATGTGATGAATGTAGTAAATCAAGACAAAATTATAACTATGGTAAATGTGATGTATGAAGTTAATCAAGTCACTTATTTTTGAATGTGTGATTCATTATTACCCAATGCTACATGCTGTGGTCTAGAAGCTCCTGAGCTTACAACAGACTGAAGATCAGTTAAAGCTATATAATTTATAAACCAGCTACAAGGAAGGGTAAAATATGTCTTGTGGAAGTCATCATCCCATACAACAAAAAAATTTTGTGGCAGTTTAACCCATTTAAACACTTTTTCATCAATTTTCACTAATACATATACGCATACCAAGTTTTAAGAAAAAATTTGGTCGAAAAGTATTTTTTGATTTAGTCACAGTTTTATTGTGACAACAAACTTAATTAATCCCATCAAGATTAATTCAAACTTATCCAATTTTGTCCAAATCAAATCATAATTAAACATACGCGTCAATTTTGGATGGACGTTCTGACAGATGCCCAGTATAATGTGGGCGTATTAAAACCTCTATGAAATGTATAACAATTTAACAACCAATCATTCAATCAATATTCACATAACATTAATAACAAAAAAAAAGATATTAAACAAAAATACTGAGCATTTCGTAGGATTTTTTAAAAATTATTTAATTAATTTATTAGTTTGTACATCACATTTATGTACAGATCAGATTTAAAACTGCTAAAAATATTGACAAATTAGTAATCAAAGTCTAATGTAAGGAATAATAATGATTGTCATGGGTAAAATTAAGAAAATATTTTTATTGTGACTTAACAGGCTTGAAAACATGCTGACAAAATAGAAATGCTATAATCTAAATCCTCCATTCTAAATACTGCAGCTATTGCACCAATTGAGACACTCCAAACAGTGTAATATATATTTGGGAGCAGTTGCCCATCCATGACATATTCATGATAGACTTCCTAAAAACTTGCACCAACATTTATTATAACATTTCTGAACTGAATAAAAATAAACACTAGTTATAATATCATATATCTTATCCAAATAAATGAGCAGAAACCGGGTCACTTCTAAACTAAGATATTAAAAGTATAATCTTTACAAAGATAGAATGTTTGAACAAGTGATGATGTTTTGCAGATTTTTTCCAAAATGTTGATCTTTATTAATCCAATGTTATACAAAAAGTAAAATTTGTCAGAGGTCATCTGGTGAAGTGTTTTCAGGTACAGTGTATCTTGGACCATTGATCTGAAAATACAGTAACGATTAAAGGGACCTAACTACATCTGAAGAGTTGCTTTAGTTCACCAACTCTACTTGTTGATGTTTAATGCATTTTAATAGATCTGATGAAGTGCTGCCGTTTGTTGAGTTTGAAACAATTAAACAGACATAAACATACCTTATGAGGCAGTGAAAATTTTCAGAAGTGAAATAATCAAATAAGAAAGTTGCATTATTACTATGGGTCAGATAATTTTTCATTCTCAGATTAGGAAGCTAGAACCAAGGCCTTCTGACAAGATGACAGAAGTAGTTGTAGCAATCAAGCAGATAATAACATACCTTAGTATCATAATCTAGAACAAAGTTAGGTATATCTAGTTGATCTGGAGTTATTTTAGAATATAAATACTGAACACATTTAACAATCTGTAACTTTGATTTTATATCTGTGGCTGTAAATGTTGTAAAGAACCATGTAGCTAACTGAAATATTTAAACATATATATTTATACCATATATTAAAGAAATTAATAAATTGGATGATCACCCTACTTTCCTTAGACGTTTTTGTCAGCCAATGTGATTTGATTTCAATTTGCTAGAACGATTTGGTTCAATTTCGATTAAACAAGCATTGATCTACAAATACGAATTTGATATTGGCAATTAGGCAATATGGCTGCTTCCACTGACAAAAAAAAAAGTCATCTCTGTTGGTTATTATTATTGTTGAACTTCCACATGCAGCCATCTTTAAAAAGTCTAATATAATTTTTAACCACCTCCCGGGACGATTAGCCTAATCTGTTTAGATTATATATTGCTATACTAAAATATAGATACATTAATTTGGTTTTCATTTTGGTACTCTATGAAAACTTATGTAGAACTAAGTACTAAACACAAACCTTAGTCCACCATGTTGGATGAACAATATAAAAAGCTTTTAAATGTTTTCTAAATCTGTAGAAGAAATGAAATAAATAACTAACAAATATTAATTATCTCCTACATCAACTACTCAATTACAGCAGCATTTTACAGCAAAACAAAAATTCTCCTGCTTCTGTTTAAGAATATAAAAGCTTAAAACTATAGCAAATGATTTTCACAGTCTGTAAAAAGATGGCTATAAGATATATTGAAAACTTACTTGTAATCTAAGAAGTTATAGGCTAATTTAAGATAAGCCATTGGTATATGATTTTGATTGGATGTTAATGTATGATAATAAATCACCACATAGTCATTGTCTGCTACTGGATCCATAACTCGTATTAAATATAATAAAGCCTATAATATACCACAAGAAATTGAAATGAAGTAATTCTCCTTCTCAGAAGCAATTGAAGATAGACCAGAGACAGAAAATTGTTTCTTGTAGTATAAAGCCTAAACAATAAAGCCTATAATATACCACAGGAAATTGACATGAAATAATTCTCCTTTACAGTAAGCCAGAAAATTTGCTTCTAGTTACACTGTAATCAGTAGACTTCAATATAAACAAAGATAGCTTGCCAGGCAAGGTAATATACGCCCACTGACAGCTTTGATTTCAAATAAAAATATTTGGCAGTACAGTAACAATTACCAGTATGAGATATTCAACCTTCAGATATAGCCTTCTTTTGAACTTTTTGAGGCGATAATGAATCATATTACGAAGTTTCATCAAAATCTGTCAAGAATTGGGCCTTCTAGAGTGTTTACATTCTAAAACTTAAACGCGTTTTTAAGAACAAGGTAATAACTCATACTAAATATTTTTCGATTTTTACTAACATTCATATCAAGCTTCGTCCAAATCCATCAAGAATTGTGCCTTCTAGAGTGTTTACGTGCTACAAATTGAACGCATTTTCGAGAACACGGGCAATAACTCATACAGTCAAGTAACCTAATTTCATGCTAACTTATTTTTCGTGCATTTCCGGAAATGATTAATAATTTACATGTGCGACCTCCGCATTTGCTTGTTTTGATAAACATGGGTTTTTTGTTCAATATCAGCTAGTAGAATTCAGTAGTTTCAAGCAAGGTAAAATGTGTTAATGTATACTTGTATACAAATACAAAATGGCGGATTTCAGTTATTACCAAAGGTCACTATTTTTATTGGCCGAATTTCACTATAATAAGCGGTAATCGGATTTCCAAGTGTCGTCGGATAGAATGTAGTCCAAGGAATGAAGTCACATGATCAACTAGCAGATTCCGTGTCAGCAGAAAATTTCTATGGAACACATAGTGGGCCATATTCTTACGTTGTTTCAGTGAATTAGCAATAAATCACGCTACGTATCTTATTTTGTCAGTCACTATTTTTTTTAAAATCATGGTTCTTTGATAGAAATTGTCAGTAGTTATAATGAATTGATATGAAAGATAAATACTAAGAGAAGTTAATTATACCACCAGGTAACCATACAACGTGTTTTTCTAGATTTATTTATAGATCAAACATTGTACACGAAAATAGTTGACGCATTCTGCCGCCGTTACCGAGTTGGTTGCTCATGAAATATGGGTCAAAGTGAAGGATTTATAAAGAAAATCGAAACAAACCAATTTTAATATCTGAGAAAACATCTAAGACATAAAAAAAAAAAATTGTTTTTTTAACTTTGACGAAATTCGGTGTTGAATCCTTATATCCACGAAAATAGGTTACACCACTGTACTAAATATTTTTCATTTTTCTGATTTTCAATAGGGTTCATCCTTGGGTGATTACTAACACTCATACCAAGTTTCATCTAAATCTGTCAAGAATTGTGCCTTCTAGAGTGATAACATACTAAAAATTGAACGCATTTTCAAGAACAAGGGCAATTACTCATACTAACTGTTTTTCGGTTTTTCTGATTTTCAATAGGGATCATCCTTGGTTGATAACAAACATTCACACCAAGTTTCGTCAAAATCTGTCAGAATTGCGCCTTCTAGAGTGTTTACAAGCGTTTCAAGAACAAGGGCAGTAACTCATACTAAATATTTTTCGATTTTTCTATTTTCAATACAGCACGATATAAAAATCTCGTACCAGCAATGCTGTTAAAATCTTCTGATTTGGATCTCTTTAATAATCTTTCATATCTGAAACAAATTTCAAACAATTTTATAGCTGGTACTTCTTTGTACTTACACCACATGAAATAAGGAATAAATATACCCAAATTCAACTTGTCCAAGATCTTTTAAATGTAACCCTACAAACTACATTTTATAAAAATCTCTTTTGCATATACTAGCCAATTGTTGACTGACATATCGCTGAACAAACGGACAGGGGCGACAGCAATATACATCCACATTAGTATGTGAGCATATAAAATATAAAGTCAAACCTTCTCTGTATTTCAATCTTCCGTACATCTGCAGCATTTTTCCCATACAGTGCACCTTGCTTCACTGAATCTGGATTTTCTTCCATGCTTGCAAAAGGATGATGTCCTACATCCAGCGCAGTAGAAGTACAAAATTGTCGATTTAAATCAATTGTCTCTTCAAAATCTCCATGACCATCTCCTGGAGTAAAAACAAGTACTAGCTAGCTCTATCTGTGGTAGAGATGCAGGATTTAAAGAATGTGTAAATTAAAATTGAATATGGTTTGCAAAAAATGATCAGTGGCTTTTATTGACTTTTAACTCTGTTTAATTGTTTTTTTCACTAATCAAAACTACCAAAGTTCTTTCCTGGTGGTAATAAAACCACGTTGAACATTAAAATACTTAAATATGCATGGATGTACCAGGTCTTTGACCTTGCAAAGATCAAGTTGTACATTGTTGAAAAACCTGAATCTTCATCTAATCGAAAGAGCCAAATATCGTTATGCAAATTGCTGTTCGAATATGAAAGTATTTGTTGGATGGATAAGTTTAAGGCCATGAAAGGGCGAAAACTGATAAAAAAGATGGCTTGCCAGGCAAGGTAACATACGCCCACTACCAGCTGTCAGAAATGATAACAAAGTAACAAAGTCTGTAGTGGTTTAATATGTGAAACCAATCATCCTATTTTTACTAATTTCAAGCTTTACTGAGATCTCATAATAAGTTTCATCAAGATCGTATAAAAAATGTAGTCTCCATCAGGCCTACAAGCCAAATTAGACGCATTGAATTAATTCAAGGGCAATAACTCCAAAACCGTTCACCCGATTGTTACCAATTTCATCTTGACTGAGATCTTGTCCATATATACATGCATACAAAGTTTCACCGAGATCAGATAAAAACTGCACCCTGTATCATGACTACAAGCCAAATTTGTAGGGTTTTACAAAATAACTCCAAAACCATTCATCTGATTATAAACTGTAGTCTATAGCCTGCCTAAAAGCCAAATTTTACTAAGTCAAGGGCAATAACCCTGAAATCGTTCATCCAATTATTACCAACTTCAAACTTAACCGATAATTCATCAATATATTCATGCATACTAAGTTTCATCAAGATGGTATCAAAATTGTAGCGTTCTTTGGGCATACAAGGCAATTTTAACGCAATTTTACTATGTCAAGGGAAATAACTCTGAGACTGATTATCCGATTATTACCAATTTTAAACTTTACTGAAATCACATCAATATGTACATGCATACTAAGTTTCATCAAAATTGGATAAAAATTGCAGCCTTTATCGTGCATACAAGCCAAATTTAACGCGTTTTTACTAAGTCGAGGGCAATAACTCTGAAACTTTTTATCCAATTATTACCAATTTCCAATTTGACTGAGATCTGATGAACATATACATGCATACAAAGTTTCATCAAGATTGGATAAAAATTGCAGCCTTTATCGTGCATACAAGACAAATTTAACGTGTTTTTTACTAAGTCAAGGGCAATAACTCTAAAACCGTTCATCCGATTATTACCAATTTCAAACTTGACCGAGATCTCGTCAATGTATACATGCATACTAAGTTTCATCAAGATCAGATAAAAATTGCAGCCTTTAATGAGCATACAAGCCAAATTTAACTATTTTACTATGTCAAGGGCAATAACTCTGCGACTAATTATCCGATTATTACCAATTTTGAACTGTACCTAGATCTCATCAATATATACATGCATACTAAGTTTCATCAAGATCAGGTAAAAATTGCAGCCTCTATCGTGCATACAACAGGACGGATGGACGGGGCGACGGCAATATACGTCCACATTTCCATGTGGGCGTATAAAAAGCATGTATTTCAGCAACAAAATAAGTTTAAACCGATTTGAATGTCCTGTGCAAGGTTCAGATTACATAAACTAAAACTTTCTATACTGGATGTATAACTTACTATAAGCTGCAAAAGCAGGTTTATCTAAAATTCTTATCTGTCTTTCAAGTATGACTGGTTCTCCATTTTCATTGCCTACATCACTGGGTAAATTACTTATAGCATATTCTTCTTCTTTAGAATTTCTTGGGAAATATAGTGGTAGTACATGGTTATAAATATCCTATAAATGAACCAATGGTAAAAGATAATTACATGATTGTACATGAATGTCTATATTTTAAACGGCCGTGGTTTACAACTTTTTGGCGTTGTTTTGAATATGTAGCCTAAATAATCTTCAGAAGTACTAGAACTGTACAAAAATCAAATAATCCCTTCAATACATGTAAACTTAAAACTAGAATTTTCACTTTCTATTTCTATATATATAATATATATCTGTCTTTTCTCAAGACAAGACGACTCATCCTTTAAACTTTCAAATGTGGATAATTCTGGACACAACTGTGAGTTGTGAACACTTTTACTAATTACTTTAACTAAAAAAAATTCTCAATTAGGGAACATTGGTCAAACGGATGATGAACCCTTTCAAGTACATAAACGCTCATTCTGTATGATGCTTTAAATTTCATTTGCTTGATGGATAAATTGTGAACATTGAAGATACCTACCAGATTTTCATCATTACACACTAATACTACTATATCAAAACTATTTCCAAACTTTTCTAAAAATCTTCTTATTGTTCCTGTAAAGATAAACAAGTTACATTTCTCAACCATTATTTATTATCAAACTGTCATGTAATTTAATTTTTAATTATCATTGATTTAAATTACAACTATGTTAACAAGAATATTCAAGATTATATAAAGTATAATATGGTCATAAATATGAATTATGTGTACTTACTACAGGCTATATGAGCACCACTATCGGGGGGATAACCACGTCTTATTGTATGTATACATGTTATAGCTATTGTTCTTATATTGTTTTCTCTAGAAAAAAAAATACATAAGAATTATTTCAATACCGTTGTCTCTTGATATATATTCTCTACTCAAATGTTGTGTATAAACACCATTAAATATCTTTTATTCATAAACATTATTTTAAACAAAACTTGATCAGGTTCTGTTACGATGTATTTAAAAGTTGACAAGCCCCTATCAATATTGCAAACTTACTTGGCTATTTGTAATGAATTTCTATAACAACTGTATAAAGCACTTTCAGCAGCTGTTAAATATTTAATATTAAATCTAGGCCCAACTGTATGTATAATAAATCTTGAAGGAAGACCATAACCTTTAGTTAACTTAGCTTCACCGGTTTTTATCACTGAAATTAATCATAATGAAGATAAGTTTTGGTATATAGGGACATACCGATAATATCTGAGATGAGTTTGCACTAGGCATGATTTGGAAAAACTGTTTCTATTTGTGATCTATCAGCACTGAAACTTTTGTTAACACATTTGTAAGTTATTGTCTTCCATGATATAATAAAGACAACATTATAATTTCTGATTTTTGAGTGAATTTATGTTATCTTGCAAAGCAAACTATCTTTTTAAAGGAATACTACCTCTTAAAACATACAATTAAAGGTCTCAAACTCGGTAAACAAGTGTTAACTTATATATTCATCAGTGGTCTTACCAGGTGTCATGACTAAAGAATATTATCTCTATATATCAGATACATCTAATAAACTAAATAATTATTGAAACACGCTTCTAAGCTAGTCAGAAACATGTACCTCTATTCCAGCCTATGATGGATATTTTGGCAGTAGTCAGCTGGGGTAGAGTCAGAAACAAAAACTGTTAAACAGGGATTTTTCACACATACGAAGATGCATTTTTTCAAACATAATGTTATATTACCTTTGCAATGATTGTTGGTCATCACTGTAACTTTTGTTTTGTTAGGCTCTTGAAACTTTTGGCTGCACACACAATTTTAAATGCCCTCTTGAGATCAGTTCCAAGGATCTTTTTATATATTTAAACTACAATACCTTTGATATCAGACTGTATTTCTTTATATAGATCAGGACCAGCTTTTTGAAATATCAAATCACTTTCAACACTTCTATCATTAAGTTTTTCATTCGTTGTATGTACAATACCATGAGTATTTAATAAACTAATATCACCACTCCTTTAAAATAATGATCATACAGTTCTGATCATAAGGGGTAGAAAGAGAACCCTACTCATTACACCAAGGCTGAAGTTTTAATTTTAGATTTTTAGATGCTTGAGATTTTAAGTTCAGATTCTCAGTAAAAAAATAAACTATGACCATTGTTTGAGAAGGATTATTATTCTGAATAAGAAATAGGCTTAAATGAATCTCACCAAACACAGAGTTTCCCATTTAGATCCTTTCTCCATGGAAATGGTGACTGTTTCTCTTCATCACCTGATTCTCTTGGAGTATATTCTGGAAGTTGGGTTAAGTTCCATTTGGTTAATGAGTCTACATCAATAACATCATCTCTGGCGCCTAATGGATCCATACTTTTATCATTTAACTTACATTACCATACAAATTATACTGCTCATCTAAAATAAATTCAAAATTATCATGGCAAGTGCAACTAATAAAATTACCTGCACACTGCCTAAATAGTTAAATGAAGATTAAACACAATAAAAGAGTAGTATATTTTTCTTTTTCATACTGAAAGTTCGTATCATTTACATGAGATTTAGCATATGAAAAATCATTTTTTAAGTTTCAATTGTTTGACTAAAATCAATGCTGTACTATTTAATCTCAGATATACTATTTAATCTCAGATATATAATCACAGACTTAACTTAATTAATATAGTGACAAAGCAAATTGAGACAGGATTATGGTAATTAACTAATTAATCATTATTATCAATTACCCCTAAATTAATCCACTTCTAGTTTATTGCAGAATTGAGATCATCATATTAATTTTCATTCAAATTAAACCTTAATTACAATATATAATTATAATAATACAATCAATCATATATTAAATCTTATTTTGAATATATATAATTATATATTATTTCAAAATATTTGAACAACAGAGGCCTTGTTATCATTGTTAATCATTCAAACTATATTCAGATTCGACCAACACATTTTTGCATGTCAAATGTATTTTTAAATGCCCAAATGTCTCCATGTAGATATATATAGTTCCAACTGTCTGCTTTCTCCTGAAATTCTCAACAATCTTCAGCTTTTCACTGATTTTAACATTTAAAACATACTTATGCATAATACATAGACATAAATGAAGGAAAAATGAGTAAAAATGTGTACCCTCAGTTTAAATCGTGAATGTGCATTTTTAACAATGACTGTAAGGGAATGTTGAATACGAACCTTTTTACGCAATGTATATTTAGCTGTGAACCTGTGATGCTTACTTTTTCGATATTTTGCTGGCACTTCCGTTTACCCGTGAGGCCATGAATAGTAAAAAAACGTTTAAAAGCCAAGGAAATAATGCCAGATGAAGAGTCCATAAAGGGTCTCCAGACGCAAAAACTATTCATAAAGTCCCTTTTGGTCGAAATATTTCAACATATGACTATACCTACCACATAACCCTTAACAAGTCACAACATTAGATCGTTAGATTTTCAAAGTTTTTTACTGCACATGGGTAAACGTATGTGTCAGCATAATAGCCAACAAGAACCTCCGTTCATGGCTAAATATCCACTATGAACATTTATAAGCTTATTAAAGAGACTCAGGCAGCAGTGTTGTGATATGAGTAGGCCTACCGGTAGTAGAATATATTTGATTTCATTTTCATCCATATTTAAAAATAAAAACTTTTCCAGTGGTTAACATTTTCATCAGCACAAAGGCAGCAAATGACTCTCACTCTCAGTAGTATTTTGTAGTTGATATTTTAATTCATTTGGAAATGATTGCCAAGTTTCAATTAAAAAATATACAGTCGAGTAACCTAATTTCGTGGAAACCTATTATTCGTGGATTTCGGGAAATGATTAATAATTTACATGAGCGACATTGCGCGACCTCCGCATTAGTTTGTTTTAATAAACATGGGTTTTCTCTACAATATCAGCTAGTAAAATGAATTCAGTAGTTTCAAGCATGGTAAAATGTATTAATCTATACTTTGACAAATACAAAATGGCAGATTTCAGTTATTACCAAACGTCACCATTTTTTATTGGCCGAATTTCCTTATAATCCCAAGCGGTAATCGGAATTCCAAGTGTCGTCTGCTAGAATGTAGTCCAACGAATGTAGTCACGTGATCAACTAGCGGATTCTGTGTCAGCAGAAAATTTCTATGGAACACAAAGTGGGCCATATTCTTATGTTGTTTCAGTGACTTTTAGCAATAAATCACGCTACATATTTTGTCAGCCACTATTTTTTTTTTAAAATCGTGGTTCTTTCAAGGAATTGTCACTAGTTATAATGAATTGATATTAAAGATAAATACTAAGAGAAGTTAATTATACCACCCGGTATAACCTTTGTTTGTAGACTAATTTATAGATCAAACATTGTACACGAAAATAGGTGACGCATTCTGAGTTGGTTGCTCATGAAATATGGGTCAAAGTGAAGGATTTATAAATGAAATCGAAACAAACCAATTTTAATTATTTTGTAAAATATCTGAGGAAACATCTTAGACATAAAAAAAAAATTGTTTTTTTAACTTTGACGAAATTCGGTGTTGAATCCTTATATCCACGAAAATAGGTTACACCACTGTAGTTGTTATTGGTCAGAGAGTAAAATATCCAAAGAACTGGGACTAGATTATAAAAAGTACGATAATGAATGAAGATGAGTAAAAGGATAAAGAAACAGCTGTAGATCTAGATACTTTGATAATTATGAATTTATTTACAGCTTTTACATTTTTACAAACAAACCTGTAATTTTGTTTTGCAAAAACAATTCACGCCATTTTGACTCTATACTTCTGTCATGTGATACTTATCATGGAAAAATAGACTCTTCGACGTCTTTTGAAATGAAAATGTATTGATCATCTTTACTTTTTATACGATTCGATACGGTTACACCAGGTTAAGTAGATTATTGATATAATCAAATGTAAGTAATCCGAATTTATTGTATTTTTATATGATTACTCTAAACACCTTTCATACCTTACTAAATAATGAGAATAGTCCACTGTGTTTGGTAGTAACCTCCCTTTACAAATATGGTTGCTCAATGTAAACATTCCAGAACGTGTTGACAACTTAGAAGGACATTTTGCAATTTACAGGAATATTTGTATCTGAAAATGGCTAAAGTCATATCACAGGAAACTTTTGATGATGTTGTACGAGAAAATATCTCAGATTTTGACATGAGTGTTGAAGATGCTATTGATGACGCAGTAAGTCAGTTTGAGTCACAGGGAGTAAATCTACTGAATATTATCAAAGAACCAAGTTTGTTTACAAGTGGTGGTGATCAGACAACCCATGAAGTTGTAGTGGCGATTGAAAAAATAACAAATTGTTTAGAAGGTAAAACAACTGATGGGCTGAAAGATTCCCTTCAAAAATTGAAATCTGAATGTGACACAGATTTGGCCAGAAGATGTCTTGCAGGTAAAAATGGAGCTTATCCAGTCTTAATGAAAGCCTTGGATATTTATAAGGAAGAGCCTGTATGGCTGACTGACATCTTAAATACATTTTGTTCTCTGGTGAATGGTCAACCTGATTTATTAGATGAAGAAGGTGTAACTAAATTAGTAAGCTATGTTACTATATTTCCTGTTTCTCTGAAACCTTTAGTTATAAAACTTATTGGTTTTCTGTGTGTTAAACATGAACAAAATCGTCAATTATTTGTCCTTAATGACATTATCAACTCCTTATCTGAATTACTAGCTGAATATAAATCTCAACCTGATTTAGTTAAAGAGATATGTGTTGGTTTTCGAGTTTTAACATTGGATGATGATATTAGAGTTCCATTTGGAAAAGCTCATGAACATGCTAAGATGATTGTTACTGAAGGAGATGCCCTGAAGAGAATCATCGATGTTTGCAAGGATTATTGTGAAGATTCTGTAGTCTTAGGAGAATTATGGTCTACACTAGGATGTTTAGCTGTTAGAGATGAATTCTGTAGAGAAGTTTTAGACATGGGAGGATTATCATTGATTTTAAATTCTTTTGAAAGTAATATCAATGATAAGAATTTAACTCGTAAATGTTTATCTGTTATGAAAGCTCTAGCTGGGAATGACACTGTTAAAGTATCAATTGTTAAGTCTGGTGGAATTGAATTAATTGTAGCTGCAATGACCAAACATCAAACTAATGCATTCATAGCTGAGGCAGGATGTGCTACATTAATGACCGTGGCTTTAAGAAATCCAGGCAATTGTGAAAAAATTATGGAATGTAATGGCCATCAAGCTATAGTACAAGCTATGAAGATACACCCTACAAGTAGTGGGGTGCAGAAACAGGGATGTATGGCATTAAGAAATATTGTAGCTAGATCAAGACAACATTGTGATGCTATAACAGAGTTAGGGGTTGAAGATGTGATTAATAAAGCTAGAACACGGCATAATAATTTAGAAGATGAAGCAAAAGCTGCCTTGAGAGATTTAGGATGTAAAGTGGAATTGAGGGAACAATGGAAAGGAGAACATGGGTCTCTGGTTTACTGATGATACTAATATCTATAAGCCAATAATTATTTATTCTATACGCAAATTTGTGAAATCTGTATTTGCAAAATGTTTTATCTCTTCATAACATTGCATAACATTTACATATTTCTCAATCTGTAATAAATGATATAATCTAGACTATAGAAGTTTTGATAGAGGTAATGATGTCTTGACATAATATAAAAGGAAACACAAGGGAATAAATTATAGTTTAACACACTTCTTTCATAACAAAGTTTTAACACAATATACATGTGCCGTCATCAAATGAAATGAAGGAGGGAGTATACATGGGAATATAAAGCAAGAAAAGGAAGGGGGGGAGCCATGGAGTAGAAAGGCAGGTAATAACAAAACAACAACAATGAAGCTAAGACAATAGCACTTTGTTATTAAAGATGTTTGTTTCCTGTATGTGCTCTCAACTTCTTAATGTCATTCAAATATTTTCCTGACACAATGTTGTAAGCTTATTGATGCAAGATATAACAGTACAAGCTCTTTATCAAATACAATAAATTCTATGTCTGAGACCAACATGTACTCATGGGCCATTAGTTCAATTAACTTACTGGATCAGTGCTTATGTGGGACAGGTTGGTCAAATAATCAGGTCTCTTGGAAATTGGGAAAATATGCAAGACAAAGGTTGGTACTATGGTTCTTCAACTTGAGACAAAGTGGAAAGGTTGATTTCAAATTATCTTTACTGACAGCTCACAACAAGACTAACCAGCCAATTGATTCATGTTTGCGAAATTTATTCTTCATGTAATAAATACACAATGAAACAGTAACATAATATCAACAAATATACACAACAACTCTGACATTAAAAAGAAGAGGATAACAAATAACACAGACACTTCCAAATTCTCACAGGAATATGACAAGCTGACAATAACACAGTTATATCAGTGTCAAAAACCTACTGTAATAGTACATTCAGATATTTATCACTGTTTTATTCCTATGTAAGAATAACAGTGTAACTGATTACTAATACCAGCTTTATTTAATTGACAAACCATTTCTATGGTGACCAAAGCAGTTTATTCTATTGCACAGACAAAAAACTTAAAGATGGGTTCCCTTATTTTCATTTATGAAAATGAAAATGCTAATGCTTATATAAATAGATAGTAGAGGTGTTCTAATGATTTGGAAAAATACCAGTTTGTCTCACATGTCCGTAATTAGTTCATAATTAGCTAAATTACCTGCAGAATTCCAATGAGTGACCGATCAAGAAAGGTCAAAAGGTTTATCCAGACTGTACATACATGGACATTTATGATTGGTTAAAGCTCTTAATTATATGCAATAAGAACATAATGATATGATTAAGAATACATGTTAATTCATTAGAAACACCAATTGATACAATAGTTTGCTTAATTTTATACTAAAAAAATAACCAAACCCATCTTTAATAGCTTCATTACTGTATGTTACTCAAGAATAACAATATAATATACCAAGGAAGAAAGTATAGAGAGATTTTACAAGGATTATTATGGTTTTCTATTATGAATTTTTTTTACCAGCTAGTCCTTTGCCAAACATTTTGGCCCTGATCTTTCCGAAATTATTCATACCCAATTACAGTTGGGCAAACTGGAAAACCGTATCATGACCAATCAGATAGTTTCTAACTCGCAATGCCATTTGTATAAGAGGTTTAATAATGGTAATCTTATTCTTACCACTTATTTTACTCAAGAACAGATTATTCTTGTAAATATTTATTGTTGATCAACTAAAACATACTATAAGTACTTTTTGACTATCTTTTTATATCTCAGTTGAACCTAGTCCTTTTAAAGGAGAGATTGTTCACATGTACTGAGGTGTATTAAGTACTAAATTGGTCTGTAAGATATGAAATTCTATGTTTGTCGACAATTGACTTGTTGATGTTCAGCTCTATCATTTTCCTCATCATCAACATCTAAAAAGCCAGTTATTCTATAACCCATGTTCATTAACATGATCTCTAATGGATCAGCATTCATTCTCTTCTGATTAGCTGAGGCAGCATCATCTGAATTATCAATTTCACGTTCATTCTTTGATCCATCCTGCAACATACAAAAATAATAATACCTAAAGTACTAATACCCAATTAGAACAAATATTCAATCAAAGTGTAAGTATGTATAAATTTACTTAGTGTATGTAGAAATATTCATATTAAAATCATAGTTAAAACTGAATGCTTATATGGTAAAACAATTTTGAAAATGAGACTCAACAATTCTTGTTACTTAGATGCATACTCCCACAATTCTTTTTTTTTTTAAATATTAAACAATTTTTTCCTACAACAAAATTTACAAAGGTAAAATATCATAAACAATCTTAACTTAATTGTTGCTAATAAAAATATCGTCAACACACAATTGCTAAACAAAAAAGAAGGTGATGGTTCAATAAAATTACACTTACATCAGGCCTAGGACTCCATAATCTGACAACAGGATCAATACCACTAGTAGCTAGTAAACAATAGCTTGGATGTGGTTGTAAACAGTTGACTATAGAATCATCCCCTCGTAAAACTCTTACTATATTAGTTGTTTCTTTCTCCCAAATAAAAAATGACCCATCATCAGAACCAGCCACAATATACTGACCATTACTATAAAATTTAGTTACAACAATTACAAATTAACTTTTATTTTTTTCTTTGTCATTTTATCTTTAAATTCATAAAAAAAACAAAGCAAGATGTTGATTGTTGGTTTTTTAGTTTCATATGTATTCCTGAACATATTAGTTATAAGCTCTTTAGAATTCAAATCAAAAGACTATAAACTCTTACTTCCACTTCAATTAGTGTCAGATATTAATACTATTTATATCAATATAAATCCAGTCATAGATTTAAGTCTGCCAGATACTGCAAGTTGCTAGCAATCGATGAAGTACCAGTTCCTCCAATAATAACAACATACCTGCCAAAGAAATTTGCCTCTTTGATATCAGTAGTAGTATTACAATGACCACAAAATCTATATTCATAATCATAGGCTTGACTAGTCCATTGTTTTTCTTGTTCTGATATAGTAACAGCTTGTTGTTTTTCTTGATTATCACCACCTGCACCAGTAGATTTATTACTAGAACCTCCACCACTCTCTTTATCATCTATAAAACAATTTACTATTTGACTGAAACATAGATCTGGATGTTTTGTTTGAATTTCTTAGGATCAAGCTTCCTGTACTATAGTCTAAATTTGACCTCATGCTTACACAGTTTGTAAAAATCTAAATCCAAAACACTCTTTAAATTGAAATTCAATGAATTCCTAAAATGAAGTTTACGAATATGTCATTGAACAGAGCATTTGATTTGTGAATGATAAGTGGAGCAAAAATGAAAAAAAAAAATATCTAGATCAAACCTACCAGCATCTGTTTGTGAATAAATTTCTGCTTTTATATCACGATCTAATGCCTCACATGCATGACTTTTAGCATAATCTGGAAACATAGCTTTAAATTCTTGTAAGCATTGAAAAGCTTCTGAAGCCCAAGATAATTCAAATAAACACCGTGCCAATCTAAAATGAGCTTTAAGATGAGTTGGCTCTAATTTCAAGGCACAGTGACAATCTCTTAATGCTGCATATAGATCACCATCCCTACAATTTATAAAAGAGTAATTTAGTCTTAGACAAACTTACTTATAGGTCACATCTCAAATGGTCTGAAATATTATTTAGTTTTGAAGTTTGAATTTTTTGTATTTAAAGAGAAGGAAAACAGTACTTAAGAAAAATAACTTTAGCTTTTGACCATATGGGAGTAAATGAAAAGTTTTCCATTTAAGTGCAACAACACTTATTATTAGGGTGAACACAGGTCATTTGCCGTACATTATTAGAAATTCTATCATGGCAGCAAGATCAAATTATTTTCAGTTTCAAATTGTTAAGATATCTGAAGTCCAAGATTCCAAACTCTTAAGAGCTATTTACATTCAAACCTCTAAATTGCTATTTTACCAGACTTGTTACAATGTTAAGCAAAATAATCAACCTACCATTTGCGTTTCATATAAGCTGCTGCCCGATTACTATAAAGGACGGAAGAGTTGGATAGTTGTGATATAGCTTGATTATACATTATAATGGCTTTTGTGAACTCTTCTTTTTCAAAATAATTGTTAGCTCTCTTCTTTAAGTATTCAACTCTTGGTGGAAGTTTTACATCTGATTTCACTCTAGACGAATAAAATTCATAGAAATACAATTAGAGTACATCTCTCACTGATCTTTGGCACTCAAGTCGATGGTACTTAGTAATTATTCTTTCACTTGATGTATCATTGCCTTCACGTGGAGTCCTATTTTTAGGAACTGATTGAGCTAATGAAGTTCCGAAATGCTATCATTGTGCAGTTTTGACAGGACAGGAGCATTCATATGATCTTTTTGGATTTCCAATTGTTGAGGTATTCTTAATGTGCACAGGGTTATTCCAGACACCTTTTTTCCTCTTAGCCAACCACTGTGCCTTGGGAAACTAGATTGACAAATACAAAAATATTCTCTCCACCTCAGCTGTGCCAGTATTGACAATACAGTTAGCGATCAGCCATCAAACTCACTGAGTCACCCTTATACTGCATCATGTTCATAGATAAATAAATTTAATGATAATAGTAAATAACTTTACCTTCTAGATTGTCTTTGTTTAGGTTTATGTGAATCATCTATATCTATATCTATTGATGTACATGTTGAATTAGTTGAACTAGTAGATGGTAAAGATACTAAAGGTTTTACACCGTTTGTTACACCATTCACATCAGTACGATGTAAACTAAATCCATTAGTAGGCTGACATGATTCTCCTTAAAAAAAAAATTGTAATGTTATTTTATTAAATAGTATTTCATCAATTTGACCACAGAAACAGCCATCAAACAAAGTACACTCTGCCTCCACCGGCTTATTAGATATACTAATAGATGGGTAATGTATTTACTCATACAGCAGTGTGTGTAAACTTGACACCAATTCACTGATTAATTACATTTATCATTATCTTGACTGTAAAGGGAGTCGAAGATGAGTTTATAGGCTTTTTACAGGGATACCATCTATAAATATTTACTGAAAAAATACCAATCGCCATGGTCACCAGTTTTGTCTAAATCAGTCCAGAATTCGACTTCTGAAGTGTAACGAGCTAAAGAATAGCTTAAGAATAAGGGCAATAATCCATATTAAATATTTTTGATTTTTCTGCTTTTCAATAAGTTCAGATGATTGAATGTGATTCCAAGAACAAGGGCAATAACAAGGGAATAAGGGCAATACTTTTTAGGTTTTTTTTTTCATATCTATAGGGTACATCATTGGGAAATTATTAACAATTTCACCACATTTTGTCTATATCTGTCAGAACTGTGCAAGTCATAAGTTAAAAATTGTACGCGTTTTCAAGGACAAGGGCAATAACTCATATCACATATTCTTCAATTTGTCTGATTTTCACTAAGGTTCATTCTTAGATGATAACAAACACTGACACCAAATTTAATCCAAATCCATCAAGAAACCTGCTCTCTATCATGTGCACAATAAATTCCCGTTTTCACGAATAAGGCCGATAAATATTAAATATTTTTCCATTTGTCTGATTTTAAATAGGGTTCAACCATGGGTGATTACAACTCGCACACCAAGTTTCGTCAAATCCACCAAGAAAACAACTGTCTATCGTGTTTAAATTTTAACAAACAAGGGAAATAACTATATAAATATTTTTCGATTTTTCTGATTTTCAATAGGGTTCATCCTTGTGGACAGACAGACAGACAGACAGTCATATGGGTATATAAAAAGTAATAGAGTTTTTTTGATTTGTTCATAGTAATATTTAAATGGATTTCTATTTTTTAGGAAATTTGTATTGGTGTAAGTGCAGTAATTGAAATATAAATGATACACAGGGGTCTTACCAAAAACATATTTTCTTAAAAAGCAGAAAATAGCAAAAATATTTATTACAATCAGCAATAAATGCACAAAAGAATGCTTTCGACAAATTTTCATTTTGAAAAGAAAATGCAAAATATGTCCTTTAACTGATAACACATTTTTGTCTAAAATCCTTGAACTGATTTCCTGGTTTTAAGTTGTATTTTTTTACCTTTAGAAACACCATTACTCGAAGATTTGAATAGAGAAATATCATATTTCTGTGCATGTCTCTTTCTATTTATATCAAATAAATATATCTGTTCACCACCAAGATTCACCAACAATTCAGACCCTGTTGGACCAAATGTTACATAAGTTGATGCTAAACTTCTATATCTTTTAAATTTCATGTAATCTGACTGTTTCTTTGGTAGATGTCCTGTAATATAAAAACTCAATGTAAATATTTCTTCTCAACACAAAATTCTTTAATGAATTAAAAAAAAATAACGCATATTGCTATAGTATAGTGTGTTAGTGAAAATTTTCCATAAACTTTGTCATTTTCAATACACTGAATTTGTACTTGAAGTAAATGTACTGAAGTAATACAGATTTTAACGAAATACCTGCTACATAATAATCAACACAACCAATAGGTAAACTATAGTCTTCATCACTAAATGAATCTAAATGCGGATGATCCCATGGAAATCTAAACAGAAAATTATATTTCATTTATCATACAATTTCAATCATAGCCCTCAATATAGAAACTAAAAAAATCACACAAAAGTTACTGTTTCATCATAACCATTTCTTATTAATTTTGCCAATCTTCTTTTTTCATTATATTTAAATGATTCAAAAGCAGAAAATGTTGCTTTTTAGATTGATTGTAAAGAGCATTTCAGTGACACCCCAACCCAGACGTCTTGCACTAATAAATAATTTACTAATTGGATCAGACAAGGTAAGAATTCATTTTACCAACCTATTACTAGCTTCACCAGGATATTGCATTCGTTTACATGTTAACATTCTTCTATCATAAACTCTTACATACGGATCATTAGCACCAACAGCCATATATTCAGGACGT
This sequence comes from Lottia gigantea, assembly GCF_000327385.1. Taxonomy (NCBI): domain Eukaryota; kingdom Metazoa; phylum Mollusca; class Gastropoda; family Lottiidae; genus Lottia; species Lottia gigantea. The sequence goes on from NW_008709027.1 coordinate 627,307, forward strand.
AAAGGATTCACAGATAAACATTTAGCTTCAGCATATTCTCCCATATGTGCATTTAAATTAATCAAAACATTCTGGGGATTGGTTTGAGTGGTGTCTGTACAACGTAAATCAAATTGCCTGTCAAAATATACGATCAAAGTATTAACAATTATTTGAGGGGACTATTTTTTTTTATGAATTTAATAAAATCATCTATAAAGTGAATTTTTTTTTATTTCTAGATGACCAAGTGCAGTAACTCATATAACTTATTTATAATTTTTTTGATTTTTCAAGATACTAAGTAATAACATACATAATTGTTCCATCTTCTGCAGCACTCCAGAACATAAAAGGAATGGTTGGTGCAGTAGCTATTCTTTTAACACGACCAGCATGACAGCTATACACATGGGTTGTATCTTTCATATTAATATCATGGACTCTAATCTTACTATCTGCAGCACCACTAACTAGTATGGTATCATTTGAATTCGGTAAAAACTGGAATCAAATACTTTTCAATTAGTTTAATTTCATATAAAATAGTTTTTTGATTTTAAATATTGCAGGTTAGTTTCATTCATTATGTTATCATATCTAATTTAATTTTCAATAGTACAGATTCTAACTTTCTCATTGGATTACTGATTCCTCACCTTCACTGCAAATATATTTCCTTGATGTCCAGTTCTTAAACTTGTAACTTGTTTGTGTCTAAATGCATCCCAAATCATAATCTGAACATCATCAGATCCACTAGCCAATAACCTGGACAAGTAAATATTGAGAGAATACAAATATTCAACCATATTACTAGGCTTTGTACATTATAATTTCTACAAACACATTGATGATTACACATGACACATCCTTCCAATCAGTGGGAATTTGTCTTTGTATCTAAAATTGATAGTTTGATATGTTAGCAGTGAGGTTAACAATGAAGGGGATGCACATACTTACGTTCCTTTCTCATTCCATTCTAAACAGTTCACACAACCCTGATGTCCCTGCAATTAAAATCAACAACTGCTGAATACATCTAATCTAATGTTGATGTTACTTTCTATATGTTCAATATCTTTTGGTACACATTTTATAAAACTAGGTATTTGAGAATATTTACCTCTAATTCCTTCTCTAAACCTAATCTATTTATAAGATCTGCATTTACATGCTGACTTCTTTGAAAACTCTGAAGATTTTTGTCCTGAAAAAAAAACCAAAGGTAACCATTGTACATAATTCTTGCTTTCAAAAAATTATTTACTTTGCCTGAAACTTTTTCTTTTATCTTTTCCTTGTGGTCAGTTTATTTAAATATTTAGTTGCAGATTGGTAATTCCATAGCAGTGACATACAAATCCTGTTCATAATTGAAATCTTCAATTTTATATTGCAGTGAATAAAACAGATCTATATTGATTGTATTTCCAATTTCTGATCGCGCTCAAGACAAACACAAAAGTCAGTAGAATAAATAATATCTATCTTCTTTAGAATTCCAGAAATGATACAGATAAAATGTTTTAAAGCTTGGGTTTACTTACATTTACTTCTCTAAATATCTTCCTTTTAAATATCACAGAATTACTGCAATCCATCATGAATTATTACCAGTAAACAACCAACGATCGAATTAATAAACATACCACATCATCTAGTAACTCAAATATGTTAACTAATTCTTGATATCAGCAACTATTAGAAGCTTATTGCTGCCATCTGCAATATATATCATGAAGTCTTATAATGATGCTATGGTATCTTAGATTTGTCATAATTTTACTGTCGGTTACTACACTAATCAGACACTAAACTAGACTAAACGTTCTAAAAAGATTCCTCTTAAAATCTTGTTCTGTGGAATTTTGCATTAAAAGTAATCTTATATGCTCACTGTTAAAAGTGTTCAAATGTTGAGCAGGACATTTTGATTGATTAAATACCAAATCATGAAGATTTGCATTTTAATCTGTTTGAATTTTGAATGGAATTTTACATGGTTTATTCTGATCTTAAATGTGGGAAAAAAAAGACCATCAATTATGATCTATCGACTTTTCTATAGCTTCATTTAATGTCTCCTTGAAACTCTTGTTTTTCCAAAGTAATATGACATGTGTTACAACCTAATGTTAGAGAGCCTTGTGTTAAGTTAAATGAAAATAAGATAAAGCCGAGATTGAAAATAAGGATGTAAGAATGCTGGTAAAAATTCTGTAGCAATTGAAGTTTGTGCTCCATTGTTGGATGATTGGATTTAGTAATATTATGAGGATTCCCTTCCCCTCGAATGCAGGAATAACAATTATACACATCTAACAATTCATTATAAGACTTACAGTGGCCTAAATCACATTACTCATGGTCAGTTCCCAGGTGAGTGTACGAGCCAGTGATTCAAATCAAGTGAAGCCGAAGGTGTAAATCATGGTAAGTAAACAGGTTATTTAGTAAACGCAGGGAGGTTAATGGCAAGGTAATATCTTCCTCTATAAATTGAACAGACCCAATAACTAAGTGACATATGTTAATTATGTTATAGGAAGATCATTATCTTATTTAAATACCCCTTTTCTGTAAAATTCAATTTGGCAAGTGATTGTTGACATATTCCTTTTAAGATACCAACCTGAACTTTGGTTATCGTAAAACAGATGCTATTCTTTCTTTATTCAATCACTAGGTTATAAATATGTCAGCTTTTTTGATATATCTAAAGGAAAATACAAGCACATATTTATTAGTGGTTTGCCTTTTTTTTACACCAGAATGTCGCAAAATAGTTACTATACCTTAACACGGCAAACATGGCTGACTCCGTAGAGAGAATTATTCTACAAAGCGATTGGGAACACTCCTTGAGGTAATTATTTTGATATGACAAATTTCACAGATCTTTTTCCTTGTTAATTTTTTGCTGACTGATCTATTTTTGTTTACTTTTTTCAGTGAAAGCTGTGGTAAAGCATGGATAACATACAAAAAAGGAGGTAAGAGTTTGTAAAGGGAGATAACCTCATAAATAAACCTTATTCCACAGTTGCATTTGCAACTATCGCTCTTGGCATTGCCCAAATCCAACAGTGTCAGTGATAATCCTACTGCTCTTAAGGACCATAGTTCACTATTTTCTGATATTGATTTGGGGTTTGAATATGTCTACATAGTTGAATATATAAGTCTTTATCGATAACAATCTGACAACTAAACGTTCGTTTCCAGCGGATGCTGATATCACAAACTAGGTAGTCGTAGTAGTTGGTAGTTGGATTGGTTCAAATCACATGATTCTGTGATTTTGGTTTGGTTGTTGATTCTACGTTAGATCTGGTCGGGTCGAATGAAACTCGGCCCTGGATCTTACCATAGAGGCAAAGCATAAATATAAACAGGCATGATAACAATGACAATGATAATAATATGTTGGTTGTTGATAAAGTATGGGCTATAATTGATATATTTAATTGGTTTATTTAATTAATCAACACCTTCGATATGTAAACAAGCTTAATAACGTACCTTCTGCCCCAAAATTATGGTGTTTGAAAATACATCTTGTTGATAAGAAAACTTTCTTCCATTTCGGATACATGTTATTATAAACATACATTTTTTTTGTAGATAGACCTGGAAGACATGGAGAGTTAGAATCAAACGGTTTGTCTTCAGAGGGTTTGCCTTACGTTGTTAGTTCTGATGGTTTTTCTGTTGATAAAGTGGATAAGGTAATGTGAAAATTATGTTTAAAATTCATCTGTTAACCCTCTATCATCCTTTAATCCTTTACCGGTCTATTTGTTTTATCTATTGCTTGATTCATTGCTATTGGAATAGTCTTATTGTTGTTGTTCTTTTATTATCTGCCTTTCTACTTCATGGCTTCCCCCCTCTTTTTATTTGCTATATATTACCATGTTAATCCATCCGTCTTCATTTCATTTCATTTCATTTGATGACGACACATGTAAATTGTTGTTATTAAAGAAGTGTGTTCTACCACAATATTCCCTTGTGTTTTCTGATATTAGTTTGACTGAAAAAAGATTATTTGAATTTTCATTCCCGGCCAATGGAATTTCAAATAAAATATTGATGCCTAATAAAGTAATATTACTTTTTATTTTATAAAGAAAAGAATATCAGTAACATATGCTAAAAATGATGTAAAATTAACAAGAAAATTTAATGCTGCTCAAATAACCTACTCTACCATACATAATTTAAAGAAAAAGGTAAGTATACGGGTATGATATTTTCAGACTAGAAATTTCAGTGTTCTTTTTATATATTGTCGTTGCCCCTGTCAGTCAGTCTGTTCGTCTGTCAGCATTTCTTGTGGGCACAATAGAGACTACAGTTTTCATTTGATTGTGAGCATTGGGATTCATAAGACGAATGTTCGAATGTAATGATTTTTTCCATTAACAGGTTTTAAGTTATTGCCCTTGAATTAGTAAAATAGCGTCACAAATTTGTTGTGGGCACAATAGAAGCTACTATTTTCAATGGATTTTGATGAACCTTAGTGTGAGCATTGGGATTGATAAGAAGGCGGTCAAGTTTGAATTTGACGATTTTTTCGATTAACGGTTTTTGAGTCATTGCCATTGATTTAGTAAAAATACATCAAATTTGACTTGTAAACACGATGAGGGATACAGTTTTTATCGGATCTTGATGAAACTAGGTATGCAGGTTTATATAAAGAAGATCTCAGTAAAGTTTAGATTTGTCTATGTTAGTTAGTTTGTGTGAATTTGATAATACCTTATTATATATCTTTGAAAATTTCAGACACGAGAGGAGTGTGATAATTCAATGCTTCTGGATTATTGCAATTGATTTAAAAAGATTTTTTGGAAAAACTCAGCATAACTGACCCTAAATTGATGAGGTATTCAGGGTTTTTGAACTACAAATGCATAATGAAGATCTTCAATATGAAAAATTTGGTATTATTAATAAAATCTTTCATATATTTTTGGTCAATAAAGATTTAGTTATCATCTCTGACAGCTGCCAGTGGGCATATGTTACCTTGCCTGTCAAGCTATCTTAAATTCTATAAATGATCAAAATGTCACTTCTCTTAACCTGACCTTCAGGGAAATTTAATTATATTGGAGATTATTTTTGTATTATAAATGTACTTTGATATATGTGCCTACTTATTTCTATTGATGTAGGTGTTATCATTAGATGTAACAACAGGTGGTTTAGGGGTATCAAGTGATAGTGAAGGATTACTTCGAGTGTGGGAAACTAGAACTGGGGAAGTTAGAGTAAGTCCGATGTGTTCACAGCATTTACTAATATTAACATTTACAGGCATTTATAGCATTGGAAACTAATATAAAAAGCCTTTATTGCTATACAAAATATCACTTGAAATTAACAGTTTTTTTGTTTGTTTTATTAGAGTCTAATTTTACATTCTTACAACAAAAGTTTACATTTGATACATTTGTAGACTTAATTTCTTTAAATGTATTGTGTTATAGAGAGAATTGACCGGTCACTATGGTGATGTATATTGCTGTAGATTTTTTCCATCTGGTATTGTTATTCTATCAGGTGGTGCAGACATGCAACTTAAAATTTGGTCAGCTGAAACTGGTCAGTGTGCTACTACATTACTTGGTCACAAAGGAGGTTAGTAATATTTCAAATAGTAGCTTCACAATAACAGGAGGTATGACGAAGTCCTGTATCTCAAATTGTTTCTTCACATTAGTGTCCATAGAAGGAGTAATCTTTGTTTCATAAACTTCATATATGGTTAAAAAGAATTCATTCAGTGTTAAACTAATACATTAAATAAAAATAAAAAAGTAAGTGAATACCACCAGCTATATAGCGTGAGATTGTTCTCTCTAAAATTGTAATAAATTATAATTAATTTAAATATGTGTGCTGATTTACAAATAGTCTATAAAAGTTTATATGTTTGCAGATAAAGTTGTTAAACTAGTTATATTGAATTATATTGATTTTTGAATAATATATTTGTGTATTTTGAAATATTAAAATAAAACCTTATAACTGAAAATACTTTGTTATTGTATGTATGACTATATTTAGGTATATTAGACACAGCTATAATAGATAGAGGAAGAAATGTACTGTCCTGTTCCAGAGATGGCAGTGTTAAACTATGGGACGTAGGACAACAATCCTGTTTAACATCATTTAATGAATGTGGTGGTATAGTTAATTCATGTTGTATTGGTCAACCAGATAATTTATATAATCTTGGTATACCAGATTTACCTACAGGTATATTATATAGATAATAGTTTTTGATTATCTGTATGGAAAAAGATTAAATTAGCATGAAATACCTGAATAACATAAAAAAAAAACTAAGCAGATGTGACTTGATAAAAGTGCATGTCACGTCATATAATGTGATACAAACATTTCACAAACAAAATTAATTCATGACTTAGCTAATATTTGCTTTAGTCGTTTCATGATCCATCCTATGTTCATGTCTTAGCTGACATAAATCTTAGAGTAGAAACTTAAGCATGGAAAAAAATAATTACCCCCCTGGGCAACTCAGTAGATAAAAATACCATTTTAATTGACAAATGATATTGCATTACTTTATTCTTTCTATACTTAGGAGAAAGAGAAATTGGTACAGAAGGTAAAATGTTATTAGTAGCATGTGAAAACAGTATGTTACAAGGCTATGGGTTACAAAGTCGAAAAAAGGTGAGACATGAATTATGGAAAAAACTTTGGTATATATGTATATGTCAGATTCTATATGATAAGAGATAAAGATACAATCTTTCAAAATTCTATGTAGTAGTGGATTATGTTTCTAAATTTTATAAATAACTGATTTGTTTTGCAATGTTTTGTGTATATTTTAAGGTATTTGAATTAGATTGCCACAGTGCTGTAAACTGTTGTTGTTTTCTGTCCAATATTAATGTTGTATGTGGAACACAAGATGGTCACATAACAATATCAGATATGAGAAATATGAGGTAATCTTTCATATATTAAAGGGGCAGAAAAGACAGAATGGCCCTTTAATTCAGAGTGCAAAATGTGCTTATTTGAAAACGGTACTTATGAAAAGCCATGATTTGACTGGTTGGCTGTATATATTCTTATATCTATGGGGGGTATTTTTGTGTCATGTGTATTTAGGAGATAAATAGGTTCATATTAACACTTCTTAATTATCATTATATAATATATTAAACAATATATTTTATATACTCATCTGATCTGGATCAGACCATTTATTTTATGTACCGTAGCTGTTGTTTTTATTTGCAGTGTACCTTTAAAAGAATGGAAAGAATCTCGCTCAGCCATATTATCATTATTACCTTATAAACAAGGTGTCTTCATTGCAACTGGTATGTATTACTTTAAATGGTTAAGTTACCACAGTTAATGCAACTTTTGCTCTGGATGTTAAACATAGGGAAAATCCATACCCAGCATTTCTGTGGGGATTTTAAGGTTGATTTCAGATCCCTTAAATTTATATCATTCTCATTTATCCTGTTACACATACGATGCACAAATGTTATATTTCTACTGTAATTTTCTAGGTGATGGATCATGTTATTATGTTAATGAACAATATGATACAGAAGTTGAACTAACAGGATCTGATTGTGATCCTATTTACAATACATCTTGTGATGATAATCATATATATACAGCTTGTCGTGATGGCAATATAAGACGTTATAATTTGAATCATTTATAATAATTTTGTTACTATCATGTTCTATTTTGAAAAATAAATATGACATGTGAATGAAGATAGTATATGTGGCTTCGTGAAGTCTGTCTGAGATGAATTGAAAGGTCAAGCTTTCATATTTGAAGTTGTCAGGTGTAGATATAATTGATGGATATGGAGGAGCTTCAACAGACATTAATTCATATATATCACTTTTGAAAAAACATGGTTTTATTTTTGAACAGGATATGAAAATGAAACCAGGGATGTAATTGTTTTAAATCTTCTCTAAGAAGTATGTGATAGTTAGTTTGTTATGATTTTGTGATAATAAAATGATACAAATATATCTTAAATTATTTAGTTCTTTTGAAATTATACTAATAGATCCTTCAGAATTCGACGGACAGAACCTTATACCCAAAGAGATCCTAGAATAAAATACAAATTCTCGAGGTCCCTCAGAATTATTCTCAAGAGAACCTCACGAATTATACCTAGATGTCCTCTCATAATCATACCTAAAGGTCTCTCAGACTTATTCTAAGAGAACCTCACGAATTATACCTAGATGTCCTCTCATAATCATACCTAAAGGTCTCTCAGAATTATTTTCAGAGAACCTCCCGAATTATACCTAGATGTCCTCTCATAATCATACCTAAAGGTCTCTCAGAATTATTCTCAGAGAACCTCCCGAATTATACCTAGATGTCTTCATAATCATACCTAAAGGTCTCTCAGACGTATTCTCAGAAAACCTCCCAAATTATACCTAGATGCCATCTCATAATCATACCTAAAGGTCTCTCAGACTTATTGTAAGAGAACCTTCCGAATTATACCTAGATGCCCTCTCATAATCATACTTAAAGGTCTCGCAGAATTATTCTCAGAAAACCTCCCAAATTATACCTAGATGTCCTCTCATAATCATACCTAAAGGTCTCTCAGAATTATTCTCAGAGAACCTCCCGAATTATACCTAGATGCCTCTCATAATCATACCTAAAGGTCTCTCAGAATTATTCTCAGAAAACCTCCCAAATTATACCTAGATGTCCTCTCATAATCATACCTAAAGGTCTCTCAGAATTATTCTCAGAAAACCTCTAGAATTATACCTAGTGGTCCTTTAGAGTTATTCCCAGAGAACCTGCAGAATCATACCTAGGTATACCTTGTGGACGTCCTTTCAAAATTATTCTCAGAAAACCTCCAGAATTAAAACTAGATCTCCCCTCATAATTATACCTAGTGGTCCTTCAGAATTATTCTCAGAAAACCTCCAGAATTAAAACTAGATCTCCCCCCATAATTATACCTAGTGGTCCTTCAGAATTATTCTCAGGGAACCTTCAGAATTATTCTCAGAGAACCTTCAGAATTATACTTAGTGGCCCTTCAGAATTACTATCCCCAGAGAGCCTCTAGAAATGTATCTAGATGTTTCCCATAATCATACCTAGTGGTCCTTCAGAATTGTTCTCAGAAAACCTCCAGAATTATACCTAGATGTCCTCTCATTATTACACTAAGAGGTCTCTCAGAATTATGCCCCCGGTACAGGTACATTGTCTCCAAAGCTTGTCTTATATAAACTTCACTGGTAGTCCATAATATTGACAAAAAAGTTTTGCCTCTATTTCTTGCATAGAATCTTTAATAGTTCGTCTTTTTCGATATGTATCTTGCACAAATTGACTTGGTAATCAGACAAGGTGGGCTTTTGCCGATTTATTTTTACTCTTTTAATCATGCCTTATCTGGAGCAGTCAAATTGATAAGCTTTCGTTGTCTATCAACCGAGATCTATATCCACATATAACATTTCTTACACATTAACTAAAAAGTCAACTCCATTCAAATATGAGTAAACAATATGAATAAAGTACATTTATTATGTAAAATTGAGTCTTCGACATTTTTTACCTCGAAACATAAACGTGCCTAGTGCCTACGCTCAATGTTTTTAAATATGATTTAGAAGTCAAGAGGTGTAGTGTTATTCGATAAGTCTCTGTTAAGTACAGTGTATAAAAAGCCGATATTTTAAACAGGCCAGATAGTGATTAGTCATTGAAATGTTAAGTTTGAGGGGAATCCAACCTGATGTTTTAATGAATGTTATAAGTATATGTCAATATTGAAACAAGATAACAAAGATTTAGTTGTTGTCTAAAATAGTCAGTTTGTATTCTTTTTAAACTAATTAGGTTTAAACATGTTCAGAATTTGTAAATTGAGGGACATTTCCACATATTTTCACTTTAAATTGAATTCTTTTCGTGCGTTTATGTGTATGCGAAGACCTTCATACCACAGTAAAGGATGAACGGATCGGATGAACGATTTCAGAGTTATTGCCCTTGACTCCTTAAAAACGCGTTGAATTTGGTTGTATGCATGATAAAGGCTGCAATTTTTATCTGATCTTGATGAAACTTAGAATGTATATATAAGATAAGATAAGATTCGAAATTGGTAATAATTGGATGAATGATTTCAGGGTTATTGCCCTTGACAAAAACACGTAAAATTTGTCTTGTAGACACGATATCAACTACAGTTCTTATCCGTTCTTGATGTAACTTGGTATGCATGTATATATTGATAAGATCTCGGTCAAGTTTGAATTTGGTCATAATCGGATGAATGGTTATTGCCCTTGACTTAGTAAAAACGCTTCACATTTTGCTTGTAGTCATGGTGCAGGGTGCAGTTTTTATCTGATCTCAATGAAACTTGGTATGCATGGCTTGTAGGCCTGATAGAGACTACATTTTGTATTCGATCTTGATGAAACTGGTATGAGACCCAAGTAAAGCTTGGATTTAGTAACAATCGAATTATTGTTTTCACACATTCAACCACTACAGACTTTGTTATCATTACTGACAGCTGGTAGTGGGCGTATGTTACCTTGCCTGGCAAACTATCTATATAGTTTGTTGTCAGAAACTTTTATTTAGGTTTTAGATTCACTGAAGTAATCTAGTTTCTAGTTGGTGATGCCAACTTTGGGGAATGTTATCTGAATAGTTTTTAGAACCTTTCGGTCAATTCGATTTTATTTTATCCGAGGTATTAAAAAATGTTTGGAGTGAACTGGAGTGTAAGAAAGAGAAAATGAGCGTGAGTCACTCAACACTTCAAAATGAATAATTACAGAATAGAAGATTACCTTTTATTTTGATAGTTTTGATTTATCTCAGTGATTGCATTGATTTTAATTGCTTAACCTGATCTGTGATTATCCTTAGATTTTAGGTATTATATACAATTAGATAAAGTGTGAAGACTATACTTGAGTTTCTTAATGTCACTTGAAGATTATTGTTAAAGTTGACGTCCCTTTGTATGTCATAACTGACCTGTAAAAAACAGTAATGTGGTTTCAATGACTTGTTTTATGAAGGTTATTTTAGGCCACTATGTTTTTGTGATCGTACCAACTTGAACTGTATATAACATTATAGTATAATAGTGGTTGGTATGATGAACTGGTAGATTAAAGGTAACTATATATTTATGACAAAAGGTAAACAAATTGACAAGTTAGCTTGTATATAGTATGTACTAATATTACTTGTCACACCTGATAGATAGTCTACTATCGTATGTCAACTCAAAATCTAACATTATCTTATTATTTGTCAGATTACCTTGGATTAGTCCATGGATAATACTCTTTATGAACAGTTTGTCTAATAACATATATTTCATTTGTTAATTTATGAACCTTAGATATTTCATAAGGTAGGTATATTGATGTTATTCTTTCATTCCTGTTCAGTGTTAGTCAGGAATCCAAGGTTCTGCGGTGCTGAAAATGAATGCATATTTGCAACAGTCAGCAATTGTAATCAATTTGAAAGAGTTACCTGACATCATTTATAACAGGCCTACAGGGAAAGAATCAGTTTTTATGGGTTTCAATATTGATTTGTATGGCAACTGTAATTGTTGTGACATACAGTTTACCTAACTAACTGAGTAATCAATATTTTGAATCAGGCCATTCGTGATGATAAATCTTTAATAATCAGAACGCAGAAGCTAACACCATTTTCTAATTTACATGGTAATGTAATAATTGTTGTAATTAAACTGTTTTCCTGAGTGAATAGAAATCCCCCTTCAATCCACACATAACGGTAACAGCCCGTTAGACTATAGCCTACTAGGCTGTATTCAATTATTTATTGATTATGAATTAAAGTGTAAACTAATTTTAAAGTTCTTTGTTATATAGCATAATCTGGCTATAGGGCCTTAAGTAGCCGCAATAGCCAAGATAAGTATATGATAGACTTAATGAAAACTTGTAAACATGTTTTTTCTATGTTACAAGATCTAAATATATAATGTGTCATTCCGCTCTAGTTGAATTCGGGTGTCACCTTTGTTTAAAACGCGCGGTTCTCTAGATTGAAAGGTACTCTGTGTAGGATGTAACATAAAGGGTTTTTTTTTTTTTATCAAAATCAATTTGATATATGTTGCAATGAAATGTAAGTGTACACTTATCATATTAATAATAATTCAAGCCTAGGATTACATAATTAGTTGTATAAACATTTTAATAACCTGAACTAGCGAAATGACTTTTAATGAAAACTGAAAATATACCTAGCTTTACATAGCCCTACCAGGTCTTGGAGGGCTTCCAAATGAAATGGTCTCAGTATTCAGTATCTATTGAGTTTAGACCAACTTGACGGGTGGTAATCCTTTATCAATCTCGGTGGTTTCCATAAGCTTGTAGAATTTTCACAGTGGACTGCTTAGTCTAGAAATAGCTTACATCATATGAGTCTAATATAATTTATCAATGAATTGTTCATAATGCCAATCAAAATTTAAACTGAATGAGAACTCATGCCAGCATAGGTAGATGAGCGTGGAGAGTCAAGACGACGTTAATGCAAATGAGGGCCTTCACGTTGACGAAGCAGTGTCAGAGTTCATCTGAAATAATATAATTTACGCATAAATTATTACAATCAAAAACGTCATAGAGGTAGGCTTAGGCATATCTAATAAAAACTCTACCAGTTGAACAAGACTTTGATAATTCTCAGTGAGATAATTAATTACCTTATAATCTGGATATAGTACGATGATAATGGTCGAATAGCACGATTTATATTCAATTCAATGGCCATTAAGCTGCGTGTCGTCTTAACCTGCTTTCAATATGAAGATTATTTATTACTTTCCAAATCATAAAAATAAAATGATATCGATAAGCCAATACTATTTCTAGCGCAATTGTTTTCCATATATTCTTTCTTTCTGTCTTTAAAAGGCTTTGAATCGAAATCACTAAATTTTGATGCCTATTGGTTATATTTAGTATATTTTTATAGACAGGATAATACCGATTACAGATGTTATTTTGGGTTTTAGAAATCTGTTTGATATAGACATAGTCGATTATTGATTATGATGACATGGTATCAATTAAATCTTGACATGGTATTTATTGGTTAGTTACAAGGTAGTTTTGGAGACATGGAATCGGTGGATTTTAAAGCTATGGAATATGTTGGATATAGACATAATAGGTATTCATCGGTTATAGAAATGGTATTTCCGTTATAGACAGTATCATTTTTAATTGGTATTTATCAATTATTATGGTATATTTCGTTATAGACAGGGGTTTTAGTGGTTATAGACATGGTATTTCTGGTAATAGACAGGATATTATACAAAAGTCTAAATGTCATTAACATTACCGATTAGAAACATGGTATTTTGTTTTATAGACAGGATAATAGACATGATATTTAGGCCAATTATCATAGACAGGTTATTTAATAGACATGGTATTTAGGCCAATTATTATAGACAGGTTATTTAATAGACATGGTATTTAGGCCAATTATTATAGACGGGTTATTTAATAGACGTGATATTTATAGTTATGGAAGGATAAAATAATAGATTACAAGCAGAAACGTTAGAAACAAGGTATTTGGTTATAGACATGGTATTTTTGGTTATAGACAAACATTTTGTTTGTAATTGGCAAATTATTCATTTTAAGCAGGTGAACAATTTTCTCTGGTTGTAATGTTTTGTTTGATATTTGGGATGATTGACAAGATTATGATATATCTGATGTTTATAGGACAAGAGACGGTTTTGTTGTTAAAATTTCTTTTCTTCTAGCCATAAAAAATAAACATGTTAGAAGAATAGGTGATATAAATCCAGATTTAAGCACCTTCTATAAATATACTATTTGTTATTGTCATACCAGAGAAACTACTGTTAAACGTGTTTAAACAAACTACATACATATTAGGTGAGAGAATATTAATGATTAAGGTTTATGTTTAGGTTACTGCGACCAATAGAACAGGTAGTTATATATATTGATTAAAGAAAGGCAGATTTGTATTATATACTTATATTAGTATTATATAAGTACACAGGTAAATAAATCAATTTTCATTTGCAAGGAAACCGGGTATCTGATTGACATTTAATTTTGTATAACAAACTAAACATTGTCTCTGGTTAATTTTGAAACATAAGTTGTTTGATGCATGTGCGTACATCAAGGGTTTTCAACCTTTTTTTCCTTTCACCCCTTTCAGGATCCTTAATCGATCAAATTACCCTCCTTCTCCTTATAAATACCTCCTTTTTCGTGATTTCTATTAGGTTGCCCATGCAATCTTTTTCATGTCGGAGAGTATAGTCTAATTGAATAGAACAACTTAAATTATAATTGTCCAAATATTTTATGCTAGACTACCGCCTCCATTGGGGGTACCCCCAGGTCCAAACCTCTAGTGTACGCATAATATGGCCACCTCTTCCTTTTGACGTTGAATAATGTGTAGAATAAAAAAAAGAATGGTTATAGGTATTTTTTGTTCCTATTCTAGATCTAACGACATCTATATAACAATCGTGTGCTCACCAATTTGACCAATCAAATGATCTGTTCATTGAAAGATTAACAACCACTTGTGATAGATAAAAAAAAACATAACTCAGCTGGTAGGGCACCAAGGAGCAGTACTTGATTAAAAGCAAAAATAAAAGAAGTGAATAATTTGTTCATGCCAGAGGACAATATCTTCTTTTGGTGTAGGGAAAATACAAACCGCGGGAACAATTTATATACAAAATTTAATTGTCTCTAGATTTTTGCTGGAAGTATTAATGATGCACAGAATTGATCAGCGAGGGGTTCGTTTGTAAGCACAAAAACTACCAGTTGATTTATCAAGGACCACCAATTGCATATTTACCGAAAGTTTAATCAAACAAAACTTGTTAAAGATATCACATTTGATAATCTTGCGGTGTTTTTATTTTGTGACTGTTTCAATACAAATTTTCTGTGGGGTAACATGTAACATCACCATTCACTGAATGAAATAAAAACCTTCACAATATTTAACAATTCTTTCAACAGATATCTTTCTACAATCTTAAATGATTTGACATTAATTTTATTCCTATTTGAATGGATGTACTAAATTAAAATTCAGTTCAAAATACTAGTTGTGAGAAAAAAGGATTACATATAGCAGCAGATGCATGAGTCCTAATATATGTAGGCCTATCTGTCGTCCTTTTTTAAAATTACAAATCATTTTTTTTTAATCGACTTGTCATAAAACAATGATACATGCACTGGTTTATTCAATGATACAAAAATAAAATAGGTCTCTCCTATAGCAATTAGCCCAGGGCATTTAGGCTACATGCATTTTTCGGTTGCTACGACCTATAAATAAAATGTTATCCCGCCTAAAGCTGTATTAGACCATACTTCTATATAAACTTATACAATATTGCGTGGGTTTTTGAAAGTCGACCTTGTGAAAGAGAGTAACACCAACCCATTGTAAATATGGTTTGAATAGAATATTTGAGTACAAGTTGAGATTATTTTTGTCTTTTTACAGGTGACCTGGCGAAGCTCCAGTCAAATCACCAGCTAGTTGGAAGTGGAAACTATTTATGAATAATTGTATCTCATTATAAATTGTCGTTCGAGTTGAAATAGGTTGAAATATATATTATTGGTGAAACAGCAGTTTTATACTATAGCCGCTATGTCAAGCTCCACTGAGTTTTGTATTATGCATAGCTATAGATAGGTGTGTAGAGTGGCTGTTTATAAAATACCGGTTTTATCATACGTGTGATCGATATCGCGAAGAACGTCTAGTTTCTGGGATATATAGGCTTTATATGGAATTATGTGAGTGTCCGTCCGTATAACTTTGCCTTGACCAATGTAAAATTAAAGTGGAAAGGATTAAAGTTGTTTATTGTTTGTCGAGGTCAAACTACCCGCTAGCTTACTGCTTCATAAATTAACATACTTAAATATATATTTATATTGATCGATCTTACTCATAGCTAACCGGGACTTCAAGCAACATGGTTGACGATAATTTTAACTAGAAACATCATAGTAGACTGTAGAAGAATTCAGTGATAAATATTTCGATTTCGCAGTACGGATTAGGATTATTGTGTCGAGAAAATGGCGTCGTCAACAGGGCGAATGAAACTATATGATATCAACGAGAATAAAAGAGAGGACACGGAATATTATCGAACAGTCGAGGAAGGTAGAGCACCGGATTCCTTTCCATGTGGACACGTGCTATGTCATCACTGTATGAGAGAATTTATCAAACCAAAGATGACGAAAATAACCTGTCCGGTTTGTAGTTATAGTACTGATGTAAATGTACCAGTAGATAACTACTCCTTAGCATATGCTGAGGATGAACTGCCCAACATCACTCTCATGTCAAATTTTGACAATGTTGTCAAGAAATTTAATGGAATAAATAACACTTTACGGAGGTTAAAGCAAGAAAATGTCCAGTCCAGAAGTATGGCTATGACATATACTAATAATCACTGTGATAACTGTCATGAACAACATGGAACTTTAAAAGTTCTTCAAGAATTCAATCAATTAACAGTGCAACATGAAAGGCCCATAGGGTGGAATCCTTATTTTTATAGATTAATGCAAGGTCATGTTGTTACATCTTTCTATAGTAAAGTGAATTCCGCTTGTATCTGTGTACCTTGTTCATATAAAGAACTCAGAGACAGTCAAAAATTTAAAGAATTGGAATTCATGCCAGATAGAGAAGCCATTGCTCGACCAGAAACTACCCTTGCAGAAGTGGGTAAAATCATTGCCAGAGATATTGCCCCAGTTATGTGTCTGCAAGGTAAAAATGTTATAGAAATTGATCATAAAATCCGATTGAGAGAGCGAGCTGATAGATTTGATTTCTTTGATACGACGGATACAATAGAACATATGGTTAAGCAGCAAGAAGAAAGTATTATTAGAGCGGCTAGTAAACAAATCCAAGATACAGGACGGTTATATCATGTTCACGACAGTAGTGAGATTACATACAATAAAGATGAAACAGAACTATAATTTAACTGTTCTGGAATAAATCTTTCTTCCTTGTGTTGTGCTGTGCTAAAAATTCTGGATTAATTGGAATAATGTTTGATTGGAATAGTAGAATTTATTAGATTATATTCTGGAGAGTGATAGTTGATAAGTTTAAACGTGATGTGCTGATATAACAATCATTCAAACTAGGATAATCCTATATGACTAATCCCACAAAAGAGTGTTATATGAATAAAAGGATTTATGTGGCTTGCATAATAAGACTTATATTATAATAGAGTTGCAATAGGATATTAGTGACGATCTTAGTATCGTTGGAGGTGTTTAGTATATATACATTTTTAAATAGATTAGCATAATCTCTATGGTTTTATTATCATTTTAGATAAGATGAAATACTAAATACTGTCAAAGGCAGGCGCCTTATTTGCTCCCATGTTATTTTATTTTTATACTCTTGGTTTTTTGTAGGTTTTATTAACTGGGCCAATGCATAAATTTAGATTTCACTATGTACACAAAAGCCCACGCCTCACGGTTTTATGAGAAATGTCATTTGAGGAATAAAGGGGCATTATTCTGTGGCATAAAGTTAAATTTAATGAGTAAGCTTAGGTCGATTATAATATAAATTCATTCAGTCTGGCTACCAACACCCAATCACCTTAAACATAATAGAAATCTGATCTTTGACGTGCTAAAAACTTTTATAAAGTTTTAATATTGTCAATATTGGTTGTCAAAAGACTAATTGTTTCTTGTTTCGCTCAGCTTTCGCATTATCAAGAAACAGACGATATAAAAGCTTTAAACTATCATTTTGCTTTTAGGTCAAATAATTTATCTGAATAGAAACTGAATTCTGCATACACACCCTTCACATAATGTTCACAAATAGTTCTTGAATAATGATGAATATAAAATCAAATACACTGAAAAAGTAAATATAACTTAACGACTGGTACGATACAAAAGAATGTAACTATGTTGACTATTTTAAAAAATATGTGAAAAGTAACGCATGACAAGGCTTGATATAATGTTCTCCATCTTTTCTGATAATCAGGTTAATTTTGTATCAAAGATATACAAAGACCTTGAGGCTATGATTGATGGATATGTCTGTATGTAATTATAAAAATACCGATAAAACTACTGTTTACAGTTTAACAGATCAGGACTATCTATTTCTCTTCATGTAAATAAATCCATAAACTTCAAATATCTTATATATATAAAAATATAGATTCGTCAAATTGACATATGGATTTAATGATGAAACAAATTTTGACAATATAAAGATGTACATAATCCACGAGAGTTAAAATAGGTCAAATCATCAATCTTATGCCTATTGGCATAGTCTATATTCTCTCAAATAGGACATGCCCTCAAATAGACCACTACTTCAGCTACCTTCATTGATAATGAATCTGCTAATGCTGGAATTGACACATTCCTGTAATCACAGACCATCAATATTAATCAACTTAGGCTCTGACTCTGTAGGTCTTAAACAGATACTGATCTTTTAAAATTGATCTAAGCTAATCTAATTAACGGGGTGCAAATAATGTGAATAGACACTGACCCTACACGCTTAAGACAGTAAAACACATTGTCTCTATAAGATTAATCTTCTTAACATTGACTTGGCAAGACAGACCATGTAAAATAAATCTTGGTCTATGTGAAAGTTTATTCTTGAAATAGACACAGTAAATTAAATCTTAACAGGCACTGACCCTGTTAAGATTTATTTGAAAAGACAGCGACCTTGTAAGTTTATTCTAATTAGACACCGACCCTGTCAGTTTGTTCTAAATGGACACTTGGGTTTATTCTTATTACACACTGACCCTGTAAGGTTTTTCCAAATAGACCCTGGCCTAGTATTTTTTTTTCTAAACAGGCACTGGCCCAGGAAGGTTACTCAAAAAAGACACTGTCACAGTAAGGTTACTCAAACGAGACACTGGTCCTTTGAGAATATTCTTTTAGACTCTGACCCTGTAAGTTAATTCTAAAAGAGACACTGGCTCAATAAGGTCAGTCAAACTAGACACTGGTCCTTTAAGAATATTCTTAACGATTGTGACCCTGTGAGGTTAATTTCAATAGACACTGACCCTGGAATTATTTTCAATAGACATTGATCCTGTAAGTTTATTCTAAATGTCACTGGCCCTGTGAGATAATTTAAACAGACACTGACAATGAAAGGTTATTTGAAATAGACACCAACTCTGGGGATCTTTTAAATAGACACTGACCCTGAGATTATTTTAAATTAGACACTGACTCTGAGGCTATTTAAATTAGACACTGACCCTGTTAGACTATTCTAAATAGACATTGGCCTTGTAGGTAATCTAAAATGACACTGACATTGTAAGAATTTTCTCAGTAGACATTTAAGCCCTGGTCCCTGTAAGTTTATTCTAGAGAAACACTGGTTAATAATAATCACCAAAATTGATTTCCAGAACAAGAAATCCTCATCTATCAATTGGTCCAATGTTGATAGCAAGTGCCTTTCTGTTAGACCTATGCAACTTAACAATGTTTCTTTCTTTACAACCGTAACAATGATTAAATTTCATTAGCATGGCTAGTAGTCAACAAATCTGATGCTATATGTATGCATCATTGTAAGTTGTATATTTTGTTAATAAACGCATGTCTCCGCATTCTTTGATCTCCACTCAATATTTCTTTCAAAGTTATTTTTTTTTTTAAATCTCCGCATATTATTATATTTTTCTAATTTATTAGTCATAGTGATATTGAAATAAAAGGAAGTAATAAAAACACTAAGTTTTATAAAAGAGATTCAATTATACAAAGTTGGTAAAATTGCAACCATGTAATGAATGAAATCAGGAAAGTTTTCTCAAATAATATATAAGTTTTCCCATTCACCATAACAGCTCGAGACCTATCACTTCACTTTAGTGTCTTTAGGTTGCAACATTATCGTTTGTTGAAATTCTGAAATCGGATAAAATCATTGTCCGTCATGAAGTAGGGTCTTCTTGGGCAAGGCCTTTATCTTCTGTGGGCACAATTTTTCGTAATTCCTACTAACATGAAAGATGACTTTCTCCCGTGTTTGTTGAATGTCTCATACCTTGTTATTGTTATTGTTGCTTCTTGTTTTTTGTATATAATTGTTTAACTTTTTTAGCTTTTAAATGACTTAATTCCACCTCTTTTTGTTATCTCTCAAAATGTATCAAAAGTGGCTATGGATAAGCAATTTATATTATTAAATCATTTCTATTATTTCAATATTAGTGCTTTATTTCTGTTTCACGAGAGTCATATTTAGCCTACAAACTATATAACACTTGAACAATCTATATCTAAGATCAAATTAAAATTGATGAATGCTGTTACATGTTAGCTGAAAGTTATCTCCCTTGAAAATCTACAAATTGACCCATTTTTAAATTTCAAAAATTATCCCCCTTGAACTCTGCAACAATTCAAAGAAATCAGAACGTAACATGCAACTTCATTTCATTCACCAGTTCTCTTTACAATTACTGGTTAAACCTAAAAGTAGCATCACTATTTCATATGATAAATAAATTAATTTCAAATGTTAATAGAAGACTGTGGAAACTCTATAGACACTACATAGGCCACAGGTCTGCTCTGTTTCTATCCAACGACAAACTTCTTCAATAGCATATATACGCGTAATATAAGTCAGGTGAAAGGTTATTGATTAAAGGACTATATTATCCTCATTTGAATCTTCCATTTTACGTTTAAAGAACGTATCAAAGAAGAGTGTAAAAGTATCATTTCATTTATATATTTAACCTTTCTTAAATATATTCTAAATAGTTATTTCGCTTGAAATTTTAAATTCACTTGAATATGCCTAAATACTAGCCTACGTGCTTTCAATAGAAAGTCACATGGTTGACATCAAGATATTATGGACAGTAATAAATCTTGACTTTCATTATTTCAGATTTAATCAACTTTAAGATATGAGCAGCAGGTGATCATAAATTTTGAAAGTACATTGACCTAGTTTAGAATTATGCTTTATAAAAAAATCAGGAACGTTAGATTACTTTGCTTAGACAATGTTATAATATAATTATATATCACTATATATTACTGAACCTCTTGAACACGTCCGAAACTATGACATATATTTTTTAGTTTTACTTCAAAGCATGTCACCTTAATATTTGTAGCTGAGGTCATGAGGATGCCATGTGATATTAAAACCGATCAATCGACATGCTTTGACATGCGGTTTGTTTTGTAAATTTGAATACACAGACACGAACTTCGTGAATATTTGGCGTCCATGATACATAATGAATTTGGAAGAAAAATGTCGTTTTTATTGGTTAAAACTTATCTCGTCCAAAAGACGCAACTATTTGGGGAAAATTTCTATTTTGTGGCAAGAGCACGTGGTTTGAACAAGGGGCAAAATCTAGTTCAAGTCTGTTTTATCGTAATTTAATATTCGTCAATGTGTTTGATCCTTCCCTACCAAGACTAGAACTTGGAATCTGAGCTGTGGTATAAGACAGGTAGGCATATAACCCCATTCAGAAATAAAACAGGTTAACAGCAGCTGCTGTATGATGTATGACTTTTGTTTAACCTAAATTTGATAGGTTTCAAAGAGAATAGAATCAATTTAGAATATTTTCTATATACGTTTCTAGTATTATATGGTGAGTTATTATATCATGAATAGCCTATAGCCTACAAATAACCTGGAATGAGTCATATCACCTGTTCACTTTATAACACATTCAAACAATTACTTTCACATTTTAAGTTGAATTCAACCAACCAACCTACAAACAATAGTATTAAAACTCGAATTCTAAATGCCAATTCTAAATAAAATCTAATTGTTCAAACAGTCTTCTAGTCTCAACCAGAGAAAAACAAAATTCATTGAAATTCAATCCAAACTTAATTTCAGGGCAGTGGGCCTTCAGATTTGTAGCCCAGCAGAACCTATCAACAACCGATGCACATTCAAATGCGAGATGATAAAGCCAAACGTTCACCTGACGTCCAAAGACATTTAGTAAACTTTAATTTTTTTCTAATGAGTATCAGGGAAAAGGTACTAATTAGCGCCTTGAAACGCCCATAGTTCACTGAGAGCAGATTGAGCAGTGCGAGGAAATATATCATTTTATTTGCAAATATAATAATAAGTATTTACAACAATTTCAACATTTTATAACGTAGGCCTACATATGAAATCATCACATGAAAGTCACTCTAGTATAAAGCTCTGGAGATCAACAAACAACAATTCCCTTTCCCTTTTCAAACCAGAACAGATTCGGTGGAAAGTAAGGGGCCGTCGGTCACATCTTTGATTGTCAAGTCAACAGGGTTCGTCACACCTTGTCAAATTGTAAAGCATAGAGACACAAATTAAAAATCCCTTCCATTTCAAATCAACAGATCCGAAGAGACTGAATCTTTGTTTATTAATAATTACATAAGTTTTATTAGTACATGATGGCATTACTGAAAAGATAATATTGCATTGTGTTATTTCACAATCTTTGTATGATTAATAAAAAATTACATAAATCAAAACTCGATCTCTGGCTAGAAAGTCTCTATTAATTTAATGAATAAAATTAAGCCCTGGCACAGCGGATGAATTGCGAAACGTACACTCCATAATCTGGTGACTAAGGTATGTTACTGCACATGAATGGAAAATTAATACTACTTATCACTTTTAATCAGCACTTTGAGTGCACCAGTGAAACGAGAATATATAGTTTTTATCTATATTTATGACATGCTGATATTACATTGGGAATTGTTATGAATGGATCAAAGGTCGTGACACTTCCACTTTCCATATTTCAGTTCCCTTAAAATGACTGCTACTCACTTACTATTTGTTGGACCGCAAAACGAAACCCGAAATCCAAAACAAACACAATGCCGAAACAATACGGTATCAGTGAGTAAGTAATAACTCTAAAACCGTTCATCCGACTTTCACCAATTTCGAACTTGACCGAGCCCTCATCAATATAAACATAGGCCTACCAAGATCGTGTAAAACCCGAAGTCTCTATCTACAAGCCAAATAGATTACTAACAAAGTCGAACTTGACTGTGATCTCAACAATATATAGACGGACTCCACTAATGCAGTCCTACTATTTTTAGAAATCCTCTGGCTCCCTCCCTTTTAGGGTTTTTGAATGCCTGTTTTTGACTAATTTTTGGCCTAGATTTGGAATTTGATTTCGTGTGATGATGAGAGATTTTCATGCGGACAGTCAAGCGAATTTTGCTAAAATGTAATAGTCTACTTTCAGTTTGGCTAGTTTAAGACTTTCATGACCATGAAACTAAGTATTGGCCAGGCTGTTATGTGACATATTGAAAAGTTTTCAAAAAAATTTCGGGAAAAAGTTATAGAAGGTTGAATTTTGAGATTTAACATCTAAACATATGGCAATTGAGGGAAGGGAATTCATCACAAAAGTTATATTATGAAATAATTTTTTTAATTGAAACCCACAACAATGATAAACCATTCAATAATGAAAAATGACATCAAATGTTCAGAAGAGTAAGTATAATACTCTGTCTTAAACCACACCTGTCATTGCTGCACAATACTACAAACAAAATGCAGGGGGTGGGCCATTACAAAATCTAGTGTTAAACCATAGAAAAATCTGGTGACAACTCGACAATGTGATGACAAAATGATGTCATAATGTAAAAATCATGACCATTACTTATCTAATGCCTTCTTCACAGACAGCACCCGTAATTTGGAAAATCCTTCAATTTTAAACTGAATGGAACCAACAGATTTGTTGAAAATCTACCTTCAACAATTAGTGCTGCAGCAAAACAACAATCTTACATAAATCTATAATACTTATCCTGACATAACTTATTGCATTTTCCGTTCTTCATCTCGGCTATTGTCGGAAGGCATCAAAGGAAAAGTTGACCCTGCGACCTGACCTCTGACCCGCCTTATATCACCACCGTCAACATCACGTGTCACACTGGCTCTATCCTTCCTCTTTCGTTGACTGTTAACCGTAATACCCGTAGAACATAGTAACATGCAAAGGGGAGGCGGCGGGATCGATCCTTATGTCAGGATAAGTATTATCTAATATCATAAATATTAGATTTAGGGCCTATGTAAATTAATTTACTACTTATCCTGACATTACTTGTGATACCATCAGAGTTTCAGGTGTCAAAAGTAAACCTCGATAAAATACCACTTTTGCTATGACCCTGGTGCACGCTCATCCGATTAAAATGAATTAAATTAAAATGAATAACAATCATATAAATATATCGAAAAGTGCACGTATCACATTCTGGTCGAAGGGTTATAATAGACCAACCTGTGCTGTGAATTCCGACGTTGATTGACACTCGACTTCCTTCTATCCATAGATAGCTTGCCAGGCAAGGTAATATACGACCACTGGCAGCTTTGATTTTGAATAAAGATATTTAGCAGTACAGTAACAATCATCAGTATGAAATATTCAACCTTCAGTCATACACTTCTTTTGAACTCTTTAGGGCGATACTGAATAATATTGCCCTTGTTCTTGAAAAAGTGTTCAATTTTTAGCTCGTGAAAACTCTAGAAGGCAAATATTCAATCTTCAGTGCGGGACTTAATAATAAAACCAAGTGTTGTCAAAATCCAGCAAGAATCATGCCTTTTAGTGTTTAAGAGCTAAATTTGAAAGCGTTTTCAAGAACAAGGGCAATAACTCATACTAAATATTTTTCAATTCTTCTGATATTCAATAGGGTTCATCCTTGGGTGATTACAAACATTCACACCAAGTTTCATCAAAATCTGTCAAGAATTGTGCCTTCTAGAGAGATACCGAGCTAAAAATTGAACTTTCATGTGAGCGTATAAAAAGTAAATCCAATATTATACTATAAATAACCACCACCTAAAATAGGTCAAGTCCTCTGACCTTTTAACACATTTACACTGGTACCATATACATTTAATTAGTGCACTCCCAAATTAATGACGTCTACTTCTTGGTCTTGCTAGCACTTGTTGGGCTGCAACCAAAGGTCCAAGAGAGTGAACATCATCCAAAGTCTCATCTGACAAATCTCTCAATTAGAAATTGGCAAATGTATCACCAGGCCAAAAACATCCCTTCATAATACCACCTACAGAAATGTTATTGTGTAAAGCCAAAGTAGCGGCATAAGCCCTAACTTCGTGTGGTCGATCCGACACTGGTGGCGGAAGACCTGCAACTGCATAGGCTTATAGCTCGCAACCAAAAAGCGAGAGCATTTTTCTTCACTTCACCATGCCCTGCTTTCAATGGTAGAAACAGTCGCTTTTGTCGATTCCTAAAACTGCCGGTATACTCAATGTATGCTTTCAACGCACATGCAGGACACAAAGATCTATCTTCGGCGTCATAAGGGCCTAAAATGCTATCCAATGATCTGATAACAAATGTTCTATCCGGTTGTTCCGGTCGCTGATTCTTGGCAACAAAATCAAACCAAGCTGAACAACACCTTCCTCGATCCGCAGAAACTTGACTCGAGTAACACTCAAGGCGTGTATCTCCGAAACCCTCGACACAGTTTTATAAGTGAGCTGGATTATACCAGCCTCCGATAAAGGTTCGTAGGGTGCTTTCGTCAGATGTAAAAGTACGATACCAAGGTCACAAGGTGGTGGTTTGAACTTCTGTAATTGGTCATCTTGTCTGAACCCTTTAACCATGACAGAAATAATATTTGACTGCCCCAATTTGGCGGACATAATTTTATCCCTGACAGAAGCGATAGATGTTACGTAAGAAGCTATTGTGCCACCTCGCAACTTCTTAACTTCTCTCAGAAGTGAGCCTTCAAAACAGCCACAGAGGATTATTCTGAAAATCCTTTCTTCATTAGTCCTCCCCGAACAAAGTCCAAGCGTGAAGTTGAAAGAGTTCTGCATTTGGATGAGGTTCCCTTGTGTGTGGACTTATTAGTAAGTTTTCCCACAAGGGAAGCTTTATTGGATCTGGTTCTGCCATCTGCACAAGATCTGGGAACCACTGGCGTGTTGGCCACCAAGGTGCAATCAGGAGAATTTTGCATTTGTACTGTTTCACCCTGTCGATCAGTATTGCCAGAGGGAATGCATATGCGTCCATCAAGTGCCAATTTATTGCAAGGGCGTCGTGATCCAACGCCATTGGATCTGGCACTGTTGAACCATAAATTGTCAACCGATGATTCAGACTTGTTGCAAATAAATCCACTAGTAGGGTCCACATCTGTCTGCATACTAGAAGAAAACAGTCTCGGTGTAACATCCATTCTGTTGCACTTGGTTTGTTTGGTCGCGATAGCGCATCCGATATCACATTCAGTGCTCCGGGAATGTGTCTGGCCTTCGCCACAAAATGGAGACGGTTAGGTGATAAAACCAAAGTGTCAGAGAAACCAGGTCCTTTGACTTCGTTCCACCTTGTTAATATACGAAGCTACTGTTGAGTTGTCGGTCGCGATCATAAACACTGAATTTTCCAATAGGCTGGACCAATTTTGAATCGCCAGAATAACGGCCAAAAACCCCAGGGAGTTGATGTCTCCTGATGATTCCACGTGCCCGAAACGAACGGATTGAGGATCAAGCGGTTGTTTAAAGGATCTGTCAAGTGAGCACCCCATCCTTGGTGACTTGCGTCTGCGGCACTGGGGTTCCTTGTCCAACAGAGGTATTACTGATAGAACGTTCCATCATCGAACAAATTTTCGTAGCTCCGATGGTATTGAAATTGTGCCGTGAAACCCATTCAACACCATTTGAGCTTGAATGAACATCTGCAGCGATCGCAACTGGAGTCTTCCTCGGGCCGTTGCATCTTGGGCTGAAGTTAAAAGTCCCAAAACTTTTGTCCAATTGTGAACAGACTGTGGAACCACCAGCAATGGCTGAATTGCTTCTTGTATCTTTCCCATCTGTCGAGAGGTACCTTCAAAGTACCACCCTGAAGTGTATCGAAGGGTCCCCCCGATGAGCTGCAACTTCTGTGTTGGAATTAAGTCCGATTTCTCTCTGTTCACTAGCCATCCTTATTGGTTATGGGTGTTACAGAAGATAGTCTCCTATAGAAGTACAAATGAAAGACTTCGAGAACGAACTGCACTTACAAACGAAGAGCATCTTCCTTTGAATTGGTCATAATGTAGTCGTCTAGGTACGAGTCGAACTCCTCGTGAATGAAGAAAACTGACTATCGGCTTGGTTATTTGAGTGAAGAGCCATGGATATTCCAAACGGCAGGACTTTCCATTGGTAATTATGTCCGTCGAAGAAAAGCCAGGGGTATTTGTGGCACAATGGATGAATCGGAACATGGAGATAATCATCTTGCTGGTCGATCGAAGCCAAGAAGTCTGTCGGGCGAATGGGCCTGGGTAACTGTGAAATCGATGTCATCTGGAACTTCGGAGGTGGTTGAAGATATAACTTATTGAAAGACTTTAAGTTGTGAATCATCTTTAACTTTTCCGACTTTTTCTTTGGAACAAGAAAAATTCTTGGATAAAAACCCGTGGTTAGATTGTGCAAGAGAACCTCTTCTATGGCTCCTTTTTCTCTGAGTAGTTGTATGTTCTCTCTCAGAACTTCCATGTGCTAATCTGGATACGATCCTACCGCTGGTCGTAAAGTCAAAGTAGGAGCTGACACCATCCTTAGAAGATACTCGTTCTCTTAAACGTTGGACACCCATGGATCGTCTAGAATTGTGCAATTTCGCCAAAACCTTTGTAGCCTTGCTCCAACGGGGGACATTTCTAGCAAAAAACTTCCGGTTTTGGCATGGTAAAATCCCTTATATTTGACCAATTGAAATTGTCTGACAAAAGTCCCGATTCGTGCCCCACCATATAGTCATCGACGTCGTGTTCCATTTCGTGAATTGTAAGCGGGTTTAACATGAGATCCTTCTCTTGCATTTCTTCTATCGTCTTTGCTCCGAAAATTACTGGATGCTCCGGACCTATTATTTGTTGAAGTCGATGCTGCTGAGGTCGTATTTTCTCGACTTTCAAGTTGGACTCAAGACACTTAGATGTAGCCAACCTAGTGTCCTTAATTATATTGCCGACCAGGAACGTATTCATGTTAGCGATAGTGTTCAAAGCCGATGCTGCAGAGGCTATGGCCGATGTAACATGAGTATCAGCTTCATTTTGGGAATGACAAAACTTTTCTAGCAACGCCTACAGATGCGTGCCCAAATGAGAAGAAGCCATCATAGACTGTTTAATACTCACAGCAAGTTAAAGTACCATCCTCTATCTTAGCAGCAGGTATGGATCTCTTAGATGCCAAACACTCCATATTTGAATCAGTTTTCAGAGCATCGATTAAAAAATCCAACTCATGTACAGGATACAAACTATCTTTGATCGTTGGCTTGTTGAACAATCTCCCTTTCCAATTTAATTTCTTGAAGGCAGATTTTAGAAACGAAGAGACCTGCTTAACAGTACCTTCTGGTGGTAAGGAGCGTCCAATAACAACTGTTAGCGTTGACTTCCTTGAAACGTTGGATTCAACTAAACGGTCTAGTCGCATAGACTGTGGCGGCAAATCGGGCAAGATACTATAAATCAAGGCTATATCGTATCTCGTGGTGACAGAATACCAGGTTCAGATTCAGACACGGAGTTACTATCTAATTCGATGTCATCCAGTGCGTCTGTATACGCTGGCGCCTCGATTTCTGAGATGCGCTTGCAGTAGTCGACTTCTATGATGCGCAACTCTTTTTAGATGCGCTCGAAAAACTTGAGTAACGCCAATATTCCACTCTCTTGAGAATTGTTGATCTCTGACTGTGAACCGGCAAATTGAACAACGGCTTCATCGTGTAGGTCTGTGTCATCAATCTCGCCAGGACTTGTGGACAGAAGCCGAGATGAAGACGGGAAAATGCAATAAGTTATGTCAGTATAAGTAGTAAATAAATATACCGCACCTATATTACAGTCTAAAAATAAGTGGGTGACTAAAAAACCTCCAAAAGAATTGCTGCATGGGTGGTGATTCAGGATGGAATTCTTACACCTGATGATACAGGAATTCTGTTGCGCCCGTCCTTTCGCTGAATATGATAGTTTGACAGTGCAAACCTTATGAGCATCTGACGAGGTTGAGATTCAATTGATGCAGAAGCGCCGTGGAACCACTATAGGACGCTACTGTATGTAATCAAGGTGCACATTGTTGAATGCAGAGGTAGTAAGTTTACGTACCTCACTTGTTTTACTGAGTGACACTCTCACCTATTATAAGGTATTTATCTTTACTCTACGCAGTCAGATGGGACAATTAACTGAGGCTTGTACTAGAAACGCTGGCCTTAAACAGGTGATTATCACTGTATCACTATAATATAATCTATTACAGTTATATGGTATAATGTATCATTGTTTGTTTATTTTGGCTATAGACTTAGGATTTTCTTCCCTTATTTCAGATTCTTGGCCAAGTCTAGGTGGGACATGAATGGCTTTGATTGAAAACAAGACTAATTTTGAAAGAATCCCACAAAGAGTTGGGTATTGAGTAGGTTTGATGGGTTCGGTTCGTGTAGATATGTTTTCGGCAGGTATTGGAAAAAAATCCTTAAACCAGTTTACGCTAGTTTTCGACAACAAGGCGTCAGATGTAGTTACTACATAGGCCGAGATGATTCTCTGATTACGAATCCACCCGATCCTGTAAAATTAGCTCTCTCAAAGAGAAAATTATTTGTCTTATTAGCCCCTTTCAAAGACTAACAACAGTTGACTGTTGACTGTTGTCGACAGACAACTATTAGCTTTTAGTAGAGTGTTGAAAAGGCTAACAAAAGATAAGAAAAGGCCTACACTGTGCGCATGTTCAACATGCGCGTTACAGGATCGGGTGACGAATCAAATTAAAGTTAATTGTAAGAAAGAAACTATGTATGTCGCTACTGAATTGTCAAAGCTGGGGTATTCAATTCAATGAGAAAAAGTAGGTTTTTTCACCAAGTCAAAATCTTGAATATTTCGGACTTATCCTGAACATTGTTGACTTTAAAGTCCATTTGACCACAGACAAAAAATGGAAAATTTAATCAAGAACGAAAAGTGACTCAAAAGAAATACAACAATTCCACTGGAAAGACATAATACCAAATTATTTAGCTCCTGCTTTGCTCATAGCCAATGGAAAAACTAAAAGAATGACGACTCAAACACCATCAACACTGACCCAGAAACAAAGGATCATCAGTTGTGGCTGAGCATTTTGCTATGGAAAAGAAAACGGGCCATAAATGCAACTATGAAAACATCAACATACCGACAAACTATCAGTATTTATATTTGGAGTCTACATGAAGCTATCATCCTGAACTGAACAGAAATGAATGACTTATCAACATAATACTCAAACCGGCCATATCCTTAAGAAAATATAAGACCTAGTTCAGAAGCTTATCTTCCAATATCTCAAAGCAAAGTTAACTGAAACACGGAAACTCAATTTAGTTGTGGTCTGATATTGCTTGAAAGTGAGTTACCTCAACACGTGATTTTGTTTTGGAGTTCTTCGATGACGAAGTCGAAATAGGCCATTAAACCAAAACACAACCACTCGCGCGTTTACACAAAATTTAGGATCATAGGCCATTTAAACTCAAAAGAGTCATTTTTCTTGTATTTCAACTGAAAATTGTTTATAGTTTAAATGATCATTATTGAAAGATCATTTTAGAAATGAATTTGGGTGAGTCAATTCTTAAGAGATCTGGTGTGAATGGTCTCGCACACGGTAAGTACTAAGTAGGAGGACACACTGTGATTGTCACTTTCTTATTACAGTACACTATAGCCTAATAAGTTAAAACGGCTTACAGTGGATTCCCCCCTTTACAAGTTCCTCCCATAGTGGTTTCCCACCATGATTAGTCTGGCCATGGATTATGTTTTTTCTGTAATATACAGAGTCCAGCTTACGTCTCGCTCAAAATCTACAGGATATAGTTGTTCGTGGTCGACTTGACCCCACCGATGATGTAGAGTGATCTAACAGAATTAAATAGTCTCATTTTCATTGTCTTTGTACTATATAATTGTCTAAAAGAATTTACTTTCTATACCTGCAGCCATTAATCGCTTTTCTTCATTATTCCAGAAAATTTGAAGCAGTCAATGTAGATTAGAAGTATTATGAATTTCTTTATTAGGTCCAAGAAGATTTATATGATAACCGTTATGATCATCTTTGATTTAGTTCATTGCATATTAGCATCACAATTATTGTAAACATAACTTTAACCCTGTGCCAGTGCCTTATATTGAATAGTAACTGGTTACTCTTCAATCACCCTAATCTCAAAAGTCAATCGATTTGATTGAAACACGTCACAGCCTATAAAATACTCACGAAATTGATGGTTTATTAATAAGCAAAATCACATAAATATCTTAAATTCTGTTTAATGCATTTCCATTATCACGCTATTGTAATTTTTTCAGTTTATAAAAATAAAAGAATTGAATTGACTGCCATATTGGAACATGTGTAATTTAAAATTGCGGATCACAATATAACATCAATGAGATTTATGAACAAAATCATTTTTCATGATTTGTTTGATAGTTTATATAGATTTACTTTTATTGTCCAATCAGATTAATGTATTTTTTATTATACCTGTAGTCAAATACATAGAGGGTGGTAGTAAAATAAACCTACCATTTATTTTTAGGAGTACTCTGTAATAGAGCACTTTTTCTACACCTAGTATATCAATTTATCACAAACTTTTTATATTCAAGCAATTTGCATCAACACCGATCAAAGTGTGCATTTGTTTAAGCAAAGCACCTACAATAACTTGTCTATTTAGAGATTTGCCAAAGAGTGTACCCCTTTTGACCAAATAGTAGCTCACACTCACGACACTTTGATTTATTTGAGATTCAAGATGGCAGGCAACAGTGGTACTGGTAGCAACTAAGTACATTTTGATCTAAACAACTAGTTCTAACAAAGAAAGCCTGGTAGAAAAATACAAGATATCTCGATGCACTTCAATGTTCAATTTGGTACTTGCCGATGATCATTGATTTCAGACAAGTTGATTTGTACCACGTGTCGATGCGATTAGCTTGGATGAAAATTGACACTGTCTCTGTTTGATGAAAGTATTGTAAAATTCATTTGCTTTGTCAAAAATCTTGTGAAGATCAAAATGTATTCATTATCTTTATAATTTTGTCAGTTTTTGATTGACATTGAACTTAAATAGCATGAAGTTAATCTACTTGTCTCAGATATTTCAGATTACTGTCAGATTTATTATTGATTTTTATCTCACTTCTTTGATCTTTCTACATGTATTGTTTATTTATAACCATTTCTAAATTTTCAGTTCAATGTTAGATGAGCTTTAGTCTTGATTACTAAAATTGTTAGTACTGTAAAAAATGACATAACACAAACACAAAACTGTTTATGCCTATTACAATGAAAATAACGACTTATCTTATTCATGGCAATCTGAAATAATTTTGAAATTGTCTTGAATGAGATAGTTATAATTGTTTCTTCGTATAATTGTTTCTTCTTATCATCCAATCTATTTTGTTGTATCTTATTTTCAATCATTTTTATATACTCACATAAAAATTTATATTTTAATAACTAAAGGTTCTGCTGTCATTACTGATAGCTGCCAGTACGCTACCGCTACCTTGCCATCTATTTCCCAAAGATATATAACGATGATTTCTTTTGAAGTATTATAGTAATTATCTTATAATACATTATCTTGAATGAAATATCCCTACTAATAGTATAAATAAAAGATTATATGTCACATGGTATTATGGGCTTGGTATAAATTACCATATTGAGATAGATTAATGAGGACATTATATGCATCAATATTTGATTAATCGAAATATTTTAATTTTGTAAACCTTTTACAAATACGAAATAAATAAACATGTCCAAATTTTTGGGGTTGATTTTTGTGTCTTAAAAATATATTGTGTTGCATGGATCCTTTATTATAGTTTATTGTGGGAAAGTTTTGTGCTGAAGGACATTTATGTGGACTGGTACACCGAAGAAATTATAAATTCTTAGCGACGATAATCGATTATTTTACCCAGCTCTAATGGTATGATATGTTTATCATTTTTATATTATTTCAGCTATTCATCCTCGACATGGATTAGTTTGGTCAGATGGTAAAGCTATTTTTTTATCACCATTAAATATTTTTAACAATCAACTACACAACTCTTCTTCAACCAGATTAGGAGAATTTGAGTAAGTATTTAGTGGGTTGAGTTTTACATTATTCTAAAATCATGAGTTTGTTACGCTATGCTACCAGACAAAACTTTGTTTCCCTTTATTTAGCCTACTGGTATATAGACATTTATCTGATAAAAATCTCAAGATAACTTTCTTACTTGTCAATACAATGGACATTTCTGCATATTGTATTTTAACATTTCTGAAATGGCAAAATGGTTAACAGATGGATTATAGTTAAAATGATGGTAAAGATGTTTTCTAGCCTTTTTAAGTGTATCAGGGACTTCTATTTGGGACATTCCGATTCTTCGTCTGATGCCTGTGGTTCCTGCAATTCCTGAAATGACGCAGCTTCTTCAAGAGAATCATAACAACCTACCACCAGACAACAATAACATAAAAAAAATAAAATACACTTCTAAGTAAAAATTGCTAACTCATTCACATTTTGCTGCACTGTTGCCTTGTGAAACTGTTTACTACATATTTTATTGCTTAGTTTTAACAGAATGGAAAAGGTTGTATGATATTTGTGCAAATCAGAGGGGTAAAAATCCTAAATTATAATAAAATGGTCGGTTTTGAATACAGCGAGGCAAGCATTAATTTGGTAAATCAAGTTAGTCTATTAGTAGTAGTATTACAGGACTACCATGATTTACCAAATGTAAAAAGAAAATTATGTTGTAGAAATTTGAACACCTTAATCCAAGACCCCATCTTAAAACCCTGTCCTAACCAACCTCCATCGATCAGTAATTGTAAAAATTCAAATTAAAAGATTGTATGTTAATGTTTCAATTTGCTACAAGCTCTATGCAATGTTTGAGTTTGAATGTTTGATAACATATCCATGTTTTGTTAAAAAATTTCAGTTACATGACTCATCAATGCATTCAGCTTGAACAAATATTATAAATGTGTATTCACATATTCTACCCATGAATAATCTTCTACAAACTTGTGTATTAAGTGAAATGTCCAGTTTAGTAATAATGTTAAAAGAAGACAATTTAGTAAAATCATGATATGAAATGTAAATGGAATTTTTACATAGCCTAACTGAAATTGTCAATGAATGTGTGTCTAATTTGATTTTCTCGTAATAGATTTGACCTTTCAAAGGAGCAAAACAATTGTACTCAATGATGATTAAAGGCCACAGTATTTAGTTACAAGTTACTAGTCATTGTTGTTCAGAGGTATTATGTATAGTGTAGAGATATTTTCAGTACTTGACATAGAACATCTTGTTGTATTGTTCACTCAACAGATACATTGTACTGGAATGTTGTACAACTACGTCATAGATGTCTCTTTTCGTTCAAACCATGACAATCCAGGAAACATTATGCAAATATAAAACATTATCCTTTTGTTAGTAATTCAAAATGTATGTCAAGCCTAACTATTTGAATATCCTGTTTGAATATTTGATATTTGATAGTTAGTGTAGTGTGAGTAGTTGTTGTCTTCCAAATTTTGTGTCTATTAAACCATTGAATTACACAGAATTCACAAAATTTTATATGCCCTCTCTATACCCTTTTTATACAACATTGAAAACCTCAGATCACATATAACAGCAAGAATGTTGACTTTTTGGATGAAGGCTTAGGATTAAAGACTAAATCATGAGCTGTAACATTGATTTCCCTTTATCTGGAATCATTATAATGTATTTCAGTAATGTAGAGAATGTGTGTTGGAGTAATGATGTTAATGAAACTACATGTTTTATGTGTGTCATACATAATAATTATGTAACAGTTTGGAAAGTTACAGGCCTTTCACCAAAACTCTCTTTTAAACAGGTCAGAAAAATCAACGTTAAACCTATTCCACAAGGTAAAATAGAGCTTTATCAGACAATATTTAGACCAAAATATCCCTATTGATTTAAAACATCTCAGCAAAAGAAGTCGCTAATTTGCTACATACAATAACTATGAATAGTACGGTGATTCCCAACCTTATTAAGCAATTTCTCATTCATTATCATTACAGGTGTTTTATGGAACCCTAAATGTGATGTTTTATGTTTATTTAGTCGTAATCAAGTCAGCTTTTATTTTAATCATTTAAAACAGAAAGGAAGCTATGCTTTCCCACCTTTAGTCAGGTAGGTTTCAATTTCACATCCAGTCCAGGTTTAGTGAAATTTTGTTAGTCGAACATAAGTTACAAATGAATTTGCAGTTGCAACACTTCTTGAATAATTAATGCATCAGTAAAAGCATGAATCAAAGTGCTATACACAAGGAGTTGGTTAGTTAACAATAGAGACTGCAATTTTCAACCGATTTAAATGAAATTTGGTGTGATTCTTTGTGATGATGAGATCTTGGACAAGTTTGAATTTGGCTATCATTTGATGTAGTGTTTTTGAGTTATTGCCCTTGACCTAGAAAAAACGCGTCAAAATTTGTTTGTTAACACAATAGAGACTACAATTTTCATCTGATTTAATTGAAATTTAGTGTGATAATTGAAAATGGACAATTGGACGATCGTTCGATGAATGGTTTTGAAGTTGTTCCCATTGTCTTAGGAAAAACGCGCCAAATTTGTTTGTGAACACGGTAGAGATAACAGTTTTCACCTTCTTTTAAAGAAATTTTGGGTGATCATTTATAATGATGAGATCTTAGTCAACTTTGAATTTGAAAATATTTCGATCAATGGAATTTGAGTTGTTGCCTTTGACTTAGTCAAAATTTGTTGGCTTGTGAACGCGATAGAGGTGACAGTTTATGTCAGAATTTTATTAAATTTTTTGTGTTTGTCACAGATGGGTGACCGCCCTTGATATACTGAAAATGTATCAGAAAAGTGGGCGTATCTGGCTAGGCAACCACTAGTTTTAATTTTCCATCAGTAGTCTGAAAGACAGAGTTATAAATGCTACAGCAATCCCAATTACACTTGTTATAGCTCAATTTGGATCAAATTGAATTGTGTTAGACAACTGTCAACTGGGTATTTATGTAATAATTTTTATAACATAGTGGTAAGATAAACTGTGGTTGTTGGTCTAGAGATGGTAATAAATTATTGGTTTGTGTTGGATCTTCACTGTTGGTAAGTTTTCATGTATAAAGAAATAATTTTCAACCATTTTTTTTAATCTTGCCCAAATATTGTACAAGACCTTTAATTATGCATCTCAGTTTGA
This sequence comes from Lottia gigantea, assembly GCF_000327385.1. NCBI lineage: Eukaryota > Metazoa > Mollusca > Gastropoda > Lottiidae > Lottia > Lottia gigantea. The sequence goes on from NW_008709027.1 coordinate 663,995, forward strand.
CATATTTTAGTGATTTTATAAGCTTTTATATTTGTACAATTAAATTTCATCTCCAGAATGTGTTTTATTTTAGATATACACATGGTCAAATATTGAAACTTCTCTTAGTGATTTTATGCCCAGTGCTTGGACATTACCGAAGTAAGTTGAATGTTCAGTTGAATGTGTTATTTGTTTGATCTTCATTACATAAATAGTGAGATGGACATAGCCAGATAGACAAAACATTCTCACTGTTTTTGAGCCATCTGATGCTTTTCACAACTGGGTTAGTGAACTCAGCATCCTTTTAGGGTTTCCATTTGTTTATAATTTTGTTTACTCACAAATAGACCTATTACTTTGCTTGTGGATCATTCTTGGATTAAATTTAAATTCATAAATGGTAGGTGAAACTAGTGAGACTGGTAAATGGTTAAATTTGATGAAGTTTGCTTTGTATTTTGATAGATCTGATGGTAATGTTACAGCTATTGTACCTGTTAATGATAGTAAATATATCTGTTGTGTTGATTTACCATTAGAAAGATTGTGTCATAATCAAGATCTATATTTGATACCAGGTAAGTAACTACTACTATGATCAACCATTAAAATATCTTAGTTTGTTTTCAAATTCATCTCATCCAATGGTTTTACCATCATTAGCCCAATCAAATGCTAAAGAAGACATTTTACCATTTCGATAAATCACAATGTACCATAGATGAATGTACAAATTGCGTGATCTGTGTTTTTAACACTTTTTGAAATGTTGATAATAATCTTACTCTCTGTTTCTTTTCAGAATTACCGGAGAGTGATAATAATAACAAGTATGAAAAAGATGTGTTAAAGAGTGGAAATTCTATTTCTATTAAAGATCAGCTGTTTAATCTACCAAAGAATCCTCAAGTATTGGTTTTTATGTTCATGTTTTGTTTCTAACATAAGATTCTTTTATGACAAAATTGGTCAGTTCTACAAACATCAGTGAGAATATGTTTATGTGAATTGATGTTGTGAATTTAAAAAGCACAAGAAATATGGAGATACTATTTCTGAAATTTAGAGTATGTGAAAGGATGAGTTAGTATTTGTCAGTAAAAGCATATCTATTGATCTTGTGCTTCCTTACCAATGCCTAATAAGATATTTTGTGATGCTGACAGCAGATGTTTTTATTTTAGTGTATAGAAAATGACAGTTCACAGTTAATATATTTTCAAATTAATGATGATGCTAGAAGTTCTGTTAGATTAAATACTGTATCATTACAAGGTTTAGTTTCACCTGATTTATTAGTTTATGAGGCAAGTATATACTGGTATAATATGATATAATAATTATAATATTAAAGTATTTCAACTCAACTCACTGACCAATGTTCATATTAGTTGGATATACTCCACAGCATAAAATGAAATAGAATTGATGGACAAAATTGAAAGTGATTCAGAACAGATATTTATTTACCCCTCAATAATGCAGGCTGTAGGGCTGGGGAAGGCCACACACACATTTGAAAAAAAGATTTTTTATTTTTCAGTCTAGTGGTTGTATAATAGTGGGCTGTAATAATTTACCCCAATTACAAATATACACAGTATCAGAGTCTACCCTTACATTTACCACACAAATAGTAAGTTTTTAATGATACCACACAGTATCAGATTTGACCCTTACATTTACCACACAAATAGTAAGTTTTTAATGATACCACACAGTATCAGATTTGACCCTTACATTTACCACACAAATAGTAAGTTTTTAATGATACCACACAGTGTCAGCTTCTACCCTTACATTTACCACACAGATAGTGAGTTTTTAATGATACCACACAGTGTCAGATTCTACCCTTACTTTTACCACACAAATAGTAAGTTTTATGATACCTACTGTCATTTGTCACATAGTTTGCAACATGATTTTGATATTTGAACAAATGGAATACACATAGAACATATATTTGTGACGATGCATTGGTTTTATGTCACCTAGCACTGCTTTGTTGGCATGTTTGGATTCCATAGTTTAAAAGGACAAAATGAAGGATTTGAATCATTTCTGACAGCTGCCATTGGACACATGATTCCTCAAAATATTTTGAATTCTGATAAGTAATATGTGTTTTCAGCAACTTCAGAAGAATGAGAGACCAAAAGGTATTAGTAGTGTTTCTGGTAATGTTACTAATGTAGTAAATGGTGTACTGATATTAATTGGTGAATTAGAAAAGAAAGAGAATATATTTCCATCCTCTGGTACAGATTGTGACTATAAACTATCAGTTCAGTACTATCCTGTTACTCCTGGTATGTTGCTGCTCTTTTTATTTTAGCGGTTCAAATAGATGTATTTATTGTAACTCTTATAAGTATATAATTTTCATTTTATATAAATCTCTATTATTTACAGATCGAAGTTTACAGCATTGTCATAGTCATTCAGAGATAGATAAAGTAAAAATTTGTCGACCCTCATCAAAAATTAAGTCAGTTAGCGAGTCAGCCTTAAAACAAATACAAGTTAGTGAGAATACAGAACCAGTGTCCTTAGTGATACCTCAACCTGTCACTATTACACCATCTTCTAAATCACTGATATCAAATATAGATGATACCATACCTTCTAACACTCAACTAGAATTAGAAAAAACTGGGTTTAAAGACAGTGTACCTAAATTTCATTCTGAACTGGATAATGTAAGGTCTACTGACTCTCACTTCACAAGAAAAAAATCTCAGATTGTAAAAGGCAACAAATCAAAACTTTTGTATGATGAATCTCAAGTTAGTGCTAGTGGTTTAACTCATAAGAAATTGGACCAATTAGAAGATTCTCTGTCCGATCCAGGATTAAGTATTAGTTCCTGTAATAGTGGTAATTATGAAGTATTAGAAAGTCTTGTAGAAACACAGAAAGATCAGATTGAAGAATTGCAGAAAAAAGTCCAGTCTTTATCAATGTAAGTTAATAATATTAATCTAAAAGTCTATACTCCGACAATTCAGCCAAATTAATGACAGCATTAACCTTTTTGAAAATTGATTTCATTGAAAAAGCAACATTCCATCAATTGAGTACCAAGATTAAGTAAAAATGTAGTTTCTAAAACCTTTTTGACACAAATATTGTCAAAGTCAAGGGCAATTTCTCTAAAACCAGTCATCCAAAAGTTTTGTCAAAAATTGTATTAAAAAAAAATTAGAAACAAATACTTTTAATACTCTCACAATAGCTTACAGAATCCATGTGGTATTTTCGCGCCTATATAATTGAGCGGGAAAAAGTTCTGAACACAGAATTGAGGACAGCAGTAGAGTTTTTGTAAATCTATTATTCACAGTAATCCAAACCTACTTGAATAAACTTATTATAAGATTAGGTGACTAAAAAAATAAGTAACATTACTGATTAATTTTATGAGTACATTCTGAATGGAAACAAGAGGCAGAGATCAAAGAAAGATCAAAGAATACTATGAACACCTGTTGTCCACGTGATCAGTGAATGGTGAATTGGGTGGATCACAGGCACTTGTTTCTATCCATATTAAGTTCTGCTGTAATATGAAGGGATAACAGACATTGCCATTGAGTATCAATGATAGAAACAAGTGCCTGTGTTCTTACTTGATCTGGACCATATTTATTGACATTCCTTTGAGAATTTTAACCCTTCAACACTTCATCATTTGAAGATAGAAATACAACGGAATCGTAATAAAAAGAAGATAGAAAAATAGAAATATTAATTTCTGTAAATACAGTTTTTGATTATTTAACATATAAATATATCTAAACCTCAATCATTTAATGGTTAGTTTTGTCTAATGAATCGAGATTCATACGTGTGTGACCTTGTCAACTCAGACTCATTGTCACGGGAAAAAAATAACAAATGATGGTTAATTTTAAAATGACTTTGGTGATACGTGGAATATGCCTTTAGGAATTTAATATGAGTTAGGACTTAGAAAGCAAATAAGAATGTGAGGACGATCGTATGTATTCTAACCCTTGCAATATATATCATTGAGCCCTGTTAATCTTTGAGTTTGAGTTAACATACCGTAATTGAATAATGCGATTCAATGAAAGTGTGTTTATATTTCGTAAACAAGGGGTGCGCATTATACACGGGTAAATGGATTTTTCCCGATTTTAATGGGAAAAGGAAGAGATGCGCATTATACACGGATGCGCATTATATTCGGAAATATACGGCAACAGGCCAGTTTTGAAGTATTTTGCAACAAGTGCAAGAATTAACAATAAAAATAATATAAATTTTGCAAAACAATCATGAGAAGATGTCTTTCAGATAAGGATTTATTTTGTGATAATTTCAGGTTGGTAGATGAAAGTTCTGTTATCAATATAACCAAATACCAAACACCTGAAGACCCTGGTATGTAACCTGGTGTTTAGTCTAACACTGTTATCATTGTCAAAAAAATGTCCTAAAGTTTGATGTATTGAAGTAAATCTGTGAGAATTTTGAAAGATCAGTTTACTTACAACTGAGATACCACCCTTCGAACTTTGGGATGTATTTTTTTTGGGGACACCCGATATATATATATATACCCTTGACATGATGGTTGTTTATCTTAGATCATGTGAAAGTTGTCTTGTGTTCATTAATTACGTTGTTAAAGGGAAAGTTCACCATCCGCTTGACCAATTGCACATAATCTCAGAAATGGGAATTTTTTGGCTTATCTTACCATGATATTGTATTCACAGCTCACAGTTGAAATTTGAACCTTCAAATCATATGTCAAGAATTATCCATGTTTGAATGTTAAATTGATTGTTCGTCTTTTCTTGAGACTGCCATGTACATGTATAGAAAAGATATACATATATGTATATAGAAACTTCTAGTTTGAGATATATTTGAATGTCCGTGCAGTTCTAGTAGACTTTACATATATTCAAGATCCACATCAGTCATCAATTTCCCAAAATGACTAAGCATGGCCCTTAAAGTTCTGTGTGTATATGATTATATATATATGTATGTATATATGTGTAAAATATATTTATCTGTATAATTATAGATCATGTAAAAGTTGTATGTGTAAAATATATATATCTCTGTATAATTACAGATCATGTAAAAGTTATATGTGTAAAATATATTTATCTGTATAATTATAGATCATGTAAAAGTTATATGTGTAAAATATATTTATCTGTATAATTATAGATCATGTAAAAGTTGTATGTATAAAATATATTTATTTGTATAATTATAGATCATGTAAAAGTTATATGTGTAAAATATATTTATTTGTATAATTATAGGTCATGTAAAAGTTAGATCATGTAAAAGTTATATGTGTAAAATATATATATCTGTATAATTATAGATCATGTAAAAGTTATATGTGTAAAATATATTTATCTGTATAATTATAGATCATGTAAAAGTTATATGTGTAAAATATATTTATCTGTATAATTATAGATCATGTAAAAGTTATAGGTGTAAAATATATTTATCTGTATAATTATAGATCATATAAAAGTTATATGTATAAAATATATTTATCTGTATAATTGTATAATTATAAATCATGTAAAAGTTATATGTATAAAATATATTTATCTGTATAATTATAGATCATGTAAAAGTTGTATGTATAAAATATATTTATTTGTATAATTATAGATCATGTAAAAGTTATAGGTGTAAAATATATTTATCTGTATAATTATAGATCATGTAAAAGTTATATGTGTAAAATATATTTATTTTGTATAATTATAGATCATGTAAAAGTTATATGTATGAAATATATTTATCTGTATAATTATAGATCATGTAAAAGTTGTATGTGTATATGACAATGGTAGTACAAGAAGTAGAAAGTTTTTATTAGATAATGGTAGACTTCAACTTGATACACTTAAAAGGGCTTTTAAATTAGATTATATTGAACTCATAATAGGTAAGACTATCAGCTTAAAAGTCAATATTTCTTATTAGATAAAAATCGTGTATGTTGTGTATCAAAGTCTTGCTAAAACTAAAGGCACAAAATGTTGGATTTATATTTGATGATTTTTACTTATCTTATTTTTTTTCTACAGATGATGATCCTATGGTACTAAGTTCTAATATAGATGGATATATACCTATTAAATTTATACCTGGTTCTACATTGAATATAACTGGTGATGCAACTGCTGATATTATAGCATCTATAAAACATAGTACGATTGCTTCCAGAGCATAAGCTACCATAAGAAGTGCTTAGTTCATTTACTGATACAAAAAAATTTTTCTGCAATTTTACTGATTCAATTTAAAAATGGAATCAGATTTTAAAGCAATTAAATAGAATTAATATTTTTATGTAACGTTACTAAAGTTTTTTTCAGTACAGTCTTTTTAGAGAGCTATAATCAAATATGTAGCAGTTTGAAATATTAATCGAGATTATTTAGTTGTGAATATATTTTTTATATGTAGTAATCATTGTTTATACATTTTTTTTTTTTTAATGTGTTCATTTACAACTGCCATGTTGTCTTTCTGTTATCTTTATATAGTTATATTTTTAATACTAATAAAATCATTTTAATAACATTTAAAAAACTTTTTTGATTAAACAAATTGCATTAATTTTTACAATTACATTTGGTTCTAAACTGAGTTAGTGGAAGAAGAGCAAGGTGTACAATTGCGAATTTATGCAGAGATAAATTTCTGTTGAGGATCTATAATACAGAGCTAGTGGCTTAAGCACTCAACTCATAATCCCAAAACTCCATAATATTAATTACTGTCAGACAGGCAACTCTCTACTACTCCCTATTTGACCAAATTATTTAAGTAAATGTTTCAAAACCATTTAGTCAACATAACAAACTTGTTATTCATGATTTATTTAAATTAAACACCCAATTTTTTGTGACCAGCACCAAATTAAAAAAACACATTTCATTCATACAAAAAACTTCCATTTCAAGAATTCCATTTCACTAATAAAAATTCAAGGCCAAGATATTTTTTTAATTTTCTTTTTAGGCTGTTTTTCTTGTTCTACCTATAATATACAATAATACATAAGACTTTAAATATTATATAATATATTTTAAGACCACATTATTTCCAAGTACTACTATTAAGTAATGATCACATTTTTATACGCCCACATGGAAATGCAGACTTATTTTGCCATCTGTCCACATTTCTTGTGGGCACTATAGAGACTACATTTTTTTATTACGATCTTGATGAAACTTGGTTTGCATGTATATATTGATTAACTATCAGTCAAGTTCGAAATTTACTACACTAAGATGAATGGTTTCAGAGTTATTGGCCATTGACTTAGTAAAAATGCGTCAAATTTGGCTTGTAAGCAGGACAGACCACAGTTTTTACAGGTAATAATCAGATTAACAGTTTCAGAGTTATTGCCCTTGTGTGTCGATAAGACCTTGTTCATGGTTGAATTTGATGATAATTTTATGAAATGTTTTTTAGGTTTTGCCTTGTCTTATAAATATTTTTAAGATAATTGAAAAATTCAAGCCACTACAGACTTTGTTATCATTATCTTTAATACATATTACGCACTACATACCTTGTCTTCTGTATCTATATCCATACACTCTTCACCATTACCTTGTTCTTGAGGAAATTTATTAGAAACGTGTTTGTTGACAATAGTTAAACTATTCACTGCAGGGTCTCTATCAAATTTCATTGGTTTTGTTGACAGTTTTTTCACTTTAGAATTTATTTCAGTCATTTGTTCAGAAACATTAGATGGTGAAGAACTAAGTTTGATGACTTTCTTATTAAAATCAATACAAGTTGGAGGTGGTTTTAATCTGGTTGATGTTGAACTTGATTTATCTAATGGTGTAATTAACTGACTGCCTGTTGAACGTCTTTTCCTGTAAGAAGGTAAGACAAACATTGAATAGCACTTTACATATCAAATGTTATAATCACTAAGCTGCAGAAAATCTTATCAACATTTTTTGATAATCCCCTTAAACCTTTTGTTTATATTGCTTACTTTATGACCTAAGCCAGTGCTTTTGTTGAGAACAATCTAACATCAATATAGTTTTATCAATACCCTGTACTTACTTTATTGGTATTTCCTCTTCTGATCCGTTCAGTTTTCTTTTTTTTGCTAATAATACTTGCTTTTTAGTCATTTCCCTACCATGTCTATTGCTTCTATATTTACGCTGTGGTAGAGGTAAAAAATACTTGTAGTATAACTTTAATAAATCTTCTTTATCATAATTTTCTATTCCTTTTTCTTCAATATATCTCTGAAAATATAGTTTAATTAAAGCAACAATAGACACACCATTTGAATTAAAATAAATCCCGCCTTAATCAGTTGTGTACATAACAAATACAATTCGAAAGGAATATGCTTAAATTTACCCAAAGGAGACAGTTTGCAATGTATGTAAACATGTGACCCAAAAGATTACTTTCAAGTTAGTCGATCAAACCTATGGTACAAATTTGACCACTAAATTATCTCTTTGGCTTTTAAGCGATACGGTAACGTAAAACAATATTTTCTTTGTACAATTGCAAACATGCATCTGTTTTTATATGCCCACATGAAAATGTGGACGTATATTGCCGTCGCCCCCGTCTGTACGTGTAGGCGCGATAGAGACTACAGTTTTTATCTGATCTTGATGAAACTTGGTATGCATGCATATATTTATGGGATCTCAGTCAAGTTCAAATTGGTAATAATCGGATGAACGGTTTCAGAGTTATTGCCCTTGACTTATTAAAAATGATTCAAATTTGCCTTGTAGGCATGATAGAGACTACAGTTTTTATCTGATCTTCATGAAACTTGGTATGCATGTATATATTTATGGGATCTTAGTCAAGTTCGAAATTGGTAATAATCAGATGAACGGTTTCAGAGTTATTGCCCTTGACTTAGTAAAAACACGTCAAATTTGCCTTGTAGGCATGATAGAGACTACAGTTTTTATCTGATCTTCATGAAACTTGGTAAACATGTATGTATTGATGAGATCTGAGTCAAGTTCGAAATTGGTAATAATCGGATGAACTGTTTCAGAGTTATTGCCCTTGACTTATTAAAAATGATTCAAATTTCGATTGTAGTCACGATAGAGACTACAGTTTTTATCCAACCTACATGAAACTAGGTAACTGTAGGCCTATGCATGTTTATATCGATGAGATCTCACTCGAGTTCGTAATTGGTAAAATTTGGATGAAGGGTTTCAGAGTTATTGCCCTTGACTTAGAAAAAACTTGTCAAATTCGGCTTGCAGGCACGATAGAGACTACCGCTACCGGTAAAGTTTTTATCCAATCTTGATGAAACCAAATTTGCATGATGAGATCTCGGTCAAGTTAGAAATTGATAATAATCAAAAATAATTTTTTTCATTAATAACCTATTTAAGGACTTGTTTGCTGAAATTATTATTCAAATTTATTTTTTTGCATTTATTATTTTTCCAATGACATTGCTAGTGTAGAGAGGCAGTGAACCGTGCAAGCTACGGCTACAGCTATAGTGCTATGAATGAGGACATATATATATGCTGGCCATTGGATGTAAGTATCAGTTAAAGACTGTAAATAATAATACCTGTCTAAACAACAGTCGTAAACCATCTTCAGTTAATAACTCGGGATAGAGCAAAAAATCTGCCGTGTTCTCTGTGGGCGCTGCCATCTTGTTTTTGTAGTCTGGATTAATCTGACTTTCGAGGATATAGAAAATGATTAATACTACAATGCTATAAAAATTCAATTTGTAGTTCCGATGATATCGTCCATGATAATTATTATTTCGGTGGTCCAAATAAGTGTTTAAAATCAGTAAATCGAAAATGTACAAAGCCTAAGTTTAGGCCCCGTGTACTAGACTATTTGTTTATAGATGGCACTGTAAGGTTTATCACGTGACTGACTATATTTCTAAAAGTAGAAAATTACCTGTCAAATTTTCCAAGCAAAGGTAAGCCTTTTACACAAGTTATGCTCATTATCAGTAAGTTTCTCTTACCTGACTTTTTGTTTTCACAAGTAGAACTACTATCGGATAGGCCTATTCATTAAAACGTGTATTCTGCTTGTAATAAAAGACGTAAGAGATGAATGCCTGTTCGGAATTGAATATATTTATCTTGACGGATTAAATCTCGATTTAGAATAATCGATCCTAACCTAAATACTATAGGCCCTAATAAGAAACATAAGCTTACATAGTTATAAACAAATCTATTTCCTATACCTAACATTATTTATAAGGGCAAACAGATCATGGCAAGTGAACTCAGACAAAAGAGTATATTGGGCAGATGTCATGTGAAAGTACTAAAGCATTTCGTTTTTCTGCAAATTTTTTCCTGTTTTTATAAGCGAAGAATATGTGTAACTTCATGAAAATTTGTTTTCCTTGACAAGGCCATTAATATTATCAACCTTGGGATATTTTGTCATATATACTAGTAATAATTGTCTTAATCAAAGAAAGATCTCTTCTGATCAAAGATACATATTTTAATATGTGTATCTAAGTCATGTATTGCTTGACGTAACCTTTAGCTTACTCTTTCCTACTCTGGAACTGGTTCCCATATATTTATATTTGCTCTGTTTTGTGATATGGTGCAATAACCACATTACAATAATGTTCAATTGTATATTGTAACCAGCTTGAGAATTGTTGTTCTTTTAATTTCTTTTTTCGTTTATAGAATAAAAATCAAAATGAGTTCTGGTATTTTTAATGGTAAACAAATAGCTTTAGATTTAAGTTTTGATGTTGGTTTTAAGAAGAAATGTGAAATAAAGAATTGTATTACCAGTAATGGAGGCATCATATCATATATCGTAACTAAAAAGGTTAGATGTAGCTTTCAATAAATTATTTGATTTCAGCATATGTTGTCAACAGGAAATATTTAACATCAGACATGGATGGTATGTAAAGTTATCTGAAGCCAAAATATGAAACCAAACATTCAGATTTTTTTTATTAGATTGAAATGAATGTTAATGAAACTTTTAAAATGTTTTCATTCTGTATACAATGTAGCTGAAATTGAGCTCTTTCAAAATACAAATCATATGTATGGATATATAAATAAATTTCTCATTTGAATGGAACAATTTTCAATAGTTTAGTACAGTACTTAACTACTTCCTAATACGATGAGTTAAATTATCACGTACTTGTTCAAACCGTTCTACAAAATAAATAAGTTGAAATTTTATATAAACGAAATGAAACAAAACATCCAGATCTGCATGTTAATTGGATGGGAAATAGGGTTCCTTATTAATATTTTTTTGTACAGTACACTGTACATGATAAAAACTTTGAAAATTTCTGTTTTCACAGAGTAGTTATGTTGTTGTGAATGATACAGATAAGATAGATATATCATCTAAATGCCGTAATGCTGTTAAATATGGTATTCCTATTGTTGATCTTGAGTTTCTATGGAAGTCAGTAGAATCTGGAAAAATTCTTAATGTGGAAGATTTTGTAGTTGGTGGTAAAAGTAAAAAACAAGATTTCAAATCAGGAAAAATTTCATCGAGTAAGTAAATCTTCACAAATAATTTTTCCAAACATATTTTTTATTCAGTTTTTGTTTTAGTTTAAAAGAGATTATTTCTCTGATGATGAAATTCATCAAAATGTTTATGTGTGAGTAAAATACAGACTATACCTTAAAGGGCAGCAATCAGCATTTTGAAAGTTGATTTTGGCCTTGAGGATATGGTCTTCAGAAGTACTAAAACTAAAATTGTAAAACTGTACAAAATTGTATTTAATCCTTTCAGATATAACTCAAGCTAAACTATTCATTTTCTATTTCTATCATAAAAAGCCATTTACACTAGAGCTCTATGATAAGAAGTACGGTACATCTAACCTTCTTTAATCCTTCAAAATGATGATATTTTGTATAATATGACCTTAAACTGATATATGAAGCTATAATTGTTTATTATTTAGCCCATTCAATATCAGACAAAGATAGTAACAAGAAGAAAAGTGTTAAGATTTATAATATTAAATTTTGTAAAGTATGGAAACCAGATGATGTTAATATTCCTGAATTTGATGAGGATGAATTTGAAGTAGCTAAATATACAGTTTGCCATGTAAGACTTTTCAGGTTTTTTCTATGTTTTTGATGAGATAAATTACCTAATGCTGTTTGTTTGATTTACATTGTAGATTCATGCTAATTGTTCCATGAAACTGTTTGTTTCAAGATGTGTGAAATATGTTATCTATATACTCTTGATAAAGATTTTGGTATTATTCCTACATGTATGAGTGTTTGTATTACAGCATGAAGATATTAAAAAGGAAATAAACATGTATTGTTGTGTAGAGATACATGTACAACCATCATCTGTAAACCAACAATACAGATACAGAGTTTTTACACAATCTCTTTCAATAAATGATAAACAGGTACAGTTTCTGAATTTACTATTTTTATAACAAGTTTTTGTTTTATATCTGCAGAATATAATGTTATATATTATAAAGTATTTATCACGTCATGAAACTCAATATTATAATGTCAAACTACTTGAAAATTAATGAATTTAATTTCGACAATATGAATTTCTATGGTTTCTTAAAGCTACCATGGGCTACCTTACTTGACAATGTATTCATTGATTACTTCATAATTATAATTTCATTACCTCTTATTATAAATTTGATACAGTTACACTGCAATATTACTGGTAGATTTAAAATCATGAAATAATCTTACTGATTCTTAAGATTTTTTTTTATCATGTCATTTGAACTATTTTACAGGAGACAAATGGATCTGAAGAATATCGATTCACCAATATCAGTGATGAAGCTGTTTATATATATAAATATATCTATGACAGTTTTATAGCTAAAAAATACATTCCACAAAAACACTATATACCACGTAATATTGGATCAAGAAAAGTTCAAAGGGTAAGTGTATCAGTTTCCACTTTCCTCAAAAATGTAATACTCCAGAACTTGTCAGAATATGGAAGAAACTAGATCTCCACAATTGTTAGAATCTGGTAGAGTGTGGACTCAAGTAAACATTTCATAGAAATTAAGCAAAGGGTTTTTAAGATTTTAGTTGTGTACATAACAAAAAAACACAAGGGAATATATTATGGTATAACACACTTGTTTAATATATATGTGCTCGCCGCTTCTAAATGTTGTTCAAATCTTATCTATTCGTGTTTGTGATAAAACATAGGTCGATGTAGCCATATTTAAATTTAGATAAACTGGAAATTTCAAATCTTGGACGTTAAGTCTTTGTTTTCTTGTATTGATTTTTTTTTTTAGTGTTTTTATGAAACATTTGATTTGATTGTACAATAATATTTTTCTTTTAAAGTTGATAGCAGAAAAATCAGTAAGAAAAGAAGATTTAAGTAGTGATGTTAAAAGATTGGTAGATTATATATGGTTAGAGGCTTCAGGTCAATTAGAAGATATATTAACTCTACCTATAACAGATATTAAATTACAACAGGTATATTTTCTCATTAATACCCAAATTTGTTATTTCTAACATGTATAATGTATATATTGCTGAAGCTAAATCTTGTATAGTTTTTGTTGGAGATCACCAATTGACATGTCATATTTTGAAATATATACATCACTAGTCGAAATGCAGGGTTGACAATGAATTTTATGGACTGAAGTTGATTTAAGAATTTTAACATGAGATATAGGGTTACCTTATTAACACTAAAGGCGTTTTTATTTAAGTAAATCGTATTAACTCACTTTGATTATCAGCACGTTGTACAAATCAAATCATCTTAAATAAAGTACCATCGGCATAACCGATCATAATATTGTCTTTATTACTATAATCTTAGAATGAATTCTTGAAATGTTTTTACTTGTTGTCAATGTTGCCCACCATCTTGAATCTCAAACAAATCTTACCAATCGCAGTTAGCCACAATTTGGTCGCTTTTGCAAATCGTTAAAATGTTTGTGTAATCAGTGTATTATATTATAGATAGATAAAGTTGAAGGTGTATTATTGGAAATTAAGAAATGTTTAACAAATAATGATAAAAATAAGATAACTGGTTTATTAAGTGAATTTTACTCTATATTACCACATAAAACAGAAGATATAGATAATGTAGATAAAAGATGGCTTTCAAATAAACAAGACCTATGTCAGGTAAAACATAGTTTAATCATACTATTTATATATTGGATAGTGTCATGACAGTGATAATCCCTGTATATGACGGAATCATTTTTGTTAACATGCAGGAGAACTGGACTCTAGATTTTTAATTTGATGTGGTAAAGCAAATATAGACAATAATATCTCCTAGTATTAGTATTTGTAAGTTTCTGGATATTTCTGTATGCCGTGTTCATATTTTACTTGAAACTGAATTTTATTACACCAACAATTCCATTTCATTGTAATGTATAAGTTCTTGTTAAAGTTATAAGTAGGTGTGGAGCTCTTTGTATGTGTACCATTGTATTTCTTTGTGCATCATGTTGCTATATGATTTATAATACTGAGGGAAAGAAATATTGTCATTAATGATGAATTTGAAAGTGGTTTGAAATGGATGGTATGTGATATTTTCTAGTTAATAAGAGATATGATATCAGTAACAGAAGCTACTAACTGGTCTATTAGAAGTAGTAGTGAAGCTAAATACAAGGCATTACGATGTCATATTCAACATTTAGACAGCAATAATACTCAGTTTCATACAGTCAAGAATAATATACTCCAATCTTTAGATAGGTATGTTAAAAGATTTATTAAGTAGATATATTGTAAAGAGTAAGGATGAAAAATTTACAAATAAATTTGAAAGCCAAGACATGTATTTCAATATATAGGAATCATTCAGTGGACAGTGGGACACATGTTATAATAAAATTTGCAACTAACTCATTATTTCTGATTGTATAATATTTTGATATTTGTAGTGATATGAAGGTTGAGATACAGAATATATATGAAGTACACAGACCAATAGAAGATGATAGTTTTGCTCATAAACTCCATCCAAAACAATTGTTATATCATTCTTCAAGAGTTGAAAATTTTGTTGGTCTTCTTTCTAGGTATTTATTTAAGTGTTAATTGTCTTACATATCTCTACATTGTTTACTGCCATATCTATCCATCTGTGGAATTTTCTTTCAGTTGCAGTGTAATTCCCCCTGTCTAATAGCCCGTCTACACTTAACTCTGACCATTTGCGATCTAAAAATTTACATGGACGCCAGAAAACATGAAGAAAATGGCGCCCACCAAACGATATCTGACACTTCCTACAAGCTAATACCGCGCTTATGACAACCTCAATACGCTAAATTTCCATCGCTGTAGCAGATCAGTAAGGTCCCCTTTCTGGTGTGACAGAGCTATAAAGATATCTTAATGAATGACAAATATGGCATTCAAAAAACTACTGAAGAATTTTTATTTCTATTGTTGTTATTTTTTTTATAGAGGATTGTTGTTACCTAAAGTGGTAGTAGATGATTATGGTGGTAAAAGAACGGATGCAGGACTATTGGGAAGTGGAATTTATTTTGCTAATTCAGCCAGGTACTGTTTTTGACATTTCTGTAAAGCATTTCGGAATATGCATGAACAAGTATTAGAGTACCTTTTATCAGTGTCTTTATTTTTGTATTTTACAAACAAATGGTGGAACTAGATAATAGCCTGCAAGGGCATGGTTTAACAAAGGACTTCACTAGTATAAAAGACGTAAAATATTTGTTTTTTTTTTCTAGTTTTCATTACTGAAATTACTTTTTTAATTTTTAATTTTTAATTGAATTATTTCTTACTCTATTACAGTAAAAGTGCCAGATATTCGAGTGCTAGTAAAGTTATTGGTAGTAGATTTATGTTGGTATGTGAGGTGGCATTAGGTAATATCTATAAGACTACAGAATATAATAGTGAGTTAAAACAACCACCTGATGGTTATAACAGTGTACATGGTGTCAGTTCAGTTGACTCAGATTTTAAAGTGAGTTCTCCTTTTTGAAATAATTGATGTTGATTTTAATGATGTATAAGACCTCATGAATTATGGCTTAAATGAATTAGAACATACAAAAATGTTTTGATGTTAAATAGTGCTCAAAACATTGAGTTTGTATATAGAAATATATGTCTGAGTTTCAGGCTGTGCAAATATCAGATAACTGGACTCTTTTAACTTCATTAGATACTACTGACATTAATGATCTAATGTTGTCAGGCACAAAAATAATTCTACTATTACTATTCATTACAGGATGATGAGTATGTTATATATAATACTAATCAACAACGTATACAATATCTAGTAGAATTTATAATTGATGGTGACCAAAATAAAACTTTAGATATCACTGATATAGACAATGACATACATATTCAACCAAACAGTTTACTTACTCAATTTGATAATATTGGTCAGTGGAATTTTACTGTATATTTAACAAATTGTTAATACTATCTGTAGATACCAAATACTTTGACTCAATCAGAATATCAGTTATCCAGATATTGTGACTCCACCAACTCCGCTAGATAATTTCATAGTTAACAAAATTATCTAATAGGGGCTGGTTAGAGTCAGCAAGGTTCTAAGTAGGGGTATGTGTATACTTTGCCTTTAACAGTTTAAAAGTTGGGATTTACCAGTCATCATACCTAAGACTAATAAGGAATATTGTTTGTGTGTTTGATTGGAATTATCTGATTGTATTAACAGTCCTTATTTGTTCTGTATTTCAGCTATTGATGACATAAAAGATGTAGAAAACCCATTGGATAAAGTTAAGCCAGGCCTGATATCAACTGGTTCAGATAAACCTGTTGATTTAAAATCAGTTCATATTAAAGCTAGATTATTAGATCTAGCTGCTCAGGTAAGATGATAGAAGTATAAATAGTTTGTAATAATGTATGGCTGTTGGAGATTAAGGAGTTCGATAGTAACTAGTGTCTAGGGTATCTACAGTTTGATGTTGGCATAGGTTGATATTGTACCTTCAGACTCTCCCCAGCATTGTACGAGCGATTGGCATTTTATAATATATGTCTAGTCAGTTGGTGGGGACAATACATCAAGGCTCTATTTGCTACAAGCTGTTCTTGTGTAATATCCTTTAACAGTTGGAAACTGAAAATGAAGTCTAGTTCATTATTAAACTAGTGTAGAAAAGATATTTTAAGATAAGCTTGTTACATTTTCTACTCTAAAAATATTAAAACAGACCCTAAAACAACATGTTGTTACTCACGCAATTTGTATTTCTATTTAGGTGATAGTTTTACAAGAATATTATAATAGTAGTACAAATAGTTCTATAGAAGCTAAATATGTCTTTCCATTAGATGATATGGCTGCTGTATGTGGGTTTGAAGCCTTTATTAATGGAAAACATATTATTGGTGAAGTAAAAGAAAAGGAAAGGGCTAGGAAAGAATATAAAGAAGCTATAAGTGAAGGACATGGAGCTTATTTAATGGATAGAGATGAAGAAACACCTGTAAGATATTAAATTAGTTTTATATGCTATTGTGGGTTGAGTTCAAGACTTTCTAAACTTGAGATCTCTATTGTATTATAGACGATACATTGATCATATATCAATAGATGTGAACCATTCCAGACTAGAGTATTTTATGCTTATTTATGGTACATTTATATTGGCTGAATAAAGGAATATCATTTCAGGATACTTATCATCTCTAATCATTTTATCTCTTATCAATTTAGGTACCGTATAGGAAATCGATCCCTAACAGCCTTACAGAAGACATGATTTAATATAGAATATATCTACCAGATATCAGGCATTATATTAACATGATTATTGT
Organism: Lottia gigantea; assembly: GCF_000327385.1. NCBI lineage: Eukaryota > Metazoa > Mollusca > Gastropoda > Lottiidae > Lottia > Lottia gigantea. Next base: position 681,901 of record NW_008709027.1, read on the forward strand.
TATTATTTGTAGGATATATTTACAGTAAGTGTAGGTAATTTACCACCCGGTGCCTGTGTTTTGATTAAAATAACCTACGTAGCAGAACTACAAGTTGAAGGAGAAGAGATAAGTTTTAGATTACCTGGTAGTGTTGCTCCATGGAAAAAGGATATTGCAATCAATGATGTTACTCAGGTAAGGTTAAAAAATTACGACTTCAGATCCTTTGGGTTTTGAGAATGACATTTGAAATAAAATTTGCAATGCATATCTACTATTGTATTGACTCTCAAGTTTGAAGTCATAATGTCATTAAATTATTTGTTCTTATATCATTTTTAATTTGTAGTCAGAATTAGATACATTCAATTTAAAACAACAGAAGTCTACACTGCAGATAGCTGTAGAAATGCCTTTTGATATTGTTCAACTCTACAGTCCAACAAATAAAGTTCTTATTAAGGTAATCTTAGAACTTCTTTGTGTTGCATATTGTTATTAGATAGTTAATTACTGGATTTAATTACTTTTAGAATAACACTTTACATTGATATGTCTTTATCTGGCAATCTAGTTATCTACATATTTTACCTAAATATAAGGCAAAATAAATAGTAGTGACTATAGTTTACCACGTACAAGCTGTGTGTTTTACATTGTTAAAGGGTTTTTTCTGTAGAAAACAGCCAGTAAAGCAGTAGTTAGATTATGTGATTATGAACAGATTGGTGATGGTTTTCAATTATTGATTGGTTTAAATGAGATTCATGTACCTAGAATGTGGGTAGAGAAAACGCCATCTGACTCTGAGAATAGGGTAAGTTTTGGTAAAGATTAAAATTTTCCTGGGTTTTTATACACCCATATTATAATGTGGTCTTATATTGTCGTCGCCCTTGTCCGTCCGTCCACAGTTGGCTTGTGAACGCAATAGTTCGAAATTGATGATCTTTCGATGAACGGTTTTTGAATTATTGCCCTTGACTTATGAAAGACGTGTCAAAATTTTATTGTGAACACAATAGAGACTTCAGTTTTCATCCAATTTAAATGAAATTTGGTGTGAATATTTATAATGATTAGATCTTGGACAAGTTCGCATTTGGCTATCCTTTGATGAATGGTTTTTGAGTTATTGCCCTTGACTTATGAAAAACGAGTCAAAATTTGTTTGTGAACACAATAGAGAATAGAGTTTTCATTCGATTTAAATGAAATTTGGTATGACCAATTATAATGATGAGATCTTAGACAAATTCGAATTTGACGATCTTTCAATGAGCGGTTTTTTAGTTATTGCCCTTGATTTATTAAAAACGCGTCAAAATTTGTTTGTTAACACAATAGAGAGTACAGTTTAATCCGATTTTAAATTAAATTTGGTATGGTCATTTATAATAATGAGATCTCAATCAAGATTGAATTTGGCAATTTTCTGATCAATGGAATTTGGGTTATTGCCCTTGACTTAGTAAAAACGCATCAAAATTTGTTAGAGATAGAGGTGACAGTTTATGTCAGAATTTTATTAAATTATATGTGTTTGCTTAAATCAACAATGTCTTGCACAAATTTTTGTATGATTTGACAGGTGACCGCAGTTGATATACTAAAAATGTATCAGGAAAGTGGGCATATCTTGCTAGGCAACCAATATGTTATCTATATGAAAATTTGAAAATATGGTTTTAAACATTAGAAGAGTATAATAACTAGATTGTAATAAATATATATAAGTATAGATTTGTATAGTTGATATGTTATTGTAGGCATGTATGTTAACATTTTATCCTGAGTTTGAATCCAGAGATAATGAAGATTGTGAAATAATATTTATATTAGATTTATCCAATTCTATGACTGGACATGGTTTAGAGGATGCTAAAAAACTTATCTATTTAACATTACATCATTTATCAGAAAAATCTGAATTCAACATTCTTGTTTTTGGTACTGGTAAGTTAAAGAATTAGTCATTTATTTTTTTGGTATGATAATTATGTTTAATAATACATTACAGTATTAAAATAATTTCACTGTTAAGATCAATAGAGGAGTGATATAAAAATATTAAAACAGAATCTGAAACATGTTGTTGCATAGAGTTTCACATTGCAATCTTCAGACAACTGACTTGTATCCAGACTGAAGTTCTCATGTTTGCACTTCAAGACAAAATTTATTTGTTTAAAGAAATGTGGTAAGGTTTATAAAAATGAAAAATAATATCGTGATTGATTTTTACAGGATATGAAGAGTTATTTACATGTAGTGTTAAAGCAACAGAGTCCAATCTACAAACAGCTAAACAATTTCTTAAGGTACACAGATACAATAGATATTTCTTTTACTTCATAAAATAACAGTTATTATCAAATTTTAATTCTAGAAATAGATAGATTTTAGATTTTTTATATTGTTGCTAAGGTAAAAAATGTAATTTCTAGATACCCCAGCTGACAATAATTCAGCAAATTATGATGAAATTTGATATGTAATCTAGAGTCAATAACATACAGTAGTTGGATTTGTTTGAGATTGCTATGAAGTTTGAAAAATAATGTGAGAAAAATATTGTGTCATGATTCTCATCCAATTTTGATGACATTTGACATATTATGCATTATTTGCTAAATGCACCACTGACAACTCAACAGAACGTGAAAAATTGCTGTTGACTTTCTGTGAAAGTGTTTCATTCTGCTTCTTCTTCTATGTGTATATTTGGAGTTTTAGTGTTGGACTCTCAACCCAAGCCATTGAGTTGACAAAACCAATACCAGAGTTTTTATAATTCTTTACAGAGATTATGTGCTGATAGAGGTAATACTGAACTATATCAACCATTACATAGTCTATATCTACTACCACCAACTAATACAACCAGAAATATCTTTATATTTTCTGATGGTCATATAAATAATGATGATACTGTACTAAATACAGCTTCACTACATTCTAAACATTCTAGAATCTTTACATTTGCTGTCAGGTAAATTTCCACTTTTTAAAGAAAAATTTCAAAGTCAGATGTTTTATTTATGAAAAATCTGTCCGTAAAGTAATTGAGATTAAGTTAAAATCCATATCATTCATTTCTTTCAAAATAGTTTTTTTAAAATAATATTTATATATCTAACTTGCACATTAATAAAGTACTTCAATATTTTATTTATTAATTTACAGTTCTACTGCTAATGTTCATTTCTTACGAGGTTTGGCCAGAGTCAGTGGAGGTTCATATGAATATTTTGATAGAAAAACCAAATCTAAATGGGAAGGAAAGGTTAGTGAAATCAAATTAATGATTTGAGATTTTTTATTTTCATGTTAAAAATGATATCTTAAGATTTGAAAGTTAAGCTTGGTATGGGAAAGTCAAATTAGATAACAGTTTTACAGTTTTTACACAGTGAGTCACTATCATCATTTCTTCATCATAGACATCATTATTGTTGTTTTCAGATAAAAGATCAGTTGAATAAAGCTTGTCAACCAAGTTTAACATCAGTCTGTGTAGAATGGCAACAGTTTGATGACAATTTACCAGAACCTATTCAAGCCCCAAGAAAAATAACAGCTTTATTTAATGGTTCTAGACAAGTTGTTTATGGCTTTGTTCCTAATTGCACTTTGGTAGGTATATGTTTAAGGGGCAGTTTACAAAATTTTCAATATTAAAAAACATGTAAATTATATATAAATTTTATTTGAAAATCTTTCTCAAGAGTTTGGTCTATAGTTTTTGTGAAATTGAGCACCTTAAACTGAATTAGTCTTCAAGTCAATATTAGGTAGATTTAAGTGTCAAGTGATACAAATTTTAGAGGTACAGTTTTGAATTAACTGAATGACGTGGTATTTTAATATAGGCAACATTAAAAGCTGTTATTGATGGTGAAGAAATATCTACTGTTGTTTCAACTCCTGATTTAAATATTACAACAGGACAGGTAATATACTACTTATATATACTACTTAATTTATATCAAGATTTTACTCTACTTGATTTTTCTATTTATATATTAATTTGGCAGAGTGATTATGGATTTTGCTTATTCACATGAAAGAGTCAGTTAGATTCTGGCATAAGTTAAGAGTATATCTGGAGATGACTGATGCAGTTGACTTCTTGTGAGTGATGTAGATTTGAGAAGATGACAGAAATAATGCTTATTTGATAAAGTGGTTGGACATGTGCATGTAGAAGATTCTAAGAAATAATGTTTATTTCCTTTTCCTCTGACAAAAAGCCATCTTTTTCATAGGTACAGGTAATTTTGATTTTTTAGTATATTATATAACATATATCTTCAGACAGCTCGAAACTTCTATTTCGCTATACAATTGATGTTTTGAGCACTTTTAAACAGTGAAAATACTTTGATAATGTGTATGATATATATATGATCAAGCTTTGATATTTTCCATCACCAGATATTACATAGACTAACAGCTAGAAGTGTTATAAGAGATTGGGAAGATGGTATGCTATCATCTGATAAAACACAACATGAAGTAAGGTTTTGGAAGATTTTTAGTTACACATTTACAAAGTTGACACTACCTTTCAATGTTTTAAAATTTTTGGGAAATGAAGAATTTGTAAAGTTCAAGATTTTATGCTTAACTGAACCTTGAACTGTAATACCTACAGGATACATATTTTATATTATATGAATTATATAATTATACTTTATTGCATCTACATAATGAACTTGTATTGTTTTGGCAGGTTATAAAGAAGAATCTAAAAGAGTATATAATAAATATTAGTAAAGAATATTCATTAGTTACTCAGTTTACAAGTTTTATAGCTGTAGAAAAGAGAGATGATGTAAGTTGTATTAGGTCCTTTTATTGATCAACTGATATTTTCTATACCATCTGATACAGCTATTTGCATTACTTTTCAAGGAAATAAATAATCTAATTCCTAGAAGTTACAAAAGTTTAAACTTCCCTAGGAAGTGACAAAATTCTGAATTCCTGGAAGTTACAAAAGTTTAAACTTCCCTAGGAAGTGACAAAATTCTGAATTCCTGGAAGTTACAAAAGTCAAACTTCCTTTCTGGAAGTGACAAAAGTCTAAACTGGAAATGACAAGAATGTAAACTTCCTGGAGGAGACAAAAGTCTTAAAGGGACTTCTCTCAGAAATGGGATTTTGTTAGCTTAGCCAATCAGTAATAGTTTTCACATCTCACCATCAAAATTTGAGCCTTCAAATCCATGTGTGTCCAGAATTATCCGTGATTGAATGTTAAAATGACAACTCGTCATTTTAAGATACTCTGTGATATATAGAAAAGACATATACAGAAATAGTGATTAAAATTCCTAGTTTGAAGTATCTTTAAAGAAATTATGCAGTTTTTGTACATTTCTAGTACTTCTGAAGACACCCCAAAATGCCCCACCTGTACTTTTACCTTCCTTTCTGAAAGTGACAAAAGTCCAATGTAAGATTTTGTTGGATAGTGTTATTTTTTGTGATAAGTAATACCAGTACACTCTTTCTAAATTGAGCTACATTAGCACGTACACAAAGAAAATATTGCACATTTAACACAAAAATTTTAAATAGTCATAATTTGGATGATACTTTTACTCTTTTCATATTGTATGTTTAGGATGAGAAAGATTTAAAACAAGGTAGGGGTCCACAGATAATAGATTTAGTTGATCAAGAGGATGTAGATATATTATCAGAGATATCTTGGCCTGTTACTGAAACACCTGATCTACTGCTACATGATAACAAGGTAGTTTCAGATTTTATCATATCTATATTCTAACATTGAATTTAAATTTCTCAAGTAACTTTCCCTTGTTAATCATTACAGTCCACATATATTGTTATACTAGTGCGTTTTTGTGTTTGTTACATATAATGACATGAATTATATGTTATGTTAGAATAATGGATTGTTTATAGGAAATCATTCATGATGTCAATGTCAAACACATGAGGATCACTAGTCTAGATGATGATGATGATGATGATGATGATGATGATGACAGTGATTATGATTGGGCTGAAGAAGAGGAGGAGGATTCTAGTAGTAATGATAGTAGCAGTGATTTATTGGATAGTTTTGATGGAGTTGGAGACTGTAGTCTAGCTGAAATAAGTAAGTCATTATAATGTTTCCTCAACAATAACAGGATATTTTTGTTGACGTTGCCATATGTTGTATATTGATGAGATCTGAGATAAAGAGCTTGATGATATTAAACAAAACTATAATAACATAAACTGATATATTCTTATTCACCTGACTGTGTTCTCAATAGACAATAGTTTATATGCTGTATCTGTATTAAATATATTTTGTGTATTATTATAGTCAAGAAACAGGCGGTAGAAGAATATGATGATGATGAAATGAGAGTTGATTGTAAGTTTTATTCCTTACTGAATCAGTCTGTATATATATTTATATCATTATCATAATTATATATCAGGGTACGTTGTGGGATTACAGTAGAAAATGGTTATTTGTACAGAGAAGTGCTCAAAAAAGAAATGATGAAAAATACCTCTTATGTCAATAATTAATTCATAATTAGCTAAATTGGAAGAGAATTACCAGCAGAATACTAACGAGTGACCAGTCGAGAAAGGTCAAAAAGTGATTATCCAGAGTATACATTTAACTATATGCAATAAGAACATAATGATATGATTAAGAATACATGATAATTCATGGGCATATTTGCAATAGTAGATATAAGATGTATATGTATCATGTATTGGAAAAAGAATTTCTGCAGATGGTAACAAACAGTAATCGTTTGAGCACTTTTAAATAGCATGGATCACTTTTTTATACGCCCATTATACGCCTGTCCATTTCTTGACAGATTTTGACTAAACTTAGTGTGAGTGCTTGTAATCTCCAAAGGATGGAACCTATTGTAAATCAGACAAATCGAAAAATATTTAATGAGTTATTACCCTTGTTCTTGAAAATTCCTTGTGGATGCTATAGAGAGCTGGTTTCTTGACGGATTTTGATGAAACTTGGTGTAAGTGTGAGTAAAATCGACCATGGATAAACCCTATGAAAAATAAAAAAAATAAAAAATTATTTACAATTCTTTATTGATTTAGGCAAAACTTGTTGAAATTGTATAATATAACACAATAATGAACCCTATTGAAAATCAAAAAAAATCTAAAAATATTTGATATGAGTTATTGCCCTTGTTCTTGAAAAGCATTCAATTTTTAGCTTGACTATTTTAGATGAAACTGGTGAAATTGTTTATTATCACCTTAGGATGAACCCTGTCTTAAATTGTAATATGAAAATAATACTCTGAAAATGCTTCTTTTTCTGATAACTCTAATGAACCTCTCGGATGACTTAGCTGAAATTACAATTGTAGGGGTATTATTATGACCATTGCTATAATGTTTTACAGTATTTGATGATGGTAATGAAAATTTAAATATTCAATTTCAACAGACACACTTACATGTAGCTTCATTATAGGTCATTCATATTGCAAGCTATTCTTAATCAATCAAATTGTTCTCAATAGACAATTGCTTATACACTGTAGTAAAGCTGAAAATATTTTATGTTATAATATAGACAAGAAAACAGCAGTAGAGGACGAAGAAAGTGATGATGATATGGGATTTAATTGTAAGTTTCAATTACCGTACTAAATCATTCTGTATATATAATTATTATATGTGTCATTACCAATCAGCTGGTTATATCATCACCTTAGTGATAGTTTGTGAGATACCACAGTGAAGATTTAAATGAGGCTTGTGACATATGAATGTTAAAGCTTCACTGTTTTTCTTGACAGTATTTGGTGATGATGAACCTCAAGTAGCCCTGTGTAATGATGAACTGGATGATATTTTGGAAAATAAGCTTGAAGAGGTACAATTACAGTCTGCCACATTTACAACAGTTACAGCAGGTAAATCATTAGGTGGATCAGCTCAACTTCCTGATACTGGCTCATCAAACTTAACAGCTTATGGTGTCAAAAAGCCACATAGATATCGACCTGGAATGTCACAAGGCAAAGGAATAAATAAGTCTGTGAATGTATCTGAATTAGTGGAGGAGACAAGCATCTTGAATGAGCCAAGAAGACAATCCACTCGCACAACACAATCAGCTCGCTTCTCAACAGGTGGAAAAGCACTACAAGCGAAGGAACTCAAAATAGCTGCTGATAAAGAAGATGATTCAGATAATTTTGGCTCAACATTTCAACAACAGCAATCAGGTATGTAAAAAATAAATCAGTAAATAAATACAAGTTCCTCAGTTAATGTCAGTTTTGGCATATATTGTCGTCAAACTGTTCATGCTCACAGTACAGAATATAAGAATAGAATAGAAGAGCTTCTTCTCGTTTTTGTCATGATTGGACGATTTTTCCATGATTTGCAGTATAGATTGTTACATGTGTATGTTTGTGTAAATGTAAGGGTATTGGTGAATTTTAAGGGATTAGGCACTTTGGATGGCCGCCCTTATAGGCTGGTTTTTATACGCCCACATCTCTCTATGTGGACGTATATTGTTGGCACCCCATCCGTCCGTCCGTCTGTCCATCCGTCCGTCAACACTTGCTTGTAAACGTTCTAAAAACTAGATTTTTTTGATGGAATCAAATGAAATTGGGTATGTGTATACATATTCATAAAACGAAGATCAAGTTCGAATTTGAGCTATTTTCGACCGTTAGAAGCAGAGTTATTGCCCTTGCCCCAAAATCTTGAATATGCTATTACTCTCTTAGTTTTCAACCGATTTTGATGAAACTTAAAATGGATGTTATGGACCTAAATCAAAAGGTTTGAGAAAGTTTAGTTTACTTCTGATTAAATTTAAGGTTTTTTCAAGATTTAGGCCTCTTACGTCAGTTTTGAAGAGTTATCGCCCATTAACCTCTATACAGTAAGTGCTTCTATCAACATCAATTGCGCAAAAAACATTGGGAGCCGAATTTTGAATTTAGCTTTTGCTTTTTTGCAACTTCCAGTTGAATTTTTTCAAACTTTAAACACTCAAACCGCATGACCTTGACTTCTGATGACCTTCATAGGGTCAAAGGTCATTGACCTTGGCTATCAGTTGATACTTTGACGTTTGACCTCTGATATGAACTTCCGTAAAAAGCCATATTCGCAACTTTGGACTGCTCTAGCACGTGACCCAAAGGGTTCATTTTTTCGGTTTCCTAATGTGCTTCTCATGCACTTTACATTGATATATAACAATCGTTTTTTTTAAAGTAAAATAGCAATTCGTGATTTCAGGTTTTTTTACAATATATGTGTCTCTTTGAGCTTGGTGTATGTATATCTAATGACCTATTTGATGCAGAAGCTTGAAATTTGGAATACAACTAGACATTTTGAATAGGAATTCACCTTCGACAAAAAAATTGATGTGGGAAAGGCACATCTGGGTTGAATTACTAATTGTTTACATTTTGGGAAAGGGGCATAACTTGCATAGGATACATTTGTTCAAAAGGAACTTTGCACACAATTGCCTCATCCTTTTGGCCAGTTTGTGTTAATAGCTCAGTTGTTTCAGCTTTATAGTTCAAAAAAAGGAACGGGGTTTAAAATTTCCATATTTTCAATTTTTGATTATTGACTTTTGTTGACCTATATCTTTTGACCTGTAATATGTAGAAGCTTTAAATTTGGAACACAAGATAACATTCAGAATATCAATTAACTTATGCCAAATAAATGAGGTGGGAGTGGCATATCAGGGTTAAATTACTCATTATTGACATTTTTGGCCAGGGGCATAACTTACAAACAATATATTTGTTCAAAATGTAACTTTGCATACAATTACCTTATCTTTTGAGCCACTTTGTATTAGAAGTTCGATTGTATCGGCTTTATAGTTCAAAAAAAGGAACATGCTTTGAAAATTCTAAAATTTCAATTTTTGACCTTGACCTTTTTTGACCTTCACTTTTGTAGGATCGAAGGTCATTCACATTGGCTATCTATTTATACTTTTGCTGCCCTATCTCAAACTTCCGGTTTTATAGCCGTATATAATTTCAAATTTTGATGACTTGACTTTTGTTGACCGTCTCCTTTTCAATGCGAAAGGTCATTGACCTTGTCTATCTTCTGATACTTTCATTTGTGTAGTCTGTCTACTTCCGGTATAACAATCTTCTAAAGAATTAAAACTTCTTATCTTTAGACTGCTCTTGCACGTGATGTAATTATTGTAGAAGGTTGATTTTTTCAGAGTCTTTTGGAAATTGCTACATTTGCAAAGTCCCACTCTGTGCCATGTGTGGCTCTAGTTTTTAATTGTTTAAAATCTATCTTTTAGCAGAAATAACTGGTCGAGTTGTTCGGGATAACTTTAACACCTCTTTAGATGATAAAACTAAAGACAGAGACAAGGATTCTGGGATTCCAAATATACAATCTTCAGAAATGCCATATTTTGGTTTTGGTTCAGCATCAGTAAGCCAATCAGCTCCTGGTCAAACTGGAACTTTTGGAAATGATACATTTTTTGGCAGCCAAATTAAGGGAGACAAGAATTTTGATGGTGTTATGTTTGGTAATAGTACTGGTTTTGGTAGTGGTAATCAATTAGTAATAGGAGCTCCTTTTGGCGGAATCTCAGCGTCACTTGGGCCCAGCAATGCTCAATTTGATCTAAACAAAGTGGTTCCAAGTACATCTTTTGCAGCAAGCACTGCTTTATTTGGAGGCGGAAGTTGTTCTATGACTGATAATGGTTTTAGTTTTGGAGGCAGTCCAACTCCTAAAAGTAAAGTGGTGTCTTCAGCACAAACACCATTACTACCAACAGCAAATCAGTTCAGCTCTTCCTTACCCTTACATGGAGCTGAAGCTATGAGATTTGCCTGTGTTCGACCTTGGACTATTGATTCGCCAAGTGGTATAACTATCTTTGCTGAAAAAAATAAAGAAGAGCTCACTTCTGATAAGTCTGTTCCAAGTGGTTCGTCTGCCTTTATATCATCCCTTGCTCCTGTTGATTCTTTTGATGTTGATGATTGTGTTCCTCTTCCACCTCTACCCCAGAATGATTTAGTTGACATAATATCTAAAGGTGAAGCATTATCTAAAACAGCAGCTCAGTCAACTATATCACCTAAAATCCAAATGCAGGATAAATATCCTCCACCGCCTCCTCCCAGAATTCATCCATCCCCTCCTCCACCTCCTCCCGCAAGACGTTCAGCTGTCAAAGCTTCTGTCTTTTCTCCACTTCCACCACCTCTTCCTTGTGCAAGTAAGGTAGCTAGAGGTGGAGCATTATCAAAAACAGCAGCTGCAATCCAACTGGAGAAAAGATTACCAGATGAAAAAACTAGACAAAATATAAGCCTATCACCAAGCTACTCACCTACATCAGAAAGATCTTCACCAGTTTCAGCAAAATTTAATAAAAAACCAAGTACGGATTCTTTAAAACAAAAAGGTTAGAAATATATTATGTTTCAAATGAATATTATACAGCATTAAAACTTAACTTAACAAAAGTGATTTTTGTCTAAATATTCATAATTTAAATTTTTTGCTTCCTAATGATGTAAATTTGAAAAAATAATTACTCAGTGGTAGAACAGATTTCTACAATAATTTAAATTCTCAAATACCAGTATGGAATTGTCTGAATTTATTGTAAAAATTTAAGGTACAATAAATGATAATTGACACTAGACTAAATCTTTTATTGTCCATTAATACTTAAACTACCTAAAGAAAAAATTTATGTTTTTGCACTTTTTGCACAAATATATTTGCTCAACAATAGTTGGCATATGTCATCATGTCTTTCATGTATTTCTTCAGAACTCAAACCTATGCCTCTCAAGAGTGGTGATAGTAAAGTAAGATATAGATTATATGTAGAAGACAGATCAATGGTGTCATGTGGTGATGATCATGTAGAACAAGAGAGATCAAGATCAAGGTTTAGTGATTCTCGTGGTGATGATGCAGTAGAAGACAGAACAAGATCTAGGTTTAGTGATGTTCGTGGTGAAGATGTAGTAAAAGACAGATCAAGATCAAGGTTTCTTGATATTTGTGGTGATGATGAAGTAAATAAGAGACCAAGATCTAGGTTTAGTGATGTTCGTGATGGTGATGTAGTAAAAGAGAGACCAAGATCAAGGTTTAGTGAAGTTCGTGATGATGATGATGAAGAAATTAGAGAGAGATTAGGATCAAGAACTAGAGATGTGTCTGATATAAATTTAGTTGCAGATATTGAGAAAGGTTAGTATATATTTTGAATGTTATTAAGCTATTTAATAGTGAATGTCTCAATTATTGATGTGATAAAGTTGATGTCTATTAAATTGAGATACAATGAAAAATTTACTTCGTATTTGTATTTATTCAAAACAGTCGGTTAGAATATTGGTTCTTTACATGACGTCATTTGCTCGGTTATGTCAAGCAAATGGTGGCTGTGGGTTCCAATATCAATCGGCGCGTGAAAGTCGTATGATCTTCACTCATATTTGTAACAGGTAATCCGGGAAAATCAATGCCAAGAGGTTTGGCTAAGGGCCAGATGGCAGAAAGGATGCTTAACTGTGAACCTAAGTGGTTATCCTTATTAAATACAGTTCTTTTTTTTCTTTCTTTAGACCTTGCAAGTGAAAAGAAGAAGAAAAAGAAGAAATGTATATTGGAGTATGAAAGAGAAAGAAAAGTTGGGATAAAAGCTGTATCTATGTATAATGATATGGTAGATATTACCTATGATGAGCCGGTAACACCATGTAAAAAACTCAAGTCTGATGATTTATCAAGTTATGGTATTGGTGTCAATATTCCTTGTATAAGAGACAATGATAAAACTCTTACAACACAGGCCTGTAACCAGTTAATCAATCTACAATCAAAGGTAAAGAAATGACATGGAAAAAGCGTCTAGTCGTTCGGATGGGACAATAAACCGAGGCCCTGTGTGCTATAGGCTGTGCACATTAAAGATCCCTCGACAGTTGGAAATTGAAAAAGAGCAGGCTAATGCCGCTGTCCTGGCAAAATTTCCCTTATGGCCACAAGGTGCAGAAGAGTAGGACGTAAAACTCCATTCATTTCATTTCATTTCATTTTTACAATTGATGTATAGAGTACTATTTTAACATTAAAAATAGTTTTATTATTGTATTTTATTATTTTACCATACATTGATATTTTAGGATGGACATTGGAATTACGATGGTATATTGGAAATTGAAATATTTAAATGTATTGATTTATTAATCAAAAGTGGTGTTAAATCTTTAGGTATGATCGCTTTTTTAATTATAGCATTTTTTTATGTCATACTTGAAGTATAAATTCATACATCTTACTAAATGTGAATATAACATGCATTATTAGCTATGTGAATACTCAATCAGGGATGTCATTTCCAAATGGTATCAAGTTTTCTGAAAGTACCCCTACCCCAACTATATTGTTTGTACAGATGAAAGTCAATAAAGCTTTTGGATTTAGATTAAGAGCTTGAGATGAGAACATACCATAGTTATTCTCCTTTATCATATATTATTCATTCATTCTTATTATCATACTCTATTTTAACCTGTAACCATATTCTAGCTAGTCAAGGGCAATAACTCAGCTCAGAGCATAGAAAATAATATAACACAGAATGATTGTAACATAATGTTTTTATTCAGGTGAAAAGGTTTCTGATGATATCATGGATTTATTGATAACATTAATAGCTGTATTATCTATATTAGAAGTTGCATGGAAACAGCTACCAATTAAACATAGAAAAAAAATGATACAAAATAATCACACATGGAAATCTGTCATAGAAAATTTTACTCTTCGATCAGAAATGATGGAAGAACAAGATACAGCAATATTATCTTCTGTTGAAAAAGGAATTAATTTTTATAAGATTATGAATGATAGATATCCTCTTGTTTATTATACATTAGAATTAGGTGCTGATTGGATTACTATTGTTACTAAAATGTTAGGTTTATCCTTAACTTCTTGTTAAGGCATAATTCTACAGTTTTAATCAGCCTGAGTAACAGGCAGAAAAAAGTATCACAACCATTTTTAGCAGGGTTTTTCAGATATGCTGAATGTTATATTCATGTAGTTTTTTCTGAAGGCAAAGTTTCATTGATTTGTTGAGTCTTAGTCTGTGAGTTTCTATATTTCTTGGTACTTTTGTATTGTTGTGGGCGATGATCATGGAGTTGAAAAGAGACCTAAACCTAGGTTCAGTGGTGAACTATTGAACTGAAATGTAAAGAGTACAAAAATATATTCATATGTTGTAGACCTGCAAGATGTTTGATGCTGAATCATACCTTCACTTATATAATTATGTATTGTAATTTACTTAAGAAATTTATTTTCTTCTAAATGCAGCTAGATTATTTTTAAGTAGGGATTGTATGCTTGAAGAGTTGTAGGTTTTATTTCTGATAATTATAGCAATTACATATAAGTAGGCTTATGAATATTTAAAAACATAAATAATGTTAATTGTTGATGTTTAATGTTGTTTGTAGTAAATTGTTATATATATTTGTAGAGGATATTTTTGTATCTTGTATACTCATACATATCTGTGATGCAAATGATAAGACAAATATTATATAAATGTATATATTGATGTCTTACAAGTTGGAAAATTAAAAAAAAAGGTTTCCAGACCACTAGTGAAATCACAAAACTCTAAACCTGAAATTGTGTGTGAGTTGACAAAAATCTCCATGCCATTTCTGTAAATGATGTTTTATATTTTCACTTTTAAATTATTTTGTTAATCATCAATCTTTCCAGGCAAGTATATTTTGGAAAAGATATGATTTTTATATTTTTTATAGAATTTTTATTTTTTTCACTAAATTTTTCATTCCAAACCTGCTTGTAAAATTGTTGATTAAAGATCATGAAAAATAAATCTGCACAATAAAATTGATATTAGTGGTTATCTTTCAAATTTGACAATAACAGACCTAATACCTCACGGCAGTGGAATAGCTCAGTCACAAGCGAGTTGGATTGTTGATGCCTGTGCCAGTGCTTATAAGAGTCGGCCAGTGCTTTCACTCCATAATACCTCACTACTAGCACATAGGGGTTATTAGTCAAATATATCAGCTTGCTGTATCAATGGATTAATATACCTTGGTGGATCATAAGAGATGCACCTAGAGATTGTACAATTTGATCAACATGTTTTTGTGAGAAACAATAATTTGATATTGACAAACTTTATCTTCATACATGCATGTAGCTAAGAATAAAAGAGACTGTTTATGATATTTTACTCAAGGAACACAGTTATTGTTAGGATTTAAATTCTAGGTTTCAAAACTTCAGCTTCTGAAAAGTCATGGCCATAAGTACATTTAGGCAAATGAGACAAATGCCTCATGGTGAACCCAAAAAAAGAGAAATTTTGTTTGAAAAATTTGAAAATATAAATATGATATGATGTCTATGGAGGACCTCTTGCTGCATCAGATAGTATAGAAGACGACATTGGAATGTGCAACCTCAATGCATTTTTATTACAATTAAGATAAAACCTTGACAAGAGTTAGTTATTTACTAAAGAATCAATATAGATATTGTTTTTGATGTAGTTATTATGTTATATGATACAGTTGATAATGTCTTTAAGCTAATTACATTGATTATCTATTAGCATCATTTAATAAGCTCTTTATAGCTAATTATTACCTTGAATATAATAACGGTGTTGAAACTAAGGTGCTAAGCTGTTCTAGATCATTTTCAATTAGTCATCTGATAGGTATATTAACCTGGCCAGCTGACTACAGAAACCTATACAATATTCATTTTAAAATGTTTATTTACAAATAGATAAGAAGTTAAATTTACAATTTACTGAAAAACCAAAATTTATTACACACTGTTAACAAAAAGTGATAAGTCTGTGTACAAAAGTAATGTTGAAATTTTTACTTCTGATTGTACACAAATGTACACAATGACCAACTGTAAAAGTTATTAATTAATCAACATTCTCAAAGAGGTTATCAGAAGAAATGGCATTGTAGTTTGATAACTAATAATTTGGTGAGATCATCTATCTGAAATTTAGTTAATGTGTATTTATGGCTATTATAGTGTCATAGATGCTAAAAGTGTGATTACAGTTTCTGAGAGCTGAAGTTCCATTATATATAATTTGAAATCAGCAGACACAATCTCTTTAATGAATACAATATCAGATTTTAAAGTCAGAAATAGATCAGAAGATAATCTATCTTGTAAATTAGAAGGTAGAAGATTTCCCAATGGACTCCAGTTATTGTATGAGGATATCTTGAAGTAGAGTGAATATAGTTTTATATACACATATCTGTGATATTTTACTCATATTATACATGTTTTATTAATCTCTAAGGCTTTTCATATCTTTTTCTATTTACTCTTGGGAAGTCTAAAATGTTACTTCTTCATTAATATTCATAACCTGTCACTTAGAGTAGAATTTAAATATTTATGTATATTTTATCTTTGATTTGCCATAAAAACAATCAGAATTTGAATAAATATTTTATTTTCTATTGTTTTTATAGAATTTATATTGCGTTTTTTTCAATGAGAAGTTATCTTAGTGAAAGACAAGAAATACCAGAATTTATAACTAGACTTAGGCGCTTACATAATTACTCCCACTTAGTAGACTAAACCATAATCTCATGATCAATTTATTTGCTTCCACATTGTTCAATATAATCCTCAAAAATTGCATTAAATTGTCAAATGTGTGGTATTTTTTAACTTTTAAAGAAAGCAACATTGATACTTTAATTAGATAACAACTTAAAGTTTACAGATCCCTTCAACCAGTTGGTCCTTGGCCAAACATCATTGCAATAGTCTTTCCCAGATTCTCTCTCTTGAACAGTATATGAAATATTGTGTCCAACTAGCCTACAGGGTAT
>NW_008709027.1:698914-818080 GCF_000327385.1 Lottia gigantea
AGAGATGACCCTAACTATCATTTCTTTGAAATAAGCAAATAAACAAATTCTTTGTTCTAATCTGTGGGCTATAACTTTGAAAACTTTCTCCTATTAACAATTGATCTGTTAATCTCTATACTAGCTTTTTTGTGGCAACTATGAAATACATTCAAAAATTGTTTATCAATAGGTCAAGATTAAACTCAGATTTCATTTGCACTATATCAAGTTTTTTTTAGCAAGAGATGGGGAAGCAGGGTTGTAAAATCTGAGGGAAATTTCTTGCTGGAACCTGGAACTACCTTTAAGCACAAGTTTCCTTCTTACTGAGCTGCCCCTAATTATTTTAAAGGCTTGGTTAATAATATATTTCAATCAAAGACAATACCTCAAAGATATAGAAAAATGCAAGATGAACAAAATAAATAATTTTATTGTGGAATTTTGAACAAAAATAAAATAATTACATAATGGAATGTACAAAATTTACAACCAATATTCCACATAATTCAACATTTTATAATAGCAAACAAACAAACAAACAAATAATATCCAAGTTGTTTACTTATAACCATATATATTCAAACAAAACAGCCTTAATAACAATATTGCAGTATACCTTAATTGCAAGCAAAAAAAAAAAAGTTGCTGAATAATATTATTTTAAAACTCATCATGATTGCTTATAACAGATGAACCACTGCAGTTTAATAGAATAAGGATTGTTTACACAAGTTATGGTTTTAAATGTAGGTAGTTGTAAGGTTTAAGTCAGTTTAGAAGGCTTGAGAAATGCCATTTCAAAACAATTTTATTGCCTTTAATATGTTCATGTTTAATATAAAAAAAAACAGAGGCCTTAAAATGGATCTTGGCACACCTGTTTACCTTTAAGCATATCATATACTATAATATATTTATAATCAATTTCTAGTGATCAAATATGATTGATTAGTAATGATCATTGGAATTTCCAATTTTAAAATCAATTTATTTAAACTTAAGAGCTAAAAAACGCTGTTAGTTTATGTTCATTTGAATTTTAAACCTTCCATAATTATTCTCAAAAAATAATTAGACTTTGACTTTAATAGGTTTTCAGACAATTTGATAGATGTAACAGTTTGGTGTAGTTGTAGAACAAGATGTTTTGTAACATGTTTATTCTTGGGAGTTACTATCTATGACTAATAAATTTCAAGTGAATTTTAAAACAAAGCCTTAATAAATGTTTTAACAATAAATATCCAGAATTTATCAAACAGAGCATTTGACTATTCAAATTAACCTGTATTACATATCAATAACATCAGATCATGGATGACAAATCAACAGAAAAAACCGAAAGTAAACATCTGCATTATCAGTGAATCAGACAGGTAGGCTATCCTTGAAGATAACTTATTAGAGACAGAGTTTTCTAGCACTAATATAAACATGACAAATAACTGTAGTTGAATCAACTGCCCTGACAAAGATTATAATTACATTAAAACAATCAAAATTTTTCATAAAATAAAATAGTTTTAGTGATTGGTTAAGAATAAAATAAAAAATCTTCAAAAAGCAATTCAAATAATAATAGTTGTGGAATGTGATATTTAAAACAACAAATAATATAAATAATAAGTATTATTATCATAAAGAAATTAATATCCAAAAGATGAAATATTAGCAATATTCGATATATTATTGAAAAAACAAATTAAAGAATGTGTAATGATTTGAACATAAAAAGAGATAAAACTTAAAACTAAATTAGCTTGAAATGATGATTAAATTTATCATGATTGATTCTTTGATTGCGTGAATCAGAAAACCAATAGAGTTTTAAACTTAATTAAAAGATATGAGAATGAAAACAAAAATCTATACGTAACAAACTTTCTGTAAATAAAACCTTTAAAATTTTAACTGAAGATGATCATATAAAAATTTAATATAACAATAAGATAATATAGCACACCAAATGAGACATAATTTGATCATTTTAATTGATAATTAAATCAAGCATCTTTATCAGAACTGTAGAGTTTCAGATCACCAAACCCAGCTCAAAAGATGGAGATTCAAACCACTGCCAAGATTAATACTATAAGTAAGAGCTGTTTTGGGATTTCAATTGAAAAGTTATTTAAGCAATTGCAGTTAAGAAACACTTCTTATAGACATTATCACTAGCATTTCATAAAAATAAACTCCAAAAGCACCCAAAAAATTGACCCCCTGCATCTCACCATAGTAAAACCACACACTTAAAATTCAAGGATTAGTTATGTTTGATTTTAGATGAGTTAAATTTAGAATTTGTATTAAAATCTATATGAAAGTATTGTGTAACCTTCTTGAACTCATCTTTAACATCATCATAATATTTAAACATAATTTCATCTTTTATATATTCTGAACATCTCATTCCGTAAGTTCCCATACATTTTCTATAATGGTGTAAATAGGCTTTTTCTGGTGCATATTTCAATACTGTCCATTTTTCTTTATTTTGTTTACTAATATGATGAATACCAATCTCGAAAATACGATATGGCATTGTCATAACTTTGGTTCTGACATGACTGTAAAGTTTAGAACGTGATGTCAATCCCATGATTTGTAGTCCAGAAGGGTGAGAATTCTGTAAATTAGGATCAAAAAAAGCACTAGAGAAAGCTATGCCACAATATTGGTCTTTAAATTCATCTAGAAATACATCTTTCCAATATTTCATATCAGTATGTGGTATAACAAATTCATCAATGTCATTAAACAACACATGTTTAATAGTACCCATAGTTCTATATAGACAGTCATTATGAGCAATTAGTTGTCCATGGTACCATATACTATTTTCACCAACAGGAATTGACCAAGGAATAGTTTCAACTATACCTTTCTTCATATAATAATTTAATATTTCTTTCATTTCATCAGATATTTTATTGTCATAAAAGTAGAATTTTTGAGCACCAAGAACTTTAGATAGTTCAATGAATTCGATAAGTTTTGCACCAGGTATACTACCAAATAAAGGAGAAATACAGATTCCAAATTGTTTTTGTTTGTCCACAGGTTGAACTTTTATCACAGGAAGAACAGCTTCTGAGGAAGATCTAACATTATTAGTTGAGACATGAAGAGGACATGATACAGTGAGGTTTTTTGGTAGTAAACAAGAATAAATATATCCACCGTGTTGTTTATTATGATTTTCACACATCTCATATTGTTTAGCTAAAACACTATAAGATTCTGTATGACAAAATATTGGAACTGTTTTCTTTGTTTTATCTACAATAGCCATGATACGGATATAAACATCGTATTTCCTATCATCGAGAAAAGCAGAATAAACAAATATTCCTGGATCTAATTGTTGAAATTTATTCTGCTCCACATTTTCATAGCCATATTTTAAACAATCACCATCAAAATACTGAGATTTTTTCTTGGTGTTTAGTTTAATTCTAGTTTGGTTTATTTCCAGTTGAAATTGGTTGATGTCTTTAGCAAGTTGTTGAATTTCTTTCTGTGTTTGAACCCAGTGTTTTAACTGTTGAATATTGGTATTTTCTATATGTTTATAATGTAGTTTAAAATCATCTTCTAATGGGGTATTGGTATGATCAGTTTGAAGACGATTATGTATAAAAACTATCATTCCAATATAAATTCCACAAAGTAAAAGAATAAATCGATTGAAAGTCATAGATTGTAAACATCCACTCTTCTGCATGATTCCAATTTTACACCAGGTCAAATGATGACTAAAAGCTTTTAAGCCACATCAACTTTTTCTGTCTTTTTCTTTCATCCACGATTCCTTCATTTCCTTGGAATGAAAGTGAAGTGATATTAGTGAGGTTGGATGATATTAGAAGCATATAGAATAACAGGATACCATCTGTCTTATTAAGCTACATCTGTAATTAGAAAGAAGACAATATGATTACAACATGTGGCTGTGTATGTTACAGATAATGATTTATCTAATCATACACCCAATATTACTATCTTTCTGAATTATTCTCCATATTAGACATTAATTATTGTAATGTCCCCAGCTGCCTAGTCACTTTCTTGATGAATCACTATAATATCTGCTTTAAAACCGAATATTCCTCAACTTCTAACTGTCTTATACATTTTTATTGGAAACCATAATTCTTACTAATCTCAGGTTTAAACTGATTTATATATATATATATATATATATATATATATGTCTCTTTTTTTACCAGTACCCTTCTTTACTAGTTTTATTTTATTTTCACTAAATAAGGAAGATAAGCTAACAAGTGACTTTACTAACATTTACATTTTTTTCTTACCAAACAAGAATTAACAACAAATTTCCGCCTTTTTCTTAATCCTTCAATCAAGAAACTGTGATTTAACTCGAATAAGATGTATTATATGCCAGGATAAATAACTTACGCATCATAATATAAAGTTTACTTGGTCTTTTTAAACAGTGGTTAAACCAATATTAGTTTTTAGATGTCTTGTATTTTTATATACCTTTACTTATAGATTATATCGATATTCAATTGTGAATTATAGAAACCTCTCAATATTTTCTTTACTACATTAGCTTTGTTATCAAAGAAGATACAGATCTAAACTAAGTATTTCTATTTTTATCAATTTAAAATTTATATTCTCATTTGTATTCCATTCTTTACATCCCTTGTAAAAACTACCTGAAAATGTGTGTTAAAAGAAATCATCTGACCTTGTAGATTATGGAGAAGATGGAGATTCTATTCCAAATTGTTAAGATAGCTTGCCAGGCAAGGTAATATACCCCCACTGGCAGCTTTGATTTTAAATAAAAATATTTAGCAGTACAGTAACAATTACCAGCTTGAAATATTTAACCTTAAGACATACACTTCTTTTGAACTTTTTGAGACGATACTGAATAATATTACCAAGTTTCATCAAAATCTGTCAAGAATTTTGCCTTCTTGCATGCTTACAGGCTAAAACTTGAACGCATTTTTAAGAACAAGGACAATAACTCATACTTAATATTTTTCGATTTTTCTGATTTTCAATAGGGTTCATCCTTGGGTGATAACAAACACTCACACCAAGTTTCATCAAAATCCATCAAGAATTGCGCCTTCTGGAGTGTTTATGAGCGCTTCAAGAACATGGGCAGTAACTCATACTAAATATTTTTCTGATTTCAATAGGGTTCATCTTTGGGTGATTACAAACAACCATACCAAATTTCGTCAAAATAAGTCAAGAATTGTGCCTTGTAGAGTGTTTACGAGCAATTGTGGATGGACGGACGGACATGGGTGACGACAATATATGCCCCCCCATTTCATGTTGGTTACTTTCAATACTTATTTGGTTTGGTAATACTATGAGTTACTTTCAATACTTACTTGGTTTGGTAATAATGTGAGTTACTTTCAATACTTTGTTTGGTTTTACTTTCAATACTTACTTGGTTTGATTAATTATATGAAGTTACTTTCAATACTAACTTGATTTGAAAATACTATGAGTTGCTTTTAATACTTAATTGGTTTTGTAATAATAGTAATATGAGTTACTTTCAATACTTTTTTTGGTGTGAGTATGTTTTGGTTCCAAACATTTTTGTACTGTTCACCCAAAGGCTCCAATATATATGACAATGATCAAATCCTTGACTTTCTGTCTCTCACCCTCATAACTATAACACAACTATTCCCTCATCTCCAACATTACATACATAAACATCCCGACATCTCCAACATTACATACATAAACATCCCAACATCTCCAACATTACATACATAAACATCCCAACATCTCCAACATTACATACATAAATATCTTAACATCTCCAACATTACATACATAAATATCTTAACATCTCCAACATTACATACATAAACATCCCAACATCTCCAACATTACATACATAAACATCCCAAAATCTCCAACATTACATACATAAATATCTTAACATCTCCAACATTACATACATAAATATCTTAACATCTCCAACATTACGTACATAAACATCCCAACATCTTCAACATTACATACATAAACATCCCAACATCTCCAGCATTACGTACATAAACATCTTAACATCTTTACATACATAAACATCCCAACATCTCCAACATTACATACATAAACATCTTAACATCTCCAACATTACGTACATAAACATCCCAACATCTCCAACATTACATACATAAACATCTTAACATCTCCAACATTACGTACATAAACATCCCAACATCTTCAACATTACATACATAAACATCCCAAAATCTCCAACATTACATACATAAATATCTTAACATCTCCAACATTACATACATAAATATCTTAACATCTCCAACATTACGTACATAAACATCCCAACATCTTCAACATTACATACATAAACATCCCAACATCTCCAGCATTACGTACATAAACATCTTAACATACATAAACATCCCAACATCTCCAACATTATATACATAAACATCTTAACATCTTTACATACATAAACATATTAAACATCCCAACATTACATACATAAACATCTAACATCTTTACATACATAAACATATTAAATATTTTTCTGATTTTCAATAGGGTTCATCCTTGGGTGATTACAAACAACCATACCAAGTTTCGTCAAAATAAGACAAGAATTGTGCCTTGTAGAGGGTTTACGAGCAATTGTGGACGGATTGACGGACATGGGTGACGACAATATATGCCCCCCCATTTCACGTTGGTTACTTTCAATACTTATTTGGTTTGGTAATACTATGAGTTACTTTCAATACTTACTTGGTTTGGTAATACTATGAGTTACTTTCAATACTTACAAACATAAACATCTTAACATCTCCAACATTACATATTCTACTCAATAGTATATACTGTGTCAAGTTTGCAGATAGACACTCTTTTTCTTTTTCCTTCACCACATTTTTTGATACTTATTTCACTATTTTGTATTCAGATTTTTACCTGTTTGATATGGAGACCAAATCCATATTATTTCTAGATTTTTGTAATTGTCATGCTTATTTCATACACTAATAAATAATGTTTACATTAAGTTTTCTAATCTAAACAGCATATTTTGAAGGTATTATGGAATATAGGTAATGTAAGAGGAAAAGTCGAGTTGTGTTATACAATATCTAACCGTTTGGGCGTGACATAACTCAAACTCTCATGGCAAACATCAAAACAACTTTACATATAGTACTAGCTCAACAATTTAAAACACCTGTAGACCTGATATGCTTAAAAAAACATCCTACAACCATACAAAAATGTTCAATGTTCAATGTTTAAATTTGGTAAAGTTAATCTTTATGTCAACTATTTGAAATAGACAAACACCAACAAAATCTTTCTGTTTGTCTACATACCTTCTATTCTTAATCCTGTACAAATCAACAGATTACAATTTTTAACATGGCCAGATACCACAAGTTCAACTTCATCTTACCTTTTTAGTTTTTAACGCAGACATACTTTACACTTGTTCTTTTTTTAAAGAAATGAAATTTTTATCAATTTCTTAACAAAAAGAGATCTTTACAAAAGAAATAATATAAATTTAAAGAATCCCATGTGGGTTTATCATTTTATGGTCAAGATGAATATTTAAGAAGAAAAAATAAAGTTGTTGTACACCAGTTGTGAGCACACATAAGTAAATTATCTGTCTCTAAGATAGTTTCATTAACATCTTCACTTGTTAATATACCATCTTACATGTCCAGATGCACTAACTAATCGTATCTTTTATATATTTATTCAATATTAATTTCATCTAATCATTTTTATATGTTCACATGATATGATAGGCCTATATTGATGTCACCCATGACTATCTGTCGATCTCTCCGTTCAAAATCGCACATAAACACTCTGAAAGGCACAATTCTTGAAGGATTTTGACAAAACTTGGTGTGAGTGTTTTTGTAAACACCAAAGGATGAATCCTTTTGAGAATCAGAAAAATTGAGAAATATTCAATGAGATATTACCCTTACTCTTGAAATTTTTAGCATGAAAACACTCTAGAAGGCACAATTCTTGATAGATTTATTCGGAACTTGGTCATGTTATTCAGTATCACCCCAAAAAATTCAAAAGATGTGTATGACTGAAGGTTGAATATTTCATACTGGTGATTGTTACATTGTTATATTATTCTGTACTGTCATGGTAGTAATATTGATAAATTCTTTACTATTAGAATAAAATCTTGTCCTATTCCCTTGGCAGTGATATTTTTAGTATTCATCTAGTGATATAAAATATAATTAAATAGAAACAAACTTAAAGTATTTATAAAAACTAAAAATTACAATCCTTTATGTGACAATATTGACAAGCTATAGGTTTATCTAATGCTTCTATTCCATAAACTCAAAATATGTCTTGATCGACAATTTAAAGGAAAAACATCAATCAAATATCATTTTCTATCATGAAATCTACTGATTACTGGATAATAAAGACATAAAACAGCATTATTTAGACTTTGTGAAGACATCATCATTGGATTTTTTCAAGTCATACATTCATGAATTGGTGTGTTACCTAGGCATAGCACAAAAAATCCCCAAACAATGTATTTATGAACTTTTCTTTTTCAGGTTTAAAAATAAACAGGTAAAATAACTATAAAACGATGGCCCATCGTAATACGCGTACCATAGTAATGGCAGCAAAGTCATCTGGGCGGTTGACAAGAGCTATATTAATAAATGAAATATTTCGAGAGTGACATTTTCAGACTGCACAAGCTTTATTCAAAGACTTTTATTTTCATTTTCAACAAGTTTCGTCTAAATCAGTCCAGAATTTTTTATTCTTGAGTTTTACAAGAGGGCAATAACCCATATTAAATATTTTCCGATTAAGGTTCGGGTGATTCCACCAAGTTTCTTTAAAATCTGTTGAGAATTGTGCATTTCTATGTGATTTCAAGAACAAGGGCAATAACTCATTAAACACTTTTTAGGATTTTTTCAATATCGATACTGTACATCATTGGGAAATTATTAATAATTTCACCACATTTCAAAATCTGTCAAGAATTGTGCCTTCTAGGCTCTGTATCAACAGTTGTGAACAGACGGACGGTAAGTTTAATGCATAAAGTTTACATATATTATACAAAAACCTTAAACTTTCAAACAATATAGTATTTCAAACTTTTCATGCTTTAACTTCCTTCTCCTACTATCCAAATAGACAGCGCAGTACATGAATGCAATATAACACTTTGTTAATACTTATATTTAGTGGGGTGTAACGTGTTCTTTGTCAGCAAGTATCATCATTACTTTCAAATAAATCTTTAGTAAAACTTTAGAGATTTATAGATGATAACGAAGACTAGAATGATAATAAAATTGTCCCACATACCAATATACAGTAAGACTATGAGGAGCTCTTATCAGGTAGTCTATGACTGGTAATCATATCAATAATCTCTAAATATACAAATAGTTCAATTTCTACCAGTACGGATTTGGCTCATCAAACCATCAATTACAATAACTATGACAAAGGTTTAATCAAATATTGTTAGATTTATGGAAACGTTTTTACTTATTCTGCAATAGCATATAAGTTAATTCAGACACTTTATTAGATTATTTTGCCGAATTTGCAAAATATCGCTGTAATATGAATACATTGGTTCAGGTGCGAAATTTATCATGACCGGCTTTATCAGATCATTCGATTTGGCGCCTTGCCAAAGCATTCATATTACCATAAGTCTATTCAGTCAATCATTCACTGATTTAATAAGTCTCAGTCAAATCATTTTTATAAGATTTATTTAAAGGATATATGTAGATTTCCTAATAATTTCTATGAGTATCTTAAATAAGAAAGGTAAAGGAAACTTACTTTTTTATGAGTCTCATCTATCTTTTAAAGTCCTGTGTCAAGTCAATGATGTTCATTTTTTGAGACAGGTCAAAAATGGTATATCAACTTGTACTGTATCAAATGACAGCTAAGGCCATACTGACAAGAGGCAGACAAATTCGTAAAAACTTTGTCCATTATTGTTTATTTTTATTGGGTTCTGTCAACTTTAGCCTCCCATTTAGTTTACCTCATTTCAACATTGTTGACATAGCAACCTGGTGTTCCTGGAATCTATCACCCACTATTCACAGTAAAACTCTATCTCAGTGGTTAGTAGATAAATATACAGTAGAAACACCCTTTAATATAATGTGAAGAAGGATCAGATAGCTAATGTCAACATAACATGAAACCAACTATTTAATATTTACATGCAGACTGTATAACCACTTTATCTTGCTCTAAATATAAAATGTTGATTTTTAAACATCTGCAGAAAATTATGGATGCACTGAAGATAATGAAACCTGTCTCTGAATCATTGATCAAAACTTTTTTGTAAAACGGCTGATAGATATCATAATGAACAATATCTTTATTTCTTTATTTGATTAGCATCCTATCCTGACAGCTGACTGTGCTTTGCACAAAGATATTTTTCAGTATCAAATACATCACTTACTATCATTTTACATTCCATTGTTCAGCACTTTGAAATCAAACTACTATTATCACCTAATTTTTAGTTAGTCAAGCAATGTTATTTAAACCATTAAATTATGTTAGAATAATAATATGATCTATCATGCTGGGTATATAATTCATAAGTTGCATGATAGATATTGATAACATGTGTAATATATCACATCTGTAACATTGTACATACTGAGCACTAATCTGAAATTCACTGAGGTTCAATATCCTTGATCACCAAATATCATGACAACATCTGTTCTTGAATAGCAGGTGGTAGATACCTAATTAATAACACCAAGTCCTCAAAATATATCATAATCACAAATGATAATCTGAATAATTTAGTGGGCCACATCAGTATCCTTAATGGCCCCTGTATATTGAATTACAAAATGACATGTGGATATTGGTTGATTTAGTTTTCTATTCACCCAGATGAAAATTCAGTTCATCATTACCTTTTGTTTTCTATCAAGATTCCACTCTGATTTCATCGTGGAAGCAATAACCTTAATATTTTGTGCCTGTCATTATGACACCCCTCAGTCTTTTAGTGAACTCTTCTACACATGCATACTTCCCATCAATAGAATACTTATATGTCTGCTTGGAAGAGCTTATTATCAAAATTAGGATTTTTATTTTTTTAATGCTTCTTATCTAAGAGATAATTCAATGTGAAGATCTTGTTTTCTTGAAAGATGCAGAAAGACTTCTCACTTCACTAAACACATGAGCTTTTTTTAGATCTTTCTTACAGGAATCTGCTGCTACTTAGTCCTACAGTTCACCCACAATCATGGTCTTGGTGATTTTTCTAAATCTTACTAGAGAGTCAATATTAGAGAAGAGGAAAAGTGAGTCAACAGACAACATGGCAATATCATCTTAGACAGGTCAAAAATATGATTACTTGACATGTGCTAGGGCTTTGTCTATTGTTTTATAACAAACATTCTACTTCTTTTCTTAAATCTCAACAATGTCAAATCTGTCCTCAATGACCTCTTAATATTCTACATTGACTTCCTTGTTTTCACAATTTTTTTCTGAACCTGAGCCTTGAGATCAAAATATATTTCACTTATTTCCACATGATATATGGTCAATCACACTGATTAATAGGATTATTCAAAATGGGGTTTTTCAGTTTGTTTTAATGGCTTTTATTGTCTCTTTATTGCTAACATTTGTATGGTAATGTTATTTTTTACATCTAATTAAAACTGGTTAACCCAGAAAACAAACAATTCACAAAGTCTTGTCTACCAACACACAAAACCTTTAAAAAACATTCAAACATTTCTTTACAATAGTTTTTCAATTTTCAACTTTTTAACGACCCAGTTTTGAATTCTCTCACAGAAGTGAGTCATGAAATACCAATGTTGGATAATTTTAACAGTTTTTTTTGATTTATAAAACATTTTCCTATTTTTGAATCATAAAACAATTTTTGTTATATTTGAATAAAAAAACATTTACTGTTATTTACAAACCTGATACATTTCTGTTATGACAAAACATTTGTTACTTGAAAATAATATTGAATATTTAATTCAAAACAAATATTCATTAAAAGACGATCTTATTCATAGACAATAAATGTCCGCATAACTACTTTTCCTTTAGATATTAATTGTGGGGTTTACAATAGACATCAGATTTTGGTTTTTTTTTTACCAAAATTCAAAAGGATTTATTCTCTTCATTCACAATCAGTACTAAGAATAAGAAAGTCAAATGTAAAAGGATATTTTACTCTAAAGTAATTATCAGTATGAAATATTCAACCTTCAGTCATACACTTCTTTTGAATTTTTTGAGGCGATACTGAATAATATTACTAAGTTTATTTAAAATCTGACGAGAATTGTGCCTTCTAGAGTGTTTACAGTCTAAAAATTTAACACGATTTTAAGAATAAGGCAACAATTCATATTAAATATATTTTGGAATCTTCTGATTTTCAATAGGGTTCATCCTTGGTTGATAACAAACACTCGGAAGCACACATTTTCTGGCGTAATTAAATTGCAAATTCTGAGATTTAACAGAATATGCGCAAGGAAAAGTATATATATTTTGATTCGGCATGTGAACTGGTTTTCAGTAAATATAGAGAAAGGGGTTATTCAAAATGTTTTTGCACAAAATTAAAAACGACACTATTTCTGATACATGTATTCAAAAGCAAAATAATCCCCCTTCCCCACCTAATGGCTCTATACCGTGTAGAGGTTCTAGGCGTCATATGTATGTTCTTCACATCATTTTGAAAAAAAGAAAAGCCGTAAAATATTTGAGATGTTAGAAGTTCTTTCTTGTACAGATAAAATGTAATTTACCTTAATTTCTTGTAAAAAATGCGATGTTCATTATTTGGCAAAACACAAAATGCTCTTTGAACTCGTTTTAGCAGCCACCGTTTCAATATACTTCAAAAGAGAGAGACCCATCGCGAATCATTTCAACCTACCCAATCATTCCATTGAAGATATTCTTGTCATGCCCATTGAAAAAGTTCCCTTATTACCTACGGATAATCCAAAACCAAGCGATTACAGAGAGAGAGTTTCTGGATAGATCAATTAAAAACTATAGTACCTAGATGGTGTATATATCCAGCATGACAATCAAATCATACACTTTGTTACAACCTATAATTCTACTGCCAAAAATGCTTCTCTGATTGTCAAACAATATTACATTTTCATTAAACGTTTGGTTGCTGCTTTTAAAAGAAACAAAAATTTAATTTACTTGCCCATAGCAAATTAGACCCCATTTCATTAACTCTCTGAAACAATTGCATTGTGTGTTTTAAAAAATGGTTTTTTGTATTATTTGTAAACATTGTATTATTCCAGTTTTTTCAGAATTTACATTGTTGTAATTTCTCTTTGCATTTCATGTGGGCGTATAAAAATATGCATTATCCTTGTTACAAATATATGAAGAAATGAAAACCATTAAGTTTAATTTTCCAGATTCATTTATTAGGATCTATAGAAAATTAGATATATAAAATTCAAATATCAATATCAGTTTCATTCCATTAATTTTATTGTGTAACCGACTGTAAATAATAGTTAAAATCTATCAAAGATTTAAGTCTTATATTGGTTTCCCACAAACAACAAAATGTAATATATAAAATATAATAGTGGAGACTAAAACAAATCCATTGACATTCGCTTATATCTTAAAACTCATAAAATGGAATCTCCAATTACCAACTGACTGGGAGACAGACTGATATTAAGAAAATTCATTTCCTTTTCTGACTTGGTTTCAACTAATAAATCTTGAAAGCTTTTCCTGATCATTCAACTTGTCCAAATGTTAGTAAAGTGTGACCAGAATATATATTGGAATGTTAAATGGACATGAACTGTACCAGACTGTTTATAGTTCTGACTTCAGACTACCATTGTCTACAGACAAATCATCATAAAGCTTTTCCCTAATAACACAATTCATCTATATGAATTTTGACAATGTCTCATGTACTATGATGCTTGAATGTTATTGATTTTAAATCAGAGATCAATTTGTGTACTCATTCTCCTATGAGATTCAATTAGACTCTTAAACATTTTTCTTTCATTAAAGTTGAGTTAAAAATTTACAAAAGTAATGCTCTAGAATTATTTATATCCCTATTAATACTGCATACATCACTGAGTCCAGATAAACTATATTTTATAACGTACATGATTCAGTGATTTTCATATAACAAGAAAACATGTATTGAAGCTTATGTAACAATGAACTACTGGTTACAGTTCACCTAATTTATCACCAATAATTATCAAATTTACAGAAAACTGAGATAGTAAACCTTGTACTAAGAATCACACTTTCGTCATTTTAACTTATAACAGTTTCAAATTAAGAAAAAATTGCATCACACTAAAAAAAAATGTGTCATAAGTCTTCAATTTAACTATCATGATTGACTAAAAACTTGACAATGCATTTCAGATCTAAAACTGATTACATTTAAGAAAGTACTAGAAATGTACCAAAATCGCATAATTCCTTTTAAAATATTTCTTTTCCTGTTGATATAGATGTCTTTTCTATATGGCAGTGTCTCAAGAAAAGCTGAGTGGTCTTTTTAATTTTTTAACTCGAATAATTCTGGACACACAAGAATTTGAAGGCTCAAATTTGACGGCTCAAATTTTGACGGTGAGCTTTGAACACTATTATTGATTGGTTTAGCTTAAGAATTCCTATTTCTGATACAAAGGTATGATTGGTCAAAAAATGTACGAATCTACAATTGTAGGCTTCAACAAAAGTAATAAAATATTGCAATTAACCATGAGCCACAATTTGCAGCCATCTGGTAGGTTTTTAATATTTAGGAAGGAGCTCAGCCTCTTGTCTAAGAATATACCCTAGAAGTTAGAAGTCTCTACAGATACCCAACTGATGAATAATTGGAAGCAGAGCCCTGAAAGATGAAATACGACTCTGGTTTTGAAATATTGTATTGAAATAAGCAAGTTCTTCAGCATTTTTATTTGAAATGAAGAAACAATTTAAACTTGCTGACACACTGTAAATAATATAAACTCCATAGGTTAATTGTCATTTACTACTGACTGACATATCATCATCTATCACATTATTAAAGGACTAAAGAAGCTTACTGATCAAGTGGGAAGTGAAGATAAATTCCAATCTGAGCACAAACTGATCAGAAGCAATTAAATCTTCACCTTATCTTCTTCAATTACTGATTCAGTTGCAACTCACATTTAGTTAGTTATCTTAATCAAAATTTAATGGGAATGTCTTTATATCAATACTTAGTTTTATCTTAAAAACAAATTTTAACTGACAAATGACCAATCTTAGCCTCATTTACAAAAATTTTAATTTCTATGACTAATAGTTTTGCTGTATAATCAAAGAGGTTCAAACCAAGTATCAACGGCCAAATTCAGAAACCTGGCTAGGAAATTTGGATGCAACTAATGAGCTTACATAAAGAAGAAAACTAGTCCAGTTAAAACGAGATATTTGGGATAAAAGATGTTCTTTAAAGATAAAATCTCCAGGGTAAAGTGGAATTGCTCTTCATATCATGATCTAATCCTAGACAAATTGACTTATAAGAAATAATGAGCTGTTCACTGAGGAAAGATAATATTCACCAGATGGTGCATCAATCAATTCTTTAGTTCATGTCATCATCTTCAAAAAGTAAACAATGGCATCAAATTAAATAAGAAAGGCAAACATACCTTTATAATATTTCTCCTCTTGACCACCATTTCATCAGTCAGTTCTAAAAAACACCAATAAAAAAAATCTAATAACAGACTTCAGATGTATGAACAAAACCTGGAACCAAATTGAGTACCATGTGAGCTTTGGAATCTTTCAATAGTCCTCCACTACCATAACATTATTATTGATCCATGGAGCCATTGCCATTGACAACCATTATTCTTCCAATATGGCCGCCAGATAGTTGCAGACAGGATGCTAATAAAGAATTTACTATAAAGAGTGACTTATAGAAATTAAATATTAATACATCACTTACAAAGTGATTATATATATATTTAGTAATTATTAACTATCATTTCATATATCAAAACCTTATTGACTCATTCTTAAATGCTTTAAAGGCAGAACTTGAACAAATACTGTTATGTTTATCAGATAAAATCACACTGCAAAATTACTGATGAGAAATAAGGAAAATTTAAGTAATAAACAAGGAAAAAATTATTCAAGAGATAAAAGATTAATTCCTATATTGGTTTATAACTGTTTCTTAACTACTAGGAACCATTCAAAATTTCTTAAATACAATTAATTCTTTGAAATTTTAAGTTGTGTTTTTCACTGCCTTATTTCAGACTTTCTTGAGTTTTTTTTACTAGGTAATTGAAACTTTCAGTCTAATAAGATTAGCATTGAATTTGTCTTATTTTCAGCAAGCTTCAGCATCTTTTCCCTTCTGACTTCCAACTATTTTTGTATGTAAATTAAATTATACTAGGAAATTGGAAAAGTTTCTGAGGTAATTTCAAGTTTGTCTCTGAATAAAATCCAACTTACATTTAAATTGAGCATCATAGATGATACAAGGTCATTGAAATGAGCTTTCTGACAGATCTGAGCAAAAAGCCAATAATATGATAAACATCTGGTGTCATTTTACAACGTCATCATAATATAAGTTTTGTTATAATCATATTGTACTGTTTAAATCATTTAAATCCATATCATATAGGTAGGCCTATATTCCACATAGCATCAATAAATATTATTATATAAATGATATAATTACAAAAACATAGATTGTGAAATACATTTAAATTCTATAGTTTTATTTACTTAATAGGTTTACGTACTCTATAATATTTAAATTATTTCTCTTTTGAAAATAAAAAATATTAATTAACTTGATAAACTAACCTTAAAGAAATACTTCACAAACATGTTTTTAATAAAGCTTAAATCAATCAATAAATGTCGTTTATCATTTGACCCCAAGGTTTTCTTATTTTCCAAATAAATTCTGGCCAAGTGTCAATATACCATAATCTGTACTCTACATAAATAACAGCACCAACTTTACTTCCCTTTCATGACATCTCATTTCCATATTCTAACATTATCTCTTCAATAAAATCTGGATAAAATTCAGGAAATTAGAGGTCATTCTGTTTGCTGGTTCAGGTTTCCATTTTATTGCTTTGAAAAATCTGAAAAGGTTGAAACTTCAAAATACTTCATACTGAATATTTCAACTCAAAAATTGCCTCTTGTTGTTAAGAATAATAAAATCAGCAAATAAGACCATTTTTTACTGAAATATGGGTCAATGACCTAAAGATCATCAAAGACAAACATTTTAGGAAAATACCCAGCTCAGCTTTGATTAATAGTATTTTTAGATTTAGGAAGACAATGAAAATCATCTTGGTATAATTACTTCTAATTAAAGGTATACAGTTATCTAAATCTAAGTTGAATAGATCTCAAAATTGTTGGCATGTAGCCTCTACTTAGCTCTTAAAGAAAATGTGAGACATCATTTATTTATAAGAAAAAATAGCTGTAAGGTTGTTAAAAGGTTTTTTGAAAAACAAAGACTGACAATATAATTTAAGGGATTGTGACCTTTATTAAGAGCACCATATCCCATGGCTATTAAAGACTGCCAATTTGCTTTTAAGACTAGAAATACTTAATGAAGAAAGTGTCAACAAGACATTGTTCTAAAAGCTTTACATACCACCTCATTAATATTGAAATAATTTGATAGGTGCTATCCTATGTCTACGCTGGATATTTCTTCCATTGCTGCCTTTAGTTTCAGGTTCAGAGGCATTTTATAGATTACTGGTAGGCCTACTCCACGTTAATAGACATAGTCAAGATAAGTCCTCAAGACAAATTAGGCCTAAAACATGCCTATTGAGGGAGATAAGGCTCATATCGAATACTTTATGATGTCATGAGCAGGAACGGACTCTTATTTAGAATAATAACGGAATTGAGGGATTATTACAACATTTTGTCCAAACTATAACGACTGTAGTCTGAAACAGTCAGACCACAATTTTAGTTCTACCTCAATGACTGCATACAAAATTAATATATACATACATGTAATATAAGGTTGAGGAGGCAAAATATTAAAAGAGGCTGGAACTCAAAGGGCAGAGGTTGGGTAACCACTCTAACCGTGTAGCCTAGCCTATTTTAAATTTATGCCAAATTATGGCGCCGTGTTCGAGCTGCGCGACACGGTCTGATATTTGGGACTAGGCCTGTAGGCCCTAGGTAGGCTAGGTGCCTAATCCTAATACAAATAGAAAAATGCTGCACTACGAGGTTAAGTGTACAACTGATCGAAGCCTTTCTGATAAAAAATAACACTGTTATTCTCTGTATTTCACTTAATTTATGAGATACCGGTACCATTAGTGACGTCATGTAAAGACGACCTTGACTCGCCAATTAAACATATAAGACGTATAAGCCCATAATTATAGGCCAGCCTATAGTTAAATTATTCGCATTATTTTTCGGACACAGTGGCGTTTCTAGGAAGCGTTAGTTGAGGGGGGACCAGCCCGAGCCAAGCTCCCAGCCCCACCCCACCCCGTACAAACGCCACTGTTCGGACAGACCATATGCCTGGTGCTGTATAACCTCACTCGAGTCACTGTCACTGTGACTAGCCTTATCCTTCTAGGAAACACCATGCTCTGACCACACCGCTTTCCTAACCCCTGATGGATGTCATCGTTATATTTCGACTGTCCGTTCAGTAAATTGTTAAAGGTCGATGACATCCTTCATAGGCCTTTTAACAATCCACGTTTTATGTATCGAACAATTCTATGGGCGTAAACTTGATTGCCGTGGATCGGAACATCATAGGCCTAACGTATTTTTAGACTCCAAGTATGAGGTAGCCCTGACTCCATTTTTACCATCAGCCCTTATAACTGGTTTTTCTATAGGCGAGGAGAGACTCAAAGAAATTTTGTCAAAATCTCACGGGGTACAATGGTGTTAACGGACCCCTTACGGTCTGTGGCCAAATTAGAGAAAATCGTAAAATCGTCTTGTTTTAAGCTATGTAGGTCTACCCAACAAAGACAAATTGTATAATAATTGGTTATTATGACCAATGAGTTTTGAAAAATTATGATTTTGTGAATGAATTAGAAAATAATCTCAGTCTCAGCTTTAATCATTGCTCTATGATCTTCCATATCTGAGATATTGCAATTTGAAATTGGTTGGTTCAGGCGGAGCTTTCTAATCTTTAAGAAAGTAAAGCTTAATTTTTTCTTCTTCAGAAATTTGGGTCGCTGTCTCATTTTGCTATTCGTTTATTCGACCATAGAACTGTATACTGACAGTATATACAGTTCTATGATTCGAATGAAGGTACAGAGAACTGTACTCTTCACATTGTGAGGCTTCTTTGTCAGAATGTATTCAAGAGCAGATAACTCAGCTAAAAGTTGCAACATCGATGGAAAGAAAAAAATCAGTAAAATAGATAAGAATTCAATGACAGATTGTTACGATTAATTGAATGATTAGAAATGTAGTGGAATATAATCGTGTTTGGAGTAGCGGTACGTATACAATATGCTAAGCGAACTGAAACGTTTTTTTCTGTTTTTTATTGATGAATTGAACTTGGTGTCTGTGTTTTGTCAACTAATCTTATCACTGTATCGTCATTTATAAATGAATTGAAACATCAACTCCAAAATTGCTTTGAGTGTCTTTACTTGGGTTTACGGAATGCCAAGCTCATGAAAGCATTATTAATTGAAAATATACCTACAACTTACAATTTCAGGGGAAGTAGGGTTTTATAAATTTTGAAAATCCTTCTGTCATTTCAAGTTCCAACCGTCTAACTTTTTTTTTAGCTTTTTACAAGGTACGGTATCTTACAATTTCTTCTAGAAAATATATTGTAACTTAGAATATCATGCTTTGACACTTTTATTCTTTCAGTGAGGTGGGGGTCCTACTTTCAGTTTCATACTTAAACATTTTATTATTGGCTACAAATAAGAAAACTACATATCTGTATTTTAAGACGCAATAGGAGAGATCCGTAATAATTGATAATGGTATGTGTATCACGTAATATACCAATACTTAAAAGTGGTTCGTCCTACCATTTGTACTACTCAAGACAGACCTGCTTTCTATTTGTAGCTTATTATGGCTAAGCTGATCTGATCCCTTCCATTAAGGCTGGGGATGACAAATGAAATTGTTAAAAATTCATTAGTAGTATTTTTAATCATCAAAGCCAGAGCAATAGTACCAGTGTCCAATTTTTACTATTTTCCAGAATGATGGTTTGAAAAATGAATTTACCTCGTTTATCTAATGCTATAAGAGTATTTTCTGATGTAACAGTTGAATATCCAGAGTTAAAGAATGATGACTTGTCAATAAGAAGATTGAATCAATCAAAAACAGACAAAAGTGAAGGATTGAGTTGGAGTGAATTATCCAAAGCTGCCAAAAAGCATGGAAAAGTAGACACAAAAGTGATAACTACTGCACTGAATGATTTGTTGTCTTGTGCACGTTCAATAGGTAATTTATTTTGTAAAGGTGTAATTCTTTTTAAGCCTCGTCTGACTGATCTGTTTCATGTTATGAAAATATTGAATTATTATATGAAAACTGATATCTTAAGAATGGTTGTGCAATATTTGGGGCAATAGTTTTGCCATGGAAATGCTACTAGCTAACATTAAGCCAGATATGTTGTACTACGGATATGTCATGTTTGCATGTGAATAATGATATTGTGGCCTCTGAACTTCCTGATAATTTCTGAGGCAATGTCAAAACTGATCTAACTTTGAACGCTCACCAAAGAACAGTAAAATTGAAGAACTGTTGATAGTTAAGGTGCCTTAACTTTAGTTGCCTGAACACACAATTTAATGAATTTTATTTTGCAGTCTTCACTTTACTATATATATTAGTTATATATTTTTAGTTTCTACTGATGCAGATGGAGAAACAGTTGAGGCTGCAGCTGCTTTTCTTTTTGAATTATTTAAAACATCAGAAGTTGTTGGTCAAAGGGAGACAACCAAACTAAGGAATACATTTGGCCCATTCCCTGCGTCTGCTGCTACTAAAACCTGTAGTATTGTAAAAAGATTATCAGGATGGTTACCTGATGAATTATTAGAAACAGGTAGTTTGGATACAGGAAGACAGGATGGTGATGGGGAAGCTGATGATTTTGAATTTGGCAGTAGCATCAAATTTACAGGCATCAATGAAGAGTATGAGCAGGGTTACTCCAGTTCAGAGTCTGAAGATGACAAACCAGAAAGCAAAGAGTGGGATATTGGTTATTCAGCTAATGGAGCTTGCGCTGCCACATCTTATAAAGAAAGGGAACCAAATGTCAGTAAACCTAAAAAAGATATGAAATGGTTAGAAACAGAAATAAGAAAGTATTTTAGTGATGATGAATCTATAGGTTTATCGATATCACAGTTAACACAGACAGTATTTGATGTTTTATCTTCTACTAGAACAGACATTGAACTACAAAATGAGGTAATATGCTTTAACGAGTTACTAAATTCAATTATTGTTTGTAGTATTTTAATTAAAATTTTACAGGGTTCTGTTCTGTTGCACAGCTTTGAAAAACCCTTGAATTCCGTCTGTTGCCTTGCAAAACCTTGATTTCAAAAAAAGTCTTGAAAACACCGTAAAAAGCCCATTTTCTCTTGAAAAGTCCTTGAATTTTGAGTTGAGTCAAATTGTGTATATTTTTAACAATTTAATAAGCGAACATTTTTGTCTGAGTAAGATTTTTCAACAGGACAGCCGTTACTGAAAATAATAAACGTTGACTTGGAAGTATTCAATACAGATTACATAGTAGGGGGTATAAAGCAACAGCCATGGGTCATGTAGTCCTGGTTGTCATCTAATATTTACATTTCTACTATCACTCCCTTCAATAAACCAGTTAGCCAAACCGGCGTTTATTTTCCAATAACTTTGTCGTTTGTAGTTTGTCATGTGACAATAAGGCGTATGAATACATTTACAAAACGAAAACAACGATTGAGCCAAGTATTTTACCTACGGTTTCAGGTATTTTTACAATTAAAAAATAGAACATTTTGGCGTATTTTATCAGAAAAGATAAACCAATGTAAATACAAGGAATGAATGTGGATCTTGTTATCGTTATGGGGAAATAAACGCCAGGTTATTTGTCTTGTCACATGATAAACCAGCTTTTATTTCCCCATAACGATAACAAGATTCACATTCATTCCTTAATTATATCTACTATCTCCACACACCATGTTGATCAATTGATTATTATGTAACTATATATAACTTGTAAGGTCACGTCTCGTGATGTCTATCAACTTAAATTAATAACATGCTTTTATTTTTCACTGTATTTGATCAATTCCCAATTATACGAGAATTTTAGTGATTTTTTCGCTAATTTGGCAGAATGACCTGTTTGAAAAAAAGGAATATTTCAGAGCTGGGCCCACTGGGAAATGGTCTCCTTGGTAACATGTACACCTTGATCGCCACCATTGTTCTAATCTAAGTTTATCGCTATGTCCGAAAGATGTACTTTTAACCGATCGTGGTTATAAATGAGTGAATTTAGTAAATGGAGGTTAAAGATAACCGAAACCATGCTTACTGTTCAATTTGTAACAAAACTATAAACCTGGCAAAAATGGCACAAGCAGCTCTGAAATCTCACATGAGTAGTGAAAAACATGACAATGGAAGGACAGATAATGGCAGTGTCTTCAAATGTTGGTGGTGGTGACAAAACCTAGTTTACCACCGATGAATCCTCTTCAAAGCAGGTCAAGTAGCGATGTGACAATTTACGTGTCTGCTGGTAATGCAGAAATTTTATGGGTTTTAAGAACTAGGCTATAATTAACCATTCGTGTAAGCACAACCAGTACTAGCCTACACATACACATGTTATGGAGACAAGAGAACCAAACTTCCTGATATTTTGCAAATACACACACATCTTCAGGCAAAGAACAGATTAACCCCATTGACAAATATTAACTATCTTTATTGATTTCACAGTTCAGAAGTTAGGTACATGTGTATTCTGTCAGACTAATATCATTGAAAAGTCCTTGAATTTCAAAGCCCAGAGTCCTTGAAAAGTCTTTGAATTTTAGAGGCAAAATGCTGTTTTATGATATCTAAAGGGTTATATGGATCATTATATTTTGTATTTTATTTTACTTCCAGCTCTTCGATTTGCTTGGTTTTGACAGATTTGAGTTAATTCAGATGTTATTGGAGAATCGTAAGAGATTGGTCCGCTCAGTAGTTACAGAGGTAACAAAAGCTGTTTTAGCAACTGTACCAAGTAAGTTTTTGTGGGACTTTGCTTTCAGCAAAATTGCTTTCTCAAAATTTACACACCTTCCTGAGCCTAGGCGGCAGTAGTTGCAGTAACCATTCAACTTCTCTAGACCTTCTGTAGTGGCGACGTGTTCCTTAAGTGTATTTTAGAACATTTTTGCAAAACCGGAAATGCCACAGTTCAACATGTGCAAAAACGGGTTTTTTGACCCTGGAATCCACATTTTTGGGCCGATTTTGCTCGGGTCTTCATTTTTGGAATCTGTGACTAAATTCCGATGTGATATGAGTTAAAAAATTTCAAATTTCGGAAATTCGTAGCATACATTTTTTGGCCGATTTTCGAAATTTTTGGACCATTTTTCAGTTTTTTTCGGATTAATCTGAAATTTTGATAAAAGATGCATGTCACTAATGTAAACCATTTGACATATTCAAAATTTTTGCGTAACTTCCGGTTAAAGTGGAAAATCGATTTTCACTTCCGGTTGAATAACTTCCGGTGTGATTGAAATATTTCAACGAAATTATGTATATCGTTATTAATCGTAATTCTATGGCCGATTTTAAAATAAAACTTAGTCCGAAAAAAATACTTCGGCCGCCATCTTGATTTGATACTTTTTCATAAAACTCAAAATGGGGCTTCGGGGGAGAATGGGATTGGTCATTTGATACTTTGACCTTTGACCTCCGACATGTACTTCCAGTTTTATAGCTATCCGTAAAAAGCCAAATTCGCAACTTTGGACTGCTCTAGCACGTGACCTAATTAACCTAGAGGGTTAATTTTTTCGGTTTTCTAATGTGCTTCTCATGCACTTTACATAGATATAGAACAATTGCTTTTTTAAAGCAAAATTGAAATTCGTGATTTTTTCAAATTTGAGTTTTGTTTTATCATATTTGTGTCTTTTTGATCTTGGTGTATGTATATCTTATGACCTATTCTATGTAGAACCTTGATATTTGGAATACAACTAGACATTTTGAATATGAATTCACCTATGACAAAAAAATTGGGGTGGGCGTGGCACATCCGGGTTGAATTACTAATTGTTTACATTTTGCGGCAGGGGCATAACTCGCATAGGATACGTTTGTTCAAAAAGGGACTTTGCACACAATTACCTCATCCTTTTGGCCAGTTTGTGTTAACAGCTCAGTTGTTTCAGGTTTTTAGTTCCAAAAAAGGAACGGGTTTTAACATTTGGATATTTTCATTTTTCGATTTTGACCTTTATTGACATTTGTTGACCTGTATCTTTTGACCTGAATAATGTAGAAGCTTGAAATTTAAAACACAACATAACATTTGGAATATCAATTACCCTATGCAAAAAAAATTAAGGTGGGCGTGGCACATCTGGGTTATATTACTCATTATTGACATTTTTGGCCAGGAACAACTCGCAAAGTATACGTTTGTTCAAAATGGAACATTGCATACAATTATCTCATGTTTTGAGTCACTTTGTCTTAGAAGTTCGGTTGTTTCCGCTTCATAGTTCAAAAAAAGGAACAGGGTTTGGAAATTCAAAATTTTCAATTTTTGACCTTGACCTTTGTTGACCTTGACCTTTCTAGGATCAAACGTCATTGGCATTGGCTATCTATTTATACTTTTATATTTGCTGTCCTATGTCAACTTCCGGTTTTATAGTCGTATGCAATTAGAAATTTTGATGACGTATATCTCTTGATCTTGACCTTTTTAGACCTTCTCCTTTACAAGATCAAAGGTCATTGACCTTGGCTATCTGCTGATACTTTCATTTGTGAGGTCTGACGTCTACTTCCGGTATTAGAATCTTCTAAAAAATAAAAAATTTATCAACTTTAGACTTGTTCTAGCGCTTGACCTAATTATCGTTGATGGTTGATTTTTTCGGGGTCTTTAGCAAATTGCTACATTTGCAAAGTCCCATTCTGTGCCACGAGTGGCTCTAGTATTTTATTGGAATTAAAAAAGTATGCCATAGTTTCTCAATATTAAGTTCTCTCTTTAGAATGTAAATCACTATTAAAAGAATTCACACTCAGGACAGCCAGATGTTTTTTTTAGTCAGATGGGACACTGTTTTGTGGTTTAACTGTTGATTTACTGCTGATGTTATGTGATCGTAGTAAAAGCTAGACTTTTTTCTTTTATATTTAGAACCTAAAAATGATCGTCCTTTACATGGTTGTCAAATTACAGTACAGGTAAAGCACCTTGATAATTATTATGTAAACATTATTGTTATCTATCTCTATATAGAAATGAAGACAATGACATTCTGTGAAGGGTACAATGAGAGAAGTACTGCCAGGCCAATATTCTTAGTCAGTGTCAAAGTCCCAACAGCAATTTTAAGACCCATGTGAACAACTGTATCAACCCTTACACAAATGGGCAAGATTTTGTTATATTTTACTCAATTAATAAGAGTTACGTTTGTCATTTTTTTTTCAGTCAGAAGAAGAAAAAAGATTAGCTAAGTTATATAGAAAAGAAGAAAAGAAAATGTCTAAAAGAGGAGGTAAAAAATCAGATGATCATACAGGTGAGAAGAAGTTTGATCCAAAAGAATTAAAGCTACAAAGGTAAGAAATCTCAAGTTTAAGTTGTAAAATCTGTAGTCCAGTAATTTATGAAAGCTGTTGAATGTAAATTCAAAATGGTAGATGAATATTGTTACATTTTATTTTTGAGGATTTCCTGAGCATTGATAATGATTTGTTTATTTGTTCCGTTCCGTA
The DNA here is from genome assembly GCF_000327385.1 of Lottia gigantea. Lineage (NCBI taxonomy): Eukaryota > Metazoa > Mollusca > Gastropoda > Lottiidae > Lottia > Lottia gigantea. Next base: position 725,126 of record NW_008709027.1, read on the forward strand.
TTTGAATGGAGAAATAGTGATATATTTAATTTTTGTTTAAATTATTTTGTAGGGAAGCAGCTTTACGTTCTGCTGCCACAGCTCCATTGTTTATAACAAGCCGGCCATCTTACCAGCCCAGAGAAAAGTACCCATTTGTTTTTGATACATATGAAGAGGCCAGACAGTCATCAGCTTATGTTGGAGGAGCTAAGGTATTTATTTTAAGAAATATTTTTCTCTATCATAACGTATCTGCAATCTTTCAATATAGTGATTTTGCTAGCTTTGGCCATATGCTGAAATTGGAAAGTCAACCCCATTGACCAAACTAGTTGTCTTGATGAATATTGTGTATCAGAAACATGTTGACAGCATGAGATGAGCTCTTAGAAAAAAACGTATAACCTACCATCTCTTAAAGATAGTTTTTATTTTGGTGTATTCAAACAAGTCTCAATATATACACCATTGATTAGTTATTCTTTATGAGAATATAATGCATACAGTGTATATCATATGAACAAAAGTAATAAGTTTTATTATACACAATGTTTCAACAATTTACATTGTAACCATTTGGTGAAAATGGTGATGACAATGATAATTGTTGAAATGCAATAAAACTCAGGAGTAGTATACCTTAAATTTTGTTCCTTTTTTTAATATGATCTCTACCTATATGTATTTATTATTACTAGCTGTATTTACCTGGTGGTTTTGATAAAACAGATAGTAAATTATATGAAGAGATTAATATGCCACCCAGTGATCCTGCCCCAGTTGATATTGGTAATAAATTAGTACCTATTGATTCATTAGATGAGGTCAGTATATAATACATAGAATCATATTCAGGTTATATTCAGCATTTTTATATATGATAATCTTTGACTTGAATTCTACTGCTCAAAACAGTTGTTAATAAGTGTAATATACCTTGTGAAATCCAAGTGGCCTGAATTGTTAATATACAGAATTATGGTAGTGCTCTTGGTTTTTTTTACTGACAGATTAAGGAAATAAATCAAGACTAAACATTTGATTGTCCAGATATCGTATAGATGTTGAATTTACTGTAAATACTTATCCCAAAATAATTTTACAATATAAAATTTTTTATGTCAACAGTACGATGGAGAAAGGCAAAAGACAGTTTACCTCAATGATATTTTACTGAATAAGTGTACTCATGAAATCTCTCATATTCTTTGTATATTTATCTAGATTGGTCAGTTAGCTTTTAAAGGAATGAAAACATTAAATCGAATACAATCAGTGGTGTTTGACTCAGCTTATAAAACTAATGAAAACCTGTTAATCTGTGCCCCAACTGGTGCTGGTAAAACCAACGTAGCTATGTTAACAATATTACATGAAATAAAACAACATTTATCACAGGGAATTATCAAAAAAGATGAATTTAAGGTACAGTTACAAAGTATTTTAAAGATGATGTCAGTAGTCATAATTTCAACAACTATTGTATTCAAAGCCATTAATTCAAACATTTGTCTATTATATCTTGCATTTCAGAGTAGCTATTTAAATATTCATAACCTCAAACATTAAATACCTATTATGGATTTATTGGAATGAACATAGAAGACTTTGGATAAGATTAGAAAAAGATTAATGATGTCCATTCTCAGAGTTACATGATATTTATATTTTTACAGGTTGTATACATAGCACCAATGAAAGCTTTAGCAGCTGAAATGGTGAGGAATTTTGGAGGAAGATTATCACCATTAGGTATAACAGTGAAAGAATTAACTGGTGATATGTCATTAACTAAACAGGAAATCCTTAAAACACAGGTTGGTTTCTACTCTTTAAAATTACAAAAAGGCTAATAATTATAATGTGAAAAGCAACTGAAAGTTATTGAGGTGGATTTTGGGGATAGAAGAACATTGATTGATGCATTATTTAAGAGCTAGAAGTTACCATCCATAAAATTGTCTTATTTATCTTCTTTATTAAATCTCTATTTGATTTAGCCAAAACCCTAGTTTTGAAAGTCACTGTTTCTCAGTTTACTATGCAAAGTCGTACGAATTGAAAATTTATTGTTATAGAAAAATTTTAGAATTTGAAATGAACATATTTAATATGTTGATAATTGTACCTAGTTATTTGAAATATGAAATTTAAATTTTAGATGTTGGTAACAACACCAGAGAAATGGGATGTTGTAACTAGAAAGAGTACTGGTGATGTAGCTTTAGCTCAATTAGTAAAATTACTAATTATTGATGAAGTTCATTTATTACATGATGATAGAGGTCCAGTTATAGAGACATTGGTAGCTAGAACTATACGACAGGTATAGTCATTCAATCATTTAGTTCTGTCATTATTCGTTTTAGATTTTTTGTACAAATGTACCAGGGAAATTTTTTGCAAAATTTTACTTAGATAACAAGAAAATAGGAAATATTGTAACCTGATGAGTTTTTAAAAATCTTAAGTCCATTTTCATTATTGACCTATCAGATGAAGAGAATACTAGTCATTTTAAGTCCAGTATTTGTGTCTTGACCAATATTAAATCTTAAGCATGGTTGGAAACAACAGTAACTTAGATTTTTGGGGTCAGTGATGCAGTATCGAAGGTCTGACAAAACCCCAATTTGCATTGACAGTAAACATTTACCGGTAATTTTGTTCTGTAATTTAGTATATGTAACTTATTACTTAAACCATGGGTATGAATAAAACTATTTCATGATCTGTTGTAAGGTAATTATCAATATTGTGGTAGTAATTTTGTTCATTTATTCTAGGTGGAGAGTTCACAGAGTATGATTCGTATTGTAGGGTTATCAGCTACATTACCTAACTATTTAGATGTTGCTAGATTTCTTCATGTTAACCCTTATGTTGGTTTATTTTTCTTTGATGGAAGATTTAGACCTGTTCCATTGGGACAGACATTTATAGGTAGGATTTGTTTCATTACTGTCTATATTATGAGAGTACACTACCAGTACTTTTGGGGAATTTTCAGAGATGAGAAAAAGGATATCAAGATGTTGGTATAGAATAGAAAAGACAGAATCGTTTTCATTTGTTACTTAGTTCTTATGTTTCTGTTTTTTGTAAAAAAATTTGAAAAAATTACGGTCATACAATTCATTTTAAAGGTATAAAAACTACCAATAAAATTCAACAACTACAAGATTTTAATATAGTTTGTTATGAAAAAATACTAGAAGATATTAAAAAAGGTCACCAGGTAAAATTAACAATTATTTGTAATCAAATCCAATTTGATTTATACATACATGTGTTTAAAAATTTTGTGTTATATTTCATTGTTAATGTCTCGAAAATATTGCTTTTTCTTTGAGCTCTACCAAACTTTAAATACACCATAAATTTGTATCTAATTTTCAAAAACTTAAATTAGATTTAAGCCAGATTTTATGAAATACAGTTATCTGATTGGATAAAAAATTTAAAATTGATTTAGGTCACTTACCAATCAGATGACAGAAGCAATAAATCATCGAGTAAATTTTTGGAAAATATTTTAAGCTTCACATATTAAAAATCACATTTGATTAATTGAAAGGATTTCTGTTAAGTTATTATAGGTTACTGTTTATGTACTGATTAATTATTACTTGTATGTCAATAGGTAATGGTATTTGTACATGCCCGTAATGAAACAGTAAGAACAGCTATGGTGCTAGTAGAAATGGCTAGAAATCAAGGTGATATCAAACTATTTACACCCAATAATTCTTCTAGATATGGTGATTTTCAAAAATCTGTAAGTAGACCTATTCCCAAATAATCCCAATTTGTGTAATTTTTTTTGTTCAGTGAGTTTGTTTATTTTGCTTACATGCCTCGGATCCCCTCAGAAATAAATTCAATCCCTTTCTCCATTTTTGGTCATTCCTTTGATCAACATCTGGAATTTGATAAGCTTATAGTGATAAAATCACGTACAGCTACCTTAACATTAATGAAAATCAATAAAATCAGAACTTTCAGCAACAGATCAACATGCTTAAAGCAAGTCAAAGCCTTGGTATTTTCACATTTAGACTAAAGCAATAGTCTCTGTATCAATCTGCCTTGAATGACCATTCAACCACTACAAGTGCCAGATATGGCTGCTAAATTGATCCAGGGTCTACCAAAATATGCCAACACCACAAAGGCATACTACCAATACACGTCCGGGCCGAGTACATACTCCTTCTGATTGTGTGGATATGTTTAAATAATTTGACTCCAAAATATCTATCAGATCTATTAACTCTAGATATTAATCCGTATTGTACAAGATCCTCTCCTGGTCTTAATCTTCATATACCAACAACAAAATATAAAACATTTGCAGATAGGTCATTCAATGTAGCAGTTAAAAACCTGTAGATGGGTGATTTTTTTAAGAGAAAGTTAAAAAAAAATTTTTTTTTAAGAAGAACCTTTACCTAAAACAACTGCGCACATGTGAGGGTGTGTGTGTGTGTGTGTGTAAAGACATTGACTATAATGTAGAAATATTTGTGTTTGTAAAGCGCCATTGAATGCTCACGTTAGAGCAGTAATGAGCGCTTTAATAAGTTCATTAGTCTTAATCTTAATCTTATATCAAAAACACATATGGACAACATGAAATAAGCTCTTGTCAGTTTGAGTTGACTGGTGAAGCATAGTACTGTGAAATATTTTATTGTCTATTTTTCTTTATTATAAAGTGTTGATCCTTAGCTTGATATACTCTTATGATCCAAATTAAAAAGTTAACAAGTAGCTCTCCTGAGGAATATTGTGTGTCCAAAACATGTGCCAACAGTAAACCCATCAGAATGATATTTATAATATTTCTAGGCTTCTCATTCACGTAACAGACAGTTAAAAGAATTGATGCCTGAAGGATTTGGTATACATCATGCTGGTATGTTGAGACAAGATAGAAATTTAGTAGAGAAATATTTTGCTGATGGAATGTTAAAAGTTATCTGTTGTACAGCAACATTAGCATGGGGTGTTAATTTACCAGCTCATTCTGTTGTGATAAAGGTTTGTTTGTCTTTCCTTCTTATGTCATTGTTCTGCGATCAAGTCACATTGCTAGTCAGGAAAAAAGATGGTGCTTTTTTCTTTAAATTGCCACTGAAGATTGACTTGTTGGAGAAAGTGATTTTGTTAAAGAAATTATTTTAAACAAATCATTATTATTGATCATCTGTATTTACAGGGAACCCAGATCTATGATGCTAAAAGAGGGAGTTTTGTAGATTTAGGTATTTTAGATGTTATGCAGATATTTGGTCGTGCTGGTCGACCACAATATGATAAATTTGGTCATGGTACTATATTAACAACCCATGATAAATTGTCTCATTATTTATCATTAATGACTAGACAGAATCCTATAGAGAGTCAATTTATCAATAGTTTAACAGATAATCTTAATGCTGAGGTAAGCTATATATCTTAAGCTATAAATCTTGAATAATTATTTGTCTGATTAGGGCTTCAGATATGTCTGTTTTTCTGCAGATGCTACATTCATAGATGATCTCCTGTAGATTTAGTCTATGACAGATATTGAAATTTGATCGAATGACATGCTGATTACTTGTAAATAGCACTTGAATCTCAATATGCTATTAGGTGTTAGGGGTTTAAAGCCGACACGAGCCTGACTTTCAGGAGCACTGGCCATGGCAACCAAATTGTTACCTTGTGGAGGATTGAAACCCATAGCACCTAATAGTCTAGCAGACAACAATCTAGCTAATTACCAGCTGAGCTATTTCACTGCCACTGTTATAAGGAAGTGAACAGTCAAACAGACAGAGTTGAAGTAGATAAAGGTTACTTATGAGTTGTTACCATTTGTCATGTTGAAGATCATTGTACATGTAAAACCCTGTTTACATAGATATTTTTTGTTATACATATAGGTTGCATTAGGTACTGTAACCAATGTAGAAGAAGCTGTAAAATGGATAAGTTATACTTATTTATTTGTTAGAATGAGAATTAATCCATTAGCTTACGGTATCAATTACAACAAAATAGAGGTAAGTTTTATTACTAGAATTAATACTAACACTCATGTATGATGTCTGACATGGGGACAGGGGACCACAGAAGTCTGATCAAAAATTGGAATGGTGCAAATTGATGCTATCAATGTCCCCAATACACATTAAAGATTTAGAAAAACATTTAAACAATCCCTTTAAGATCTCCTAGAATGATCAGGACTTCTAAGACTAATACTTCTTAAATTTTGTTTGAAATATCATTCACGTCATTCAAATTTTTGAGACTGATTACATATTATTACTGATTGTTGTAGGCTGATTACATATTGCTGATTGTTGTAAACTGATTACATATTACCGAGTTACATGTGATTTAATTAATAGATCATTCATGTGGTATAAACTTCTTAAGTGTGGAATCAATGGAAAAATCCTTACACTTATCTGTTCATTATACAGTAAAGTTAAGTGTTGTGTAAAATTAAATGGTTGTTTGTCAGAATTATTTTCGTGCTCCACTGGTTTATTTCAAGGAGAAATACTATCTCCGCTGCTATTCTCCCTTTATGTAAATGACATAGAATATCATTTCAACTATTCAAATTGTACTGCATTAACCTTATCATATTTTAACTTATTTTTATTGATGTATGCAGACGATAAGGTATTGTTTTCAGAATCAGCTGTGGGTCTCCAAGATCTGTTAAACTCTTTGGAGAGTTATACCAAAAAGTGGGATCTCACAGTGAACACGTCTAAAACAAAAGTAATGATATTCCGCAATGATGACAAAATTTCAGCAATTGAAAATTGGCATTTTAATGCTCATAGATTGGAGGTTGTAAATAATTTCAATTATCTTGGACTTGTTTTGAATTTTAATGGCAAATTTACATTAGCACAAGCAAATCTAGCAAATCAAGGAAGAAAAGCCTTATTTCCTGTTTTAAAGACATGTAGAGAAAATTGTTTTAATATCAAAACCTGTATTAATGTTTTTGATTGTAATGTAGGTAGCATTTTAAACTACGGGGCCGAAATATGGGGGTTTCATAAGGGACCTGACATAGAGAAACTACACTTTTATTTTCTTAAAATGATTCTTAATGTTAAACGATCTACAAACCATGATATGTTATTATATGAAGTAGGTAGATATTCTCTTTATACTATCAGAAAAGTTGGAATTTTTAAGTATTATGTTAAATTGTTGAAATCTGATAATGAACTGTTAAAATGTTGCTTGCAAGATATGATCATCAATAATGATGTGTGGATTTGTAATTTAAGAAATGAGCTTGATCACCTAGGTTTGAGTTATCTATGGAATAATCCCATTATTAATTCTGTAAGTATTGTTAGGCAACGCCTCTATGATAATTTTACACAATCTTGTTTTAGCAATATTTGTCATTCATCGAAGGGAATATATTATCAATTTTTTGTTACCAATTTTTCACTCCAAAGTTATCTTTTAAAACTTGTAAATTCGGCTTTATTGAAATATATAAGTAGACTACGTTTAGCATCGCACAATTCATTAATAGAAACCGGTCGATACACTAAAATTCCAAGAAATGAAAGAATATGTAAAGTATGTAATATGCACGAAATTGAAGATGAATACCATCATATTTTAATATGCACAGCTTTTAAAGAACTACACCAGCAACATATTAAACCATATTATACCACACGACCAAATATGTACAAATTTTTTAAATTAATGAGCACTACGAATGTAAAAGATCTAAGAAATCTTGGAAGATATCTAATGTATGCGAGTAAAAAACGGTGATATGTAATCTGTATGATTTATTTAATTATTTTTCACATTACTCTCCTAAATGTATTTATATTTATTATTTATTATGTATTTTGTAAATAAGTTATACCGATGAGTCTGTGACTCAAGGTTAATAAAGATTTGAATTGAATGATTACTGATTGTTGTAAACTGATTACATATTATTGATTGTTGTAAACTGATTACATATTGTTAATTATTAAAGACTGATTACATAATATAACTGATTGTTGTTAACTGATTACATATTACTGATTGTTGTAAACTGATTGAATATAACTGATTGTTGTAGACTGATCCAATGTTAGAGAAACATAGACATGATTTAATAATAGGAGCTGGTAGAAGATTAGATAAAGCTAGAATGATCCGATTTAATGAAGCTACGGGATATTTTGCCTCCACTGATTTAGGAAGAATATCTAGTCATTTCTATATTAAATATGACACTGTGGAGGTAAGTTAGTTATAAAATTTAGACTACATGTATGTCTTTTATCATGTGATAGTGTTAAGATGTAATTTGATAAAATATAACAAATTTTATTAACATATCTTTAAATGCTCATTCACCTCTTTCTTCGCTATCAGTGAAGGTAACTACAGTTTCTTATGATATAAGGGGCCCTATGACCCCCATCATACTCCATAGTTTATTCTATGTGAAACCAGGAAAAGTTAAGTATTGAAGAAGTGGAAAGTGGGGAATTTATTCTGCATGATAGCATTTTGTATCTTGAAAAAGGTATTTTGTGATCTTCTGATAGATAATTGCTCTCAAGTTTGTTACAAGAAATATTATAATCTGGGGTACTCTGGCTATTTGATTTTAAAATGGTCGTTTTCGCAATCAGTGCCAAAAATTTCTCCATATCGTACAAGAACTAAATTCTTAGCTTACCATATTTCCCTAAATTTGTATATAATATATAAATAAGTTTATATTTTTTTAAAACAGGTTATAAATGAATCATTCGTATCTCTTATGACAGAGTCTGATATATTATCAGTTGTTTCTAGAGCTCAGGAGTTCGACCAAATTAAGGTATGTGGGAGGTATTAGTTAGATTTGTAAAGAAATTCCAAGGTTGGAATGAGGTGAATCAATGTTATTATATGCACATTCAAGAGAAGGATGCAGGACAAAATATGAAAAAGGTGTTTTGAAAGATATTAGGCCTATGCAAAGTCTTTTGGGAGTTCAATGAAACTGATCTGGTCCAGATTTGTTTTTATCACATTGATATGATATAGTATCACAATAGTATGATACAATACTTGTTAAAATGAATTAGGTACGAGAAGATGAGATGGTAGAACTAGACATGTTAATGAAGAATGAATGTGTAATGTCGGTACCAGGTGGTAAAGAGAATACCTATGGTAAAGTGAATATATTACTACAAGCCTACATCTCCAGAACACCATTACAGAGTTTTTCACTAATATCAGATTCAGCTTATGTTGCTCAGGTAATTCTATTGTGTTTTATGTTTTTCTGAAATATTGCTACTTCTATTAATATAGCTGCCTGCTGGTAGACAGGACCCAAACTTTATCAAAATAACTGATATCAGTGTTCAACTGGATTTGTATACTTGTAATTCTTTCAGTGGTTGTAAATGGCTCCTTATTTTTTTGTGGTATTTTGTTTTATATATTTATGTTTGTTGATTTTCTGATTTATGATTAAAAATCCTGATTGATATCCTATGAGCGTCAAATTTGATAGTAAAAATTAGAAAGGTTTTTTTTTATCTTTTCTTTGAAATTTTTACGTTCTCTGCAGTTTAGTTGAATGTACTTCAAAATAATCACCTGAATGTATGCTCAAGATAAACTGTAAAAACTCATATTGTGTGACATGATTATTTCTGTTTATATGTTAATATGTTGCACTAATGGTAACAAACTATAACATTGTTACATTACAGAATGCAGCAAGAATTGTGAGAGCTCTGTTTGAAATGGCATTAAGACAAGGATGGCCTGTGATGGCTAGTAGACTATTATCATTATGTAAAGTAGTAGATAAAAGATTATGGGGATATGAAAGTCCATTACATCAATTTGCATCACTCAGTCCTGATATACTAAGAAAATTAGATGATAGAAATTTAACTATTGATAGATTGAGAGAGATGGATGCTAAAGAAATAGGTAAGTTCTGGTTTACTTCTTAAAAGGAAACATTTCTCCAATTATCAACTCAACTACGATAAGTTGATTATAGTTTGATATAACTTACACTATTTAAAACTAGACATCAATTTTGCGTTGCAATTAAACTATTAACACTTGTGTTGGTTATAGTTTATTTTTCTGTTGCTAGTAGTATATGTATTCTATCAGATATAAAATGAGAATGCTATATATTTGATACAGGCTGTAACAATATCAGAAAGTTTGATTTGATAGGTAGTATGATATTTATTTCAGGAAAAACCTTCTCAGTAACACTTTCATAAATGTAGAGTTAAATTTGCTTAGAACATTGACACCTAATTATTTAATTATTGTTGTAGGTCATATGATACATCATGTTAGAATGGGTAGTGCTGTCAAACGATGTGTAGAACAATTACCTAATTTAATACTAGATGCTACCATACAACCTATTACTAGAACAGTACTTAGAGTACGTCTTCATATCACACCAGACTTTACCTGGGATGATAAGGTACTGTTACATGCTTTAATAATTAGATTTGGGATGGTTTGTATGCTCTCTAATTTAGAGTTCAGATTATTATTTCAGCAAATGTGGAGTTAATACCTTCAGATTGTCAGAGATGTAAGTTTCAGGGGCTTATATGAAAAAAGTATTAGTTTGCATTGCATGTTAAAAGATCCATAATCATGTCTTGTTAGGAGAATATCACTTCTTTGAGATATGAAACACTTTCAAAGCTGTCAAACTAGTAAGGAGATCTAATATTTGAAAGTGTCAACTGAGTTGTGCTCTTAATGTTTTTATATAAAATACCACTATAACAGCAATTTTTGCGATTTTTATTTCAGGTTCATGGGGCAGTTTCAGAACCATTTCAGATTTGGGTTGAAGATCCAGAAAATAATCATATTTATCATTCAGAATATTTCATGTTACTGAAAAAACAGGTATAATTCTTGTATTAATTAGTAGAGGAACAGACGCCTGTTTCACTTAAAACTTACAATCATTTTTTGCAAATTTGTTTAGTGAAACGTAAATTTTCGATTTTTTTTACGTACACCATTTTGGGTTTTATTTCAATTGGTTTTATTTGATAGGTGAAACTAGGTGAAATGCAGACTCTAGTATTTACAATACCTATATTTGAACCATTACCAAGTCAGTACTATATAAAAGCTGTATCAGATAGATGGCTAGGTTCAGAAAGTATGTGTGCTATATCATTTCAACATTTGATATTACCTGAAAAACACCCTCCTCATACAGGTGAGAGACATCTTTCTTCATTATTCTAGTCAAATCATTATTAAAAACATTATCATTTAAAGATTTTCAGATTAAAGGGTTATTACTCATTATTCTTTATTTCTGTTAAAGCTGGAAAAGATTTCCTCATTGAAAAAAATTTTACTTAAAACTCTGTTGATGCCATTTTCTTACTTTTTCTAGCCTTCTTACTTCTCATTTATTCTTGTAATTCTAAAGACTAAATTATGCATAATTTTTGTATTTCAGAATTACTTGATCTTCACCCACTACCAGTAACAGTTTTAAATGATCCCAAGTTAGAAGCTTTATATAGATTTACTCATTTTAATCCAGTACAGACCCAGATATTTCATACATTATATCATACAGATTGTAATGTATTGTTAGGAGCTCCTACAGGATCAGGGAAAACTATAGCAGCTGAGTTAGCTATATTTAGAATATTTAGAGAGTATCCTGGCTGTAAGGTTAGTAGGAACAATATTTTATTTTTGAAAAATGTCCCTTTTAGATAAAATGATATGAAAAATATTATGATTTGAAATTAAGAAAATGAAGAGAACAAATCACACTAGTCTAAAATATAATAAATACTGCTTTTATATATTTTAGGCTGTATATATTGCTCCTCTCAAAGCTTTAGTTAGAGAAAGAATGGAGGATTGGAAAGTCAGAATTCAACAGAAACTTGGTAAAAAGTAAGTATATACAAAGTAACAAAATAGACTAGACATTGATCATGGACTGAAATGTTGTTGTGATCGATGTTAAATCTAACTGAAGCTGAATCTGACAGAAGATATATCTTTTAATATTTCATTATCTTTTCAATCTAACTTTTTTTGCATACCTATGTGAAAAATTGGTGGAGGCATCAAGATTGAAGATAAAGTAGTAAAAAATAATGTTTTGTTTTCACTTGATTTGATGTTTTTAATTTCTTTGAGTATTATGTTCTTCATTCAGTTTATGTTCTGAATCATAGATATCTTTATAACTGTGAATCAAAATTACTACAATCCTCTAGAAATCATTTATTTAGTTCCCTTAACAGTTGAAAAAGTGTAGTCTGTCCTTGAAAAATGATTTGATAGCACATGGATGATTCCCCTTTTCATTAGCGCAATGAGGAACACAAATAGGATATAAGGTCACTTCATTTTGTCAAAAGCATTACTTTTACTGTTTATGTTATTCTTAAGTGAATTTGAAATATTATACATATTGAAGTTTTATACTATTATGTATATTACAGTGTAGTAGAATTAACTGGTGATGTAACACCTGATATGAGAGCTGTAGCTAAAGCAGATTTAATTGTCACTACACCAGAGAAATGGGATGGAGTCAGTCGTAGCTGGCAAACTAGAAATTATGTTAAAAGTGTCAATTTACTAGTTATTGATGAAATACATCTTTTGGGTAAGTTTTTATTGCCAATATGTGTATCAAACCTTCTCTTTTTAGACATTGTGTGCTTTCATTATTCCATTTCATACTTTCATTTTTTTAAAGCGCATTCTGCCTTTTTTATAAAACATTTGCATTATCAAAAATGTGGTAAATTATACCTGAAAATATTTCTAAAGTATGCTATTTATATCTATGTATCTACTTGATCAATCTGAATTTGTTTTAAAATGGTTAATTTAAAACAGATTGTTACTAGTTCACTCATTAGTTTTTTAACAGCTTCCAAAAAGCATAACGTTATGAACAGAAATAAAGTTTTAGTTTTAATTTAAATGTAGATGATGCCAGTCTGTAAATATAGTGTTTTTAAATTTTATCTTTGTATTCCTTCTACATGTAGGTGATGATAGAGGTCCTGTTTTAGAAGTTATTGTGTCTAGAACTAATTTTATATCTTCTCATACTGAAAAACCTGTTCGTGTTGTTGGTCTTTCTACAGCATTAGCTAATGCTAGAGATTTAGCTGATTGGTTGGGTATTAAACAGGTAAAAACATTCATTTATCAGTATTCTCTCAAAACTTCTATCACAAATGAATATATGTCATATATGTTTCTAGATTATATATTATGACAAGGCTGAAAAAGTAATGGAAACTTTTTTTCAGATGGGATTATTTAATTTCCGACCTTCAGTACGACCTGTACCATTAGAAGTACATATAGCTGGTTTTCCTGGTCAACATTATTGTCCTAGAATGGCTACCATGAATAAACCTACATTCCAAGGTAAAATTTCAGTTTGTTTATAAATATAGTTGATTATTTGATGCACATGGCTTGTTTGTTAGATATCTTAGACTCGATGAGTAAGGTGTTATGTAGTGATTTTGACGAACCGGGTAATTTTCAGTAATAACCTTTTGTTACCCGGTTAATCCCGGATACTTACGCAAGATAAAAAAGATCAAAAACTGCATTTGTAGAGGTAACGCAGCGTAAACTAAACTACAGTTCAGTGTAGGATTTCTTATGTGCGTTAAAATAAACTTCGGGCCACGTATTCTCGAAACGATCTTAGGGCTAGGTAGTCCTAGAATCAATGTTAGAAGGTAAGAACCTAGGACATCCTAGCGCTAAGATCGTTTCGAGAATACGTGGCCTGAGTACTCGGACATTCTGTGTAGGTCTATTACGACACTAATCAATGGTCCCAGCATTCAGAAAATCTGTAGGCCCTGCAATCCGACATCTAGTCATCTTAATTACATTTCATCAATAAGATAATCATTTGTATTATTGCTAATCCAACATAAAAACACATCAAAAATCAATTCTGCTGATTAATCACTGCCAATGTCCTCACTTCAAGGTCATTGCTTTAAGATCAGGTGGCTTGGGTCATTATTAGAGGTACTCGTGTCATTTATTACACGAAATATGCAACTTTGTTTTGTCTTTATCACAATTATCAAGCTATAATTGTTACAATATCTGATCATAATGCTCTGTCTGATCGTCCAGCAAAGTTTTAATCTACTGAAAGAGAAAAAAAGATTGTTTAAATTTGCAACAATAATCAACATTTTAAAACATAAAGAAGAATCTTATCTGGGTCACTGAGCTATATATAGTAACATGTAGCACCTGTTAAAAATTTTGAAGTTTGAGTACCTAGTTTGGAACAGTTTCTTGTGAATCGTCAGTTTTAGGCTCGATAATCTTGACCACAAAAAGCAAATGAATTCTTGATACACCATACATCATACACCTTCACAATAAACCTCTAAATTAACAAAAACAACACAAGTTTAGATGTTTATTTACAAAGTGACAAATTTTTTTGTCCAAAATGCATTCATTCAACTTCTAATAAAATTGAAGGTTAACCAATCACCTAAAATCAGACCTGGTTACCTGTGCAATCGTTCCCGAAATCACTTAACTGATTAACCGTTTCAACACTAGTGTTATGTATGTGTTATTTAAATTTTCTTATAAACACAGAACTTGAAACTTTCAAATAAGTACTTTACGATATAACTTTCATTCAAATTCCTTCTCCCCTCAGCGCTGGGATTTTGTAACAAACAAAAGGTCTGATGCTCCTTAGAAGCCTCCTTTTGTTGGCATCACATAATCCCAGCACTGGAGAGGGAAAAAATTTGATTGGTTAGTTGTTATATATTGAGAAGTTGTTAGATCTTAACTTGAGTGGTTGAGTTAAGATAAAAGCTTATACAAATATAGATGGAAAGTTTTTGGGCTAATTTTGATTAGACTGTTTAGAATGAGGCCTTGAATATTTTAAGACTTAAATTCATATTTGGGATGGCTTTGTTAATCTCAATATTTACATCTTCTATTTGTAGCTGTTAAAACCTATTCACCAAATAAACCTGTTTTAGTCTTTGTATCATCTAGAAGACAAACTAGACTAACAGCATTAGATCTAATAGCTTTCTTAGCAGCAGATGAAAACCCTAAACAATGGCTTCACATGCCTGAGATAGAGGTAGGATTGTTTATTTGATACATTATGCTCCACATGATACATTCTGGAACCCACATTTTAGATATCTAGCTACCCACAGCTCTGAAACGAGACATCTGTGTTAACTACCCTTATACAAATGATTGGAAAAGCTATTTCAGGATCAATTTCCTCCTCTGGGTAAGAAAAATTCTGAAGCCATGACCAGTGCCTCTGTATTTATACTCAAATATCTGAAGGGAAATAATACTCTGATACAAACATCTCTCTAATCTTATCTGTAAAAAGAAATATTAAATTTACAAGTTTACAATATCACACATCATATACATATTAAAAATTACAAATTTTAAATTGAAATAAAGGAAATGGTTTTGTAAGATGAAGAGATAAAAATATCAATTGTTAAAGACAATCATTCTTCAACCCCTGATGCAACGATAAACATTGACACTGCATTAAACATGCTTCACACATAAAATCAAAGACATATGTAGCAAAAGATTATATTCATGCAAAATATGTAAAATATAGGTTTACAATATAAAACCAATTTTATTGGTCAACTGTGTAGTCCTTTTGAAAGTTAGTTAATCTGTCTGCTGTGAGCTTATAATATGATGCTGAACAATGAGTGACAACAATGGTAAAGATTGAAGCAAATTGGACCTGCAGATGCAAAGACAAAGATAGAAAGTCCAAAGGTAAGTAATTTATACCAATAATAATGATATAATCTGAGGGATAATTTCAACCAAATTTAAGCTTATTTTGTTTTGAATTGAAGAAAAATTGCCAGTCATTTGGGATTCCAATATGATTTGTATTGAGTTTGATCATGGATTTAAAAGATGTGAAGAAACTGGCACCGGGTTGTAACCAGGCTTTAATCTGGGTGGTTATGTTCTGAAATAAGTTGAAAAATATTTCTTTAAGTTAATGCTATATCAAAATTTCAAAAGTAAGTTTGAATTCTGAACTTTGTGACTTTGTTGAGTGAAAGTATAGAATACATTTTAAGTTTTTGATGTTTATATGATAAGGGATTCATTCTGAGGTACAAGTCTTTCATTTGATAGACATGTTTTAATGGATGGTTTTAAGAATGACTGTCTTGTTATATTTTATAAGATACAACGTACAGAAATTATTATTTTTAAAAGTGATTTTAAGAATTGAAAGCTATTTTTAGAGAGTAATTTTTTTTCAGGGAATTTGTAGTGTTCAATACTATAACATATAGAATTTTTTAATGTAATATTTATGAAAATTCCTTGAATGTTTAAACACAGCACATGGGAGATAATATCTATTGATCCATCAACATATTTACCAATTATTTAATTGGAAATCAGTATATAGGTTTAGAAAACCCTAAAAAAAGAAAGGCTTTGCTAAACTCTGTAAAAACGAGTCTGAGGTCATTATCATATACATAAATGATTTAAGAATTCTCCTTATTTGATTGATTGATCAGTTAAATTGATTTGCAGAATAGTTTTATGAACCAGTCATATTAGAGTATATCTTAAAATCTGATTTTGTTTGAGTTAAAATTTCAAGAGTAATGCTTAGATTATTGCTGGATTTCAATTTTTTATTGTAATTGATTGATTTGAATGTAATGTGTTATGAGTGCAAACTTTGAAGAGTTCACTTGTCACTCCTCAAGGATTAAATTGGAATACCTGTATTGAGGTATCAAAGTTATTCGAACCAAGTTATGTGAAATTATTTAGACAGTATAAATTAGATTAAGATATATTACAATAGGCTATATAGCCTCTGGCTAGTTATTACAAACTTAGATTTATTATTCTTGTCATCTTAAACAACAAAAACACCTTTATGACATCTACAAAATACTACATAACCTTGTTTTATTCAAATAACAAATAAGATGCAAGTTTATATCAACTTTTAAAATGATGTCATTAACTTCTTGCAATATGCAGTAAATCAATATTTTCTATATCAATGCTGTAGAAATTAATTTTGTAGTCCACTAGAATGGTGCAAATATCCTTTATTATGCAAAATTATGTCAAAGTTCCTGAAAGTGCTTTTTAGAAATCAGCATTAATGATAGCACAATATTAATCAGGATAAAACAAAGAAAAATTCTATGGTGTATAAATAAAAAACTAAGCCTAAATGGACTAGAGATTTATAGATTTGGATGATATATTCATGATATAAAGATTATAATTAAAGGTAAATGCACTCCCTCCTGGTAGTAATAGCTTGATGTTATACATTATGATCTTAATTTGTAGTTATAATAGGTCATTTATATTAATATTATTTTAGGTTATTATAAACAGTAGTAATAATAAATCTATATTTTTAATATTTTCATGTGCCTTGTTTACCTATAAGATATTTATATAAGTAACTGATTATATTTCTTTGTCAAAAAATTTGAGAAATGCTGAATTTTATCATTGCCTTGTGTAAGTTATTTTCAGAAGACTTTTCCTTTAATAAGTTCAAGAATGTTCAAGATTTTAATTTTTCTTTAAAATGTTGATGAAGTATTTTTTAATTATTCTGAAGCACAACTAGTTGAAGGAAACAGCAGATATGGGTGACTTCTGTTTGAAGTAGGCTATTGCAGACTATTGTATTGTGAATACAATAAATAAGTTGTTTTTTGACATGTAACTATAAATCAATCATTACAAGTGACAGTATGATGTGATGACAGTTTATAGCTAGTGTGTTAAGACAATAGTATACACTTATTTACCACTTTATTCAGAGTTCATGGAGTATATAGGTACATGTAATTTGTACTGCTTTACAAATTTTATTGACAAAAAGTAAGTAAACATACTATTATATTATTATTTGCTTGTTAGTTATAAACACATGGTAAAAAGTAAAATTAGGACTAATTTATTGATAGAATATAGATATATAAATATTAGATTGTTAAAAAAATCAAATAGATGTTTGAGAAAGTTTGAGAATAGATTTTATTGAACTATGAAACATTATATAAGATGAGTAAAAACTGTTCTGTTTTCATGACTTTGTAACATCTGGAATAATAATTGTTTATATGTTTCATCAAAATATCACATTCTGTCTTGATGGACACATATTGATTTGATATTTTAAGTTAATTTTGATTATAGTTTTAACAGCTTGTAGGCATTATATTTATGAACTGTTTAAAAGTGAAAAATGAAATTTGTCATAGGAATTATAGATATCTCTTGTTAACTTAGAATTGTTGATGCTGTAAAACTGTAATTAGTCAATTGCATGTTGTTAAATATTGGATGATGCCACAAAACTTTGAACTTTGAGTATAAAGCTTGTAATATATTTCAGTTTTGCTACCTACATGGAAATGAAATGCCTTTTAAATGTATGAAAAATAGCTGTTTTTGAGTTCATTTTATTGTTCTTGACCAAAAATATTTGCTTGTGTACTAGATAGAGTTAACAGTTTTGATTGGTTTTTGAACTGAACTTGGTATCCCAATGTGTTTTGTTGTTCAATTTTTACAAATTATTTGATTAGTTTTGTATATTTTTATTCAAAACAAGGCTGCCAGTGGGCTTATATTACCTTGCTTGGCAAACTATATTTTCAAAAGGAATGTTACCATGTGTGAGTCTAAAGGGACAAGAAAGAGGTTTTGTGAAAATTTTATGTATATAGTGGACAATGATAGTATCAATTTGCACCATTCCAATTTTCCATCAGACATCTGTGGTACCTCCAATTAAAGTATTAAAGGGACATCATTCTGCTTTTTTTATAGGTCTAAAATTTTTAGAGGAACGTGTCCTTTAACGTAACTGAAAGTTTTAACCAAAAATCATTTTTCACGCCAAAATTATTTAAAAACCGTGCGTAAGATTATGTAAAGTTTGTTATCCTTTTTGGATGCTGTTAGAAAACTACTCTACAGATTTAAGTGAAATAAACGATTAATTGTAGAGAAATATATCTCCTACGTATTCTAAAGGTTTCAATTAATAATATCAGCCATTAATAAGCAAAACAACAAAACTAGGTCAACTTGCTTAATTAACAGTAAGCTCTGTTTTTAATCCTTGTAAAACAAATTGATCAAGAAGATACATAGATATAAATAGCATATTTTAGATATATTTTCAAGTATAATTTATGACGTATTTGATAATGAAAACTTTTTACGAACTAACTTTAATTTAATTACATCAATATCCTTTTATATCAATAGCAGCTTTTGCGATAGTGATGTCATAAAATGCTTACTTTTAGTTGAATTGCAAGAGCCACAGAAAATTGAAATGATACACATTGATGGTATTAGTGTCAGCGATAATCATAAAAAGTTTAGAAAACCTGTTCCCCTTACAATCTCTTTAACCTTTAGCCCAACCACTTTTTATAATCATTCCATATTTTTATGAATTGTGACATTCTGATAACAAAGCAATTATATTAATATATGTATATCTTGCTCATTAGCATATCATTTTCATATCTAATTAGTATTAATATATATAAAAATGCAACAGATTATCATTTTACTAGAAGAATTCATAGGTTGAATATGAAAATGTTTTAATAAGTTCTCTGGTTATAAGTGTGAAAATATAATTAATTGTAACAGGTTTCTAAATAAGACAAAAAGATAAATATGTCAAATAATAGATAGCAAATAACCTCAAATTCTGAATTCTCTAGATTGGATAGGCATCTACTAAATCTAGAACACTGTCATCAAAATGCATTCGTCTTTAAGTTTACAGCCTAGCATCTTTGAATCTGTTTAAAGTTTACATGTGCTGTAGACATATGTTTTTGTATATTAATTGATATTTTATAAGTAGAAGGTAACAGGTGTTTATGTTATGAATACAGAACATATATTATATTCTCACAGAATTGACTTATACCATCACACATGTACTATTCTAGAGCTATTTAACACTATTCTATTTTTCCTAGGTTACAGTACAGACTAACTGTCAACTGGAGAGATAGATATGGTGTTATAAACATCAATTCATTATATATAATGGCCAACCGAGAACACCAATAGAAACATCATCAAATTTCATATTGTCATCAGATAATCAGTGGAAACCTGTCCAAAATGCCTGAACTATTGGGATATTTACAGATGTATGGATCCTGGCATATCTTATTGTTAATTTGTGTATTAGACATTATGTTTATTGCGATGCATTTTGGAGAGAAAAAAGTGACATTTACTATAAATAGATATGGAGACATTGTGTCTAGAACTACAGATGACATTGTGAATGATATCATGGAAGAACAGATCAAGTTATCTCAAACTATTGAACAAAATATACAACTCATCACTAATTTAACTTCTGCTATAAAAACTAAGGATAGAATCATTCAACATCTGACACAAGAAATGGAGAAAATTGAAGAGGATATTGCACTATTAAAATCTAGTCATGAACCAACCTAATGTGATATTTTTTATTTATATATTTGTACATTCCAAACATATCTATACATTCTGTAGAAGAATTACACCTGCCAATAAAAAATGGAATTATATGGCTTAAACATTTGGTAAGGCTTTCTTATCGTCAGATTGTTATATATTTTACATCTCACATTTTGAGTTTATGAAGTGATCAAAGCCTTATTTGTTATCTATATGCCTTATTGTAATTAACTCACATGCTTGTGCTTGCCCATTTTCAGACAAGCATTTTATATTATTACTGTTCACTAAGTAGCATTCCATCATTGAGGTTCAATTTCGTCCATCAAATGTTACTATTATCTCCTAAACATTCCACAAAATGACAGTATTCTAGTAATTTGAATCATTGGCAAGGAAAAATACAAAGAAAGAAAGCATATTATATTTTTCTAATTGCCCTATTTCTAGTAGGTGCATGTCATATTGTTATGATATGTCTACATTTCAGGTGTTTCCTTAATTAATTCTAAAAATTTTCACACAAAATTTATGTCTTTGATTGAAAAAATATTTCCTCAATTGAATAAAATATCAAGCCAAACTTATTCATTTAAATAAAGGGACATCTGTCTGACCAATCGTAACTTAAACTAAGGGAATTTTTTAGCTAAGCAAATCAGAAATAGTGTTCACAGTTTTGAAATTTGAGCTGCAAATTCTTATGTGTAACGTAATGTATGTGTCAAGTTGCGTGACTATCAGTACTTCGGAAGACTTTTTGCATATGAATGGTAAATGGTGAACTATGACCTTTAAATGATTTCAGTACATATTTTGTCATAGTCTATAATGTGTAAACTGCCCATGGTATAATTGTTTTGAATTGTACATGCAAATATTACAGTATGATAATTCTCCAATGATGTATTCAGTGCCTTATTTTTGTTATTGTTTGAAGTGCTTGACCTAAAATATTAAAGTATTAATAGTGTGTAATTACAATTTAATGGAAATCATACTACAGCATTTTCTTGTTTATTGATACATATCTATGTATATGAAACAGATTTTATTGATTGTTATATATCTAATATAGTATAGTTGTGTACATCATAATAAAAAAAGGAGAAGAAAAGTTCAGAAGTTTTTTTTTCTTCTTCCTACCCTATTTATCTGCCAGTAGCAGTATTGACAAATGAATCGCCTTTTATCCATAAAGTAGAGCTTTCTGACTTCAAATAACCTGATATTCGTCGCGTCTGGCTATCAAACTTTTACCAATAACTATAGAGCGTTAAAAAAACTAATCTAAAACAAGGTTGACTTTGAAGTTACTATAATTATATGAAATATGAGTTCTCTCTTTGCTTAAATCGATAAAGTAAATAGATAAAGCTTTGAAAATATGGCAATTCGTTTGCATCTGTTAAAATGCTAAGTTTTCAAAAAACTGTCAAATGCAGAAAACTCACTCAAGTATTCTGGAATTACACTGGTTTTAGACTGCCTTTGGTCAGAAAAAAGAAATGTGACCTTTTGGTGAAAAACATGGAATTTTCTAAGGTGCCCTTTACTGATTTTGAATCAACAATTAAGCTTTTATCAAGCATGGGATATGTAGTATTAGACTTTTAGTGCCATTTCGCATCATAGATTAAATTCTGCATAATATATGTAATATACATAAACTTATATAGTTAAAAACTGAATAGCACATTGATTTATTAGCATAACAGTTGAAAAAATCAGTCACATATTTTTCAACTAGTTGAAATTGCAATTTCTCATCAAGTTGCAAAAGTCAGTCACAATCTACTGGAGTTTGTCACAATTTCATTTGTGGCTGTCTGCGGGGTCTAGCCAATAGGATTTGTGTCCATAGCTTTGTCTTGTCCATAGCACTGTAAGAAAATGTGTTCTACTTCATTTAGATGGAGAATATTATATGTGGAATTAAAGATACCAATCTAAAATTAACACTAGCATTTGGTATTGGTATACATCACGCTGGTTTAGTAGAAAGAGACAGGAAAACTACTGAAGAATTATTTGTTAACTCCAAAATACAGGTATTTAAATGAACAGAGCTTGAGGAATTCTCCAGAAAAGAATGCACTTCGTCATTTTACAGCCTGGGAATATACCACTGTTTTTATACCTGTTTGTGTCTTGTGCTGTTAACATTATGTGCGCTACAGAGCAACTTCATTGTTGGAATGATCAGCGCAATATAAATAGATTATCATTATTATTATTTATTATTTAAGATAATGATTTGTCAGAAATAAGTTATTAATGGGAAGTAAATCTTACAGTGCATATGATTTCAGACACAGTTAAATAAACAGAAACTAAAAAAGCTACATTAAACTTAATAATTTGCATATGCATGTATGGGCACTTCAAAGAATAGAAATGTCCCCTCTCTCCCATATCCCAACTTCTCTAAGAATATTTTGTTCATTGGAATTTACCAATTCCCAATGTTCTTGTCAAAATATTATGAAGTCTAATAGTCTATTAAGTCTACTTCATGGACAAGTTTAATAAAAAAAGATATTTCATTATAGAATTCATAACAAAGTAAATTAGAAATTCTCTTTAAATGTCATCAAGAAATGTTATTTTATTTTGATTGTAGTTGTTAATTGCTACCAGTACATTAGCTTGGGGTGTCAATTTCCCAGCTCATCTTGTAGTTATTAAGGGAACTGAGTATTTTGATGGTAAAACTAGAAGATATGTTGATTTTCCTATCACAGGTAAAACTCAGTATAACTATATATCTAGTAATTCTTCTCTAATTATATACATACTTTCTGGCTAATGATTTATTTATCTAGGAATCAGATTTATTTTTCATATTTTTAATTCATTGAAGCTAATGGTTTTTTCTTAAAAACAAAAAAGTTGACATAGATGTACAGCAGGTCAGATCAGAAAAATGTTCCTACTTTCTTCACTTAAGAATTGCATCTTGTTGCAATATATTTTTATATGTGGACTTTATGTACAAATTTTCTTTTATCAAAAAATAATTGCTCTTGTGGGACTGTTCATCTGATTGAAGTTGTCAATCTTGTCAAGTTTCAGAATGACTTTAGATTGATATTTGAGGGTTAATGTATACTAATTTAAAAAAAACTCAAGAAAATTAAGAAAAATTAAAAAATTATTGATGTTGTACTGAATTGGTTGTCAACTATCTAGATGATTGCAGGTATTGGTATGTTAATATATACTAATATGGACCTGTGTATTGCTTATTAAAACCCTTCTTTCTTCTTTATTGTGTATTTTATATGACTTTGTATGTATAGATGTATTACAAATGATGGGTAGAGCTGGAAGACCACAGTTTGATGATAGTGGTAAAGCTGTTATATTAGTTCATGATGTTAAAAAACATTTCTATAAACGATTTCTGTATGAACCATTCCCTGTAGAGTCTAAGTAAGTAGTAATCTAACAGGCATTATAGGATAGGCATAGTTCTTCTGTTTTATAAATTTAAGCCCTGTCTTCATGTATTGTATGAAAAGTCTCTTCATTTTGGCTCTTCCAATTCTCTGCACTCTAAGATTCCTTTTCCTTTTGCCCAGAGAACCCCTACCCTGGTGAGTTATAAATATTTTATGGGTTTTACTCATCCCTTTTTGCACAGATAGTTTTATTTTTTCTTCTTGTGTCTTTTATTCTGTAGTTTACTAGAAGTGTTGCCAGACCATTTAAATGCTGAAATAGTAGCTGGTACTATAGCCTCTAAACAGGATGCTATGGACTATATAACATGGACCTATTTCTTTAGAAGACTCGTCATGAATCCAAGGTGAGTGGATTTTAGTTTTTTGTTTTTGGCATCAGACTAGAGTTTTTATTGTCAGTCTATAGACCTGTATAAATAAACACAGTGGGTATTTATTATTTATTATTTTATTTCAGCTGATAATTATGTGTTAATACTAATATGTATTAGTAAGACTTTAATAAATACATTACATTTATACACAATATTCTACACATTTTAATTAGCAACAATAATTAATCATTGACATCATCAATTTCATAATTTGAATCAGTCTATAATATTTTTACTTAGTCTTGTGGGATAAATAAGAATGACTTTTTATTTTACTCGATACAGAATTAGATCCATTACACCAAAGTGACATGGTCCTGTCTAACATTAAGCCCGAGCAAAAAAGTTCCTGATAAAATGGTAGTTTGATTTTAATCTACCTCATTACAAATTTTTTTGAGAAACAGAGCCCTGGATGTTCATGTATATTTATATGAATAACATAGCAAATGAATGATAAGTATATGATCATCAAAAATTGAATGTGAAACATTTAAAGTTTACAATGTCTGATACAACAATAGAATTTAAATACATTATGATAATAAGTAATGATAAATATATTGAGAGAGATTATAAATTGACAATTGGATTTCTATGTCCGTGTTGGTGGAATAATACAATAAATAGTAAGCAGTATATATACAATATGTAAGTAATAATGAGTAATATATTAGTAAATGCATATCATCAAATGCCTAGAAATATTAGACTAAATTTATACTTGAAACAATTGCAATGAAATTTCTGACTATGAAGTGCAGCAAATTTGAAAGTTAGTAGACTTTTATTTTCTTAAAATTATAGATGTAATCTACTCCTCTACACGATGCATTTTGTAGTTCTATAATGAATTATTATATATATTTAGAAGAATTTCTTTATGAAGTGAGGGAAATTTGAACCATATGTTTCTAGGCATGTAATAATTCTTCTACAAAGCTTATCTATGTTTATAATACTTTAAAAAAAACTATAAACAAATAAATACACAATAATATAACAAGGAATGAATGATTAAAAAAAATATCACAGTATTAAGTCTGGCTAATAAATCCCATGAGCGTTTTTCTTTTTCACCAAGATGTTTTTCTACTCCTAAGCTGCCTGTTTGGTTACTTCCTAGCTTAATCCTTAACTAGGTAAGGATTACGACAATGACTAGATATGATATTATATATTGCACTCATATTTTATGAAATATTGTAACAAAATTTGCCCTATCAAAATGTAACAAAATGTACCATGAATAATTTGTCTTAAATAATTAAGCAAATTTCATGTACAATATACAAAAACACTAATTCCATATGGACCTTAACATAATTATGAAATAATGATATGATAATGAACGATTGATCACTGAATATAATGTTTATTTCTATATCAGAACATGAATTTAGATTGGAATTGCTAATCCTCTAAGAGAATACACAGTTGAAAAGCAAATTTTTATTGTATTTTTTGTGTGTCATATCCAAAGTTGCAAAGACACATATTCTTGAAGCATATAGCAAAAATATTTTGAATACTAACTAAAGGTTAAAGAGTTTTATATGATCAGACATAGAAAGTAAGATTATTCTCTATGACCATATCTGTTTTAATTTTATGATTAATTGTGACAATATTAATAAATAATCAATGAAAATATTTACAATGACTAGTTATAGCTATATACACTTGTGACTCATCAAATATGGCACTTTTACATGGTAGATATTCACAGTTATGTCAGTCTAGGTGGACGGTTGTACAACTACATAGCATTCATGTGTCTAATATCACAAGAACTGAAGCTTTCCTCAGGCACATTCTACATAGCAATAGTCATTATTAGTGTATGGATTATACTCATTATTACACTGATTAAAATCACCACTACTACGGAATGCAGGATTCCGGATTTCTAAAAATCTCTCTTTATTCTGGAAATATCTTTTTTCTTTCAACCTGCAATGTAGTGAAACGTTCATGTCATCTAATGTTTTGAATAAATATTACAAGGACAAATTGCCTACCAAAATTATATACATCTGCTTTTCAATGAGTTCATGCTGCTGTCCTTAATTATTCTGACCATGATATTTTTGAAACTTGTAAAACTTGTCTTTTTTGGCTAACATAGTCCTCAAATAAATGAATATTTTTAATCTTACATAAATTGCCATTTTGGTGTTTTGAAAGATGTACTTAATTAAAGCCAATATCAAAGTAGGTGAAAAAGTTATTCTGATGTTTGTTTATTGTATGTTACAATGTAGATAAGAAAACAAATGTCAAATCAATACTGCTGAACTAGGCTACATAACATACTTTTAATAGTAAAGAGTGAAAAACTTACCATTTGATTACTAGTAATGTTAGTAAAACCAATAATACCAAAGTTAAAGTACCAATAACACCACCTGCTATAGCAGCTGAAAATTTATTGAAAATATCTGTGCATTATTTCTTCAATTCAATTTTTCGGAAAATAGTCATTTTTTTTCAGTCAATTTTCTATAGAAATTAAAGCTTTAATTCTTCCTTGCTTCTTTTATCAATTATAAAAGAATATGGTTGGAAACTTTTTTTTAGTTTGGTCAATTTTATTCCTAATTCTTTAGGTTTTTTCATGCCACATGCAATTTCAGGCTTTTCTTAGAATAATCTTAACTTATTAATGAGAAGGGTGTGAATGTAGTCTTGAAGAGATTGATGAATTATTTAGTAAGACATGAAGATAGAAAAACCTCACACACCATAGAAACTTAATAAACACAGGCCTTTTCTTAACACATTAGTTATTCCACATGTCTTTTATTGTCATTCTATAATCAATTATAATCTTTCTTCATGCTATCTTTTTATTATCACTGAATGGCATTCTTTCCTCCAGATTAATTCAGTAGCAATTTGTTGAATATTGTAGCTATTGGTCACTAGAGCTCCATGTCTTTTGGGTCAAAATGTCATTTTGAAATTTGCCTAGAGTTGAATACCAAGGGCTCATTTCAAGAAATTTCAGATTAGATACAATTATAATTTTAAGGAATAAAGCAGGCTAA
The DNA here is from genome assembly GCF_000327385.1 of Lottia gigantea. Lineage (NCBI taxonomy): Eukaryota > Metazoa > Mollusca > Gastropoda > Lottiidae > Lottia > Lottia gigantea. The sequence continues at coordinate 752,609 of NW_008709027.1, forward strand.
CTTGAATGCTTAATCAACCTAGTTACAATTGTACCATTGCTAGCTGGATTATCTTGATATGAAATGGAAACTTACCGAAAGGTAGTGTCTTACTTATACCACTACTAGGTATATAGTCATGGTATATAGGTATTGGTGTAGTCTCAACGTTTCTAGTTGTTAATGTACTAGATAACATTGATGTCGTTGATACTCCTGTATCCTCATGTTGATATTCCTTGTTGTTGATATTTTTGTTATCGTTGACATTGTTATTTGGATTAGAAATCGGCAACATCCAGGTCATTTCATTGGTTGAATCTGTTATGGGCTCCAATTTGGGCATTTTAGGTACAGCTGAAAGAAGGATAAAAGTATTTGTATGAGATTTAATAGGAAATGTCTCAATTTTAATGTTTGATTTATTTGCCAATTAATGTTGTAATGTTTTCAATTTGTAGATGTTCCTTAACATAATATGGACTTTGAATTCAAAACATATTTGTTGCTAGGAAGTAGATTTCTGTTTGAAGATTTGAAAGAAAAGAATATAAAGAGAGATATTGTGAGATAATGAAATCAAGATGGCAAACATCTCTTACCTTCATAATATAACCAAAATCCTTTACTGTTTCCTGTTTCTGCTTTTAATTCAATTTGAAAATGGTTACCATGAGATCTAAATGTATATTCTGAACGTCGTCCACATAATGTTGTACTGTGAAATCCATCATTAAAATACATAAAATCAGAACAGTCTTTCTTGCCTCGTGGTTGTAACTCCATATCAATGATAGTCAGTAGTATTTTTTGACCAGGTTGTGCTTGTATTTGTATGGAACAAGATAAATTATTATGAAAGTTATTAGGATAGCGAGGTGTAGATATATAACCACTTTGATCTGTTAATATCGATGCATCACAAATACCATATGTTTTGGATACTGAAAAATAGAAAAAGACAATCTTTAATAATATGAAGCTACAGGCTTATAGCTAACTAGAGAAAATATATCAGTAACAATACATAATCCTTTGTAGGTTAAAATATTTTCTTATGATATAAAAATTATAAAAATTATTCAGATGAAGTTTAGACTTTCTGAAAAGATAAGTGCTGATACTGATACTGGAATTGTTTAAAGATTGGCATAGATCTATTAATACAAAATATATATATTCTCCTTCTAATTTGTTATGTTTAAGGACTGTCAATTCATTGATAATCAGAGATAGATTTCTTGTTTCATCTTTCAAACAATTCACCTACATCTTTTATGAACAAAAGAACCAGACTTATAACATGAATTTAGTCATTAGATAAAAGAGAATTAAATAGCCAGTTTAATTGATAAATAGATCAAAGAAAGTAAGGTAGGCCATGGTTTATTATAGAATTATTTTAACATTTAAAGATATGTATGTTATTTATTAGTTTGATGATAATTTAACAATACATCTGTTGCTTTCACCAAGTCTTTTGTTTAAAATAAAGCCAGGACTTTGACAGATGGTAGACTTTCTAGTCTCCAGGTATGTTCATAACAACCAATCATCTTCTCTCATTTTCTTATCATCTGCAAACTCATTTGCATAAAACAGATGTCGACTGCTCTTTCTTCTCTCTTCATTGTTATTTTCAAAATCTGGGGGTTATTTTTGGTTTGCTACAGGACAAAGATTTAAAATTTTGAATTTGATATTTAGTATTTTGAATTTGATATTTAGTATTTTGAATTTGATATTTAGTATTTTGAATTTGAAATTTAGTTTTTTTCTAGAAAATCTAGTCTGTTAAATGCAATCAAATCAACCTTTTTTTGGATAAAAACTTAATTTAAATCAAGATTGATTAAATTATAGCTATTTATTTGCATGTCTTTTTTTTGACTATGTGAACTACCCAAATCTTGTGTTTAAATCAGGAGTGATTCTAACCTTGTCTTAATTAGAATCTTAAGCTTTTTATGGCACTTGAAACTGTTTTTTGTATCTTAGTATATTCATAGAGATAAGTTCATGTACTTGATGGAAAACAGCCAATATTAGAAATGAGGAAGTTTTAAATATTAATTATATCTCAACATAGATCGAATGTTTTTAATTAAATACTTCATTCAATTTACTCAATTTAATCAACCCACGCATCTTCTTTTTTTTTTACAAATAAAATTTGATAAACGAACAACAGTTTGGTGAACCAGTGTTCAAAGTACTTAAATTTCTTTCTCAACCTCATGTCTAAGTTGAACAAGAAAGTATTTTGTTGAAAGTTTGTTGTTGTTTACATGAAAAATATTAGTCAAGTGGAGAAGGAACTTTATTTTGATAAGAATTCTCTACTCCGTGTCTGTTTAAATATAATTTACTTGTTTTTAAGTCTTATTTTGATGAGAATAGCAAACTCATAGTAAAAGATTCATTATTCAAAAACTTACATGTTTATTTGATGAATACCTCAAGAGATAAAATACAGCTGAATGTTGTAGATAGTACAATGTACAAGGGATGTACTTATTAATAAATATCTTATAATATTGGAACATTTAAATGCCATAGAGAGAGACGTTTAAAATTACATTTTTTTTTTTCCCTGTAAGCAAAGTTTCAACAAATTACATCACTATCATCAGCTTATTGAATTTATTCTTCATGTATGCAAAAATTTTAAAGTGCAAAGCTCTTAAAGTGGTTGTGTAGGTAATTGTTTAGATAATGTTTATATAGAATTAAAGTTCCAGGAATAGTTATTGATTTGTTGTCAGGGGCAACAATATAATTTATATATAAGAAAGGCTGGGTCTAGTGATATTCAATGATGTCTTGTATTGATTACTAATCATTGTTAGTCTATTGTCGTCTGTCTCATTTCCTTACTTTACTTTCTTTATCGTATGATGTCTGATTTTTGTTCATTGCCATTTGATTCAAAATCAATGATGCATACAAACTTGTATTGGATTGTTCAGGACATCTGGAACAAGTGTAACTACTGCTTTTACATAGGAGTAAATTGACATTTTATCTGTAATCTCATGCAGCATCTTCTTTGTTTTATGATTTTCTAGATATTCAATTGTCTAGATATTCGCTTCCATAATAGTTAAAATAAAATTATAGATGTATATAGGTTAATGATTGATGCCCAAATGACAAAGTACTACAGTAATCAAAAAATATAAATGATAACTTACTTTCAACACATTCATATTCCACTTGAAAATAGTTACTATATTGTCCACATGATGGTACTAAACGCCCATAGCTACCAGTTGGTAGATTTATACTACATTGTTCTCTACCAACACAGGAATATTTCTCATCTTCTTTTAATCTACAATCTCCTGGACTGTACATACATTTATCTGTTTGACTAACTCCATAGAATGTCTGCAATATTCTAACCATGGAACCAACAGGACATGTTATATCCAAGGATTTTTGCTGTTGACTAAAACAAGCTGATATTTTTATTCCTGTAATAAACAAACACAATCTTTTTTAAAAAATTTATTAATAAATTCTATTATCTTTTGGCAAGGGAAGTTAATGAAAGTTGAAATTTTGGCATTTGATATCAAAAGATATGTCTAGATTAAATATATAGAAAACACAATAAAAGATTACAATTTGGCAGAAATAATAAAATGTAAGATGATATATAATATAACTTACCATGTATTTGTATAAAGGTCTGAATACAGACTAGTAATATTACCATTAACTTCATCATGTTCTATAGCCAATAACTAGAAAATAAATATACTTCTTCTATAGATCAGTCTGTCCTCTTACATTTCACTTTTACTAATGTTTCACATATTTCACTACTTGAACAATTTATAGAGAGAGGCGCGTGCCCTCCAGATTGTTTACTAATTAGATCAGGCTGGTACACACTTGGGGTGAATTGGTCACAGCCCCTCATCTATTGGCTAGTGGTTAATGAGATAAAAGAAAGGGTGTATGTTGTTAGACAAGGTTTAGAGAGACAGTCAGTCAGACAGTAAAGTGTTAATGTCACTATAGTTAAGAATATTTATATTAATAAACTGGTTTATACACCTGCCCTTACCTGTACAAACCCCTTTAATGTTTAATTAACCAGTCTCTCATCAAACAATTATCATTATCCATTTAACTAAACTGCACTGGTATTTCCTTTGATCTAGTCCTGATCACTCATGTACAACAGAATGATTGACAGTCATTACAATACAACATTTTAGATCAAAACTCCACCTGGCTGTCCTGAACCCTTAACACTCATTTCATAAGAACAAAAGGCTTTGTATAGGCTTGCTATTCAGTACTTCAATGTAGTATTACTTTGTAGAAGAATAAAGAGAACCTACAAACACTCTTTGTTGTGGCGTGTGCCGTCTGCTTATTCTATGAGCAGATGATAGAAAATCCACCAATCAAATTGAGCCTTAGGGTTGAATGTTTATTAGTGGCGTGTGCCAGCTGTCAATGGAGCCAAAAGTTGTAGAAATACTCATACATATTTTGGTCCACTAAAAATATTTGAGTTGATTTATGTAGCATCCTGCACCCTTTGTGTATATTCTGATCTTAATTTTATCAAGTAATTGTCAAAATTTCTTTAAAAACTTTACTTTTCTAACTCTGATGGAGTGGTTTCTGACAGGACACAAATGACATTATGCATGTGTATATTAGTTTATATGTATATGTATATATGCCAAAACATTTTATTAATTATCATAACATAGTTGTCAATGTGATGGTGAACACAGCTATTACTTGATTTTGATAAGGCTTTAAAATACATATTGATGATTAACAAAAGTTAAATTCCTTCACTAACTCAGAGATCATTATCTGCATTGCTTTCTTTGTCAGTGAATATATTCCACTTGAATAAGATTATTCATTAAGAAGTTAAATCACTTCTGGGCATTCTTATTCACATAAGGTTGCATAACCAATTTCATTTTTGAAATTTTTTTTAGTTTTTACAAAGATGACACATGGAAGAGTTCTTCAAGATGTTTAGAATGGTAATTTTCAAGATGAAAGTGTTGACATATCATTTACATTACATCACCTGCTATCACCTTGCTTTTGTTAAGTAGTTGACTTATTGAACCCCTTCCTTTATCTTTCTGCATCTTGAGGAAAAGGTCTTTAATCTCAAATGTCTAAACTCAGCAGGCCAATATTTGAAGTAGTTAGTTATCAGAAATATTAACACCTGTCAGTATGTACAGTCTACAGTAGGTCTAGTGGTTTTCTGGTAATCTTTTAGTTTTAATCACAGTTTGTCTTCAAACTGTCATAAATGTCAAGTTAAGAGAAACCAAATTAAGATAGGAGTCAGTGTTAAGAGATTTCAATGTTAATTAGTTGCAAAATATCTGTTGGACGACCACTATTATAATGTTTGGGTGCTTGGGTGTAAATTAGAAATAGAAAAACAGTAAAGTAAGACAGTTTTCACATACATACTTATTAGAGAATAATTAATTGGGTTTGGTTAATTAAGTATGTGTTAAGAATGTTAATAAGTGGAATATAAAGTGTGAATGAACACTTGTTATAATGTGTTATAAATTAACACTTTAATATATGATCTGATAAAATACTTCATTACACCTATATCATTATCATATACAAGGATGTTGAATTTTCTACATCCTGTACAAGATATGGACTGCAACTTATACTGAAGTCACATATTATGGACACTTAAATAGGGAAAGAACTCAGGGTGATATTCTAATTAATATTGCCTTGTATCACTGTCATGTATATTGAATACAATTCATTATGGTAAAATAGGAGACATTATACAGTGTAAATAGTAACTATAGCTAGAAGTGATGACATTGTTGACCGATGATCTAACCTGGAGCTAGATTAATTAAATATTCCTGATATTAATTAAATCTCATGTTTATTATGGGTACTGTATCAACAATGGCACATGTCTGTGAGTAGCAGGATGCTAACAGAAATATTTCCAGCTGGTGTAGAGTAATTTGAGCAGACCTGTAGAATACAATCTTACTACTGGGGTTTGAGTTATTCATAGAATTTTACTGTGTAAATACATATTGTATTTTAAATGTATACGGTCTATTTTAATAGCTATACCAACTTAAGGTTTTATTCTTTGATTCTTATTACTGAAATTCTTCATACTCTCACTTGAATAATGATAAAGAAATTGTTATTTATTCATTTGTTGCCATCTTATATTCAGTGAATGAGATCATAACCCAGATGTTTTTATATTTTATATCTCAGAAGATACATGAAACATCTTTTCATATAAATTTATATAAAGTTTTTTATTGTTTAATCTCATATTTTACATCTGTTATCTTTTAGACTATACCCAGTTTTTATTTCCATTTTGAAAAGAAACTTATGCCAGAAAGTTTAGACTGATAATATTTTATGGCTCTTTAAATAATTATAATAAAGAATGGTGTATGACTACTGTTGATAAGAACCTAAACAAAAAACATGCTACAAAAAGCTGTAAGATAGAAGGTGATGTTTTGCCTGGTAACAGTAGGGTTAATGTTCTATATTTAAGAGGTTATGATACATATGGTATATATACTGGGAAATAGATTCATTAACTTTCTCTTAATGATCAGTCTTTAACTTCTAATGGAAAACATACTACCTCTCAAAGAGGTTGATATAACCGCAAATGTTTCTCAAATGTCAAATTGAAAAAGAAAATTTATTTGTTCACTCTGAAAACAATTTCAAAATCAGCTTGCTCTTGATGAATTTAGGCTGATTCTGTGTTGGCCAATTCTTAACCCTTTCAACACGTACATCAGCAAGATCAAGTCTTAGTGTACAATATTTGCCTTAGCTTTATTTTTTTTTCATATAAATGTAAAGAATGGAGGTTTTGTAAAGTATATGGATGATAAATTAAGAAAATGAATTATTAGTATCAATATGTCTAATATAATTATAAAATCACTCTATATACTGTAGTAGAATAGTCAGTTTAACTATCAAATATGATAAATAGCTCTTGGTGGTCAACATTTTATCAAAGTTAAAAACATGAAAGTAGTTTATAAAGATATATGGTTGATTTAATTTTTGACACCCCATCACTTTATAAATAAGTAGAAAAACTTGAAAACAGTATGAAAGCAAGTAGTAGTGCTATAGGTAGAGAGATAAGGTAGATAAGAATGAAATGAAATAGAGATGATTGAATATAAATAGTAAATGCCAAATATATTTTTATTTCAAAATATCTGATTTCTAATATGTTATAAGAAGAAATTGGAATGTTGACAGAATTTTATCATCATTTTACAAGTTCCTTTTTCTCTTTTCCACACTGCCTGCCATTTTATATGGACATACTCATCTGTATTTACTTTTCAACCTGTTTCAGTATTACATTTCTTTGTCCAGTTCCTCTCCTAAAAGTTAGGCAAAGTTTAGTCAATGTTATTTTGCTGTTTGTGATATCTGTCATTGAGAAAAGATGAATTACGATCTGAAAGACAGACAAGACTTCAGATTTTGATTCTAAAAGGTGATATGAATTTGAGCTCTATAAAATGAAATAGCAAATATTTAAAGATCATAATCAGAATCAGTCCATAACTGATATAACTGAACTTGTGTGGAATATCGTTCCCTATTTTCTATTTGGAAATCAAAAAAATGTTTATCAATTACACAGTTTCTTCCCCTTTCATACAAGATTAACTCTCTGAATTCTGGAATATGCTTCGTTTTTGGATTTGTAGCTATGTGAATTATTGTAAAAATGACTAGAACTCATCTACACTATTGGAATGAGAAGCAACATTTGTTATTATTCAAACATGGAAGAAATTGAGGAATTCAATTTGGTTAGGAATCTGAAGGCATCAGCTGGAAGGAAATAGTTTGATGAAATTAAAATGCCTTGAGACATTGGAGATGAGATGATTGAGGACTGGTGTTAGTGATTGTATGATAGTTGGTATTTTAATCATGATTCTAGTCTGCTATAACTTGACATATCAAATCTCAATGATTGCTCTTTAAATATTGACATCTCTATCACTACTAACTTTATTCTTCATTTATTGACTTAATCTTCTCCCATTTCAACATCCATCATGTTTCATACACAATAAATAGCTGCAGTTTGGAAATCTTATTATTAATGATTCATGTGGAAAATTGATTTTGTTTGAAGTTTGGTAATGATGGTGTTCTGAAGTCAGACAATCAATCTTGTGTTAAAATAAACATTGTCTTTTATCACTAAGAATTATTTCTAATTCTGATTATTGATTACTAATTAGAATAAAAAAAACTTGTCTATAAATCTATAATTCAACAATTTGTCTGTTACTAATGATGTTTTCTAAGAGGACAAAGACCATATACTAACTGATCATGTGCAGCACACAATTTTGATGAACTGACTGAATTGTCAGGCTCTCTAAATAACAAACTGACTGAATTGTCTGGCTCTCTAAATAACAAACTGACTGAATTGTCTGGCTCTCTAAATAACAAACTGACTGACTGAATTGTCTGGCTCTCTAAATAACAAACTGACTGAATTGTCTGGCTCTCTAAATAACAAACTGACTGAATTGTCTGGCTCTCTAAATAACAAACTGACTGACTGAATTGTCTGGCTCTCTAAGTAACAAACTGACTGAATTGTCTGGCTCTCTAAATAACAAACTGACTGAATTGTCTGGCTCTCCAAATAACAAACTGACTGAATTGTCTGGCTCTCTAAATAACAAACTGACTGAATTGTCTGGCTCTCTAAATAACAAACTGACTGAATTGTCTGGCTCTCTGAACAACCAACTGACTGAATTGTCTGGCTCTCTGAACAACCAACTGACTGAATTGACTGGCTCTCTGAACAACCTACGGACTGAATTGACTGGCTCTCTGAACAACCAACTGACTGAAATGTCTCGCTCTCTGAACAACCAACTGACTGAATTGTCTCGCTCTCTGAAAAAAAAAACTGATTGAATTGACTGGCTCTCTGAAAAAAAAACTGATTGAATTGACTGGCTGTCTGGAAATAAACTGATTGAATTGACTGGCTTTCTGAAAAAAAAAACCTGATTGAATTGACTGGCTCTCTGGAAAAATAACGGATTGAATTGACTGGCTCTCTGAACAACCAACTGACTAAATTACTGGCTCTCTGAACAACCAATTGACTGAATTGAATTTCAAATTGAGTTAGTTCCTTCTCACTGATATTCTTACCTGTAGGCTTTTTATTAATTAGACCAGTTTAGTTGAATTGATTGATTAGATTATTTCTTAAGTTGACATGACATGAGATGAAACTTTCTAATATTTTTATTTACAATGATTGATGTGACTCATATTTACAGAACATTATGTAATGAAAGCAATATTAACACATCTTATGGACGTTGTATTGACCACCACAGAACTACACCCACCTTGATTATTGTTGTTAGGAAATGCATTGTAATTAGATATATGATGATTCCTCCCTATTTTAAGAAATATCAGTTGTATTCTGAAAGTTAAAAAGCTGTCTAGTTTTGTATATTAAGAGAAATGGACTACAATTTTGGTATTACAAATGTATTCCCATTTGTAAAATATTTAAGAGAGTGACTAGTAAATATATAGATTGATATTTTAAAGTGGAGAAGTGTGCTGTTTGGTATCAAGTTACCTTCTAGTAAATAGATTAACAAACATCAATTAGATTTGAAATCTGTTTAAGATTAGGTTCTAGTGGACCAATTGAGAGTTTATTATATATAAGGTTATAAGAGGAAGTTCATTAAAAGCAGGAAACTAAAGGCCTGATTGAAAGTTCTGTAGTTAGTAATTATTTCTTCAAAACACCTCAAAATACATAATTTTCAAAATCAGTAATCGATACAAAAATTGATTCAAATTCAAATCATACAGAAAATTTCGCGAATTGTAACTTGATATAGTTTGAAGTTAAATTGCTTATTTTTAATCAATTTTTATTATGCTTGAAGTTTCAGGTTACAATATATATATATATATCAAACAACAGAACACAATTTTATGATATACTACTCCTTATTGCACACAATGTTTCAACAATCTACATTGTCATCATCAAATGAAATATATATATATATCAGTATGATAAAATGTAATGATTTAATTCTATTTTCAAATATTTAGTTATGCTTTCTGAACAAGCTGGTGTTAGATGGTGATGAGAACATAGTCTCATGAAAGAACTGGCCTAGGTCACAAAGTAAAGATTTATGATAAAACAAGGCGCAAATTAAAGGTTAAGATATGTTACCTAAGGACTTCTCTGGTCATTCCCTAAAATTAAATTCTTGGTGTCAAATGATATGGCAATCAATCAAATTAGCCCTCAAGAACCATATTGAAAATAAATTATTTTAGAGTTGTTCATGGATGTGTTTGCTTGTTAAATTGAAGTATTGCACTTAAACACAGTTATTAAAACTATTTCTCTATGAGTTTATTTTTTAAAACTGCACATTCTATCAGAATTCACATTCTCTATGCATGTTTCTGATATTAACTCATAGTTAACGTAGTTGAGGTATTCTGCGTAATAAGTTTGTACAATGCCTTTGAACTAATATTTGGCACTATGTCTAGAAATAATTCTATCTTTCAACAATCCCTCTTATCAGGTTAAAAACAGGCAGTATGGAGCCAACATGCTACTACATAGATTTCATATAACAATGTTGTTGTACACAAATAAAATAGGTTCATGGTAAAAGACTTACAAAACTGTGACAAATTGTCAAAAGCATCATTTGAAAACTTAATATGCTTATAGGAATAGTTAATGCACAAGTGCACCTCAAAAAGTTTAGGTTATTGAAAATAGCAGGTAAAGCTAAGTTCTGTCATGCTCTCAGAACGTAGCCAGAAGTTTAAGTATGCACATTGAATATTCTATTCACAGGGCTCATTTGTTATTCTAGTTTGACTTGAGCTATAATTTGTAAAATGGGAATTTACAGTTTCAAATATGTTCTGGTCTGAACTTAGAAATTGTTTCCCAATGAAAGTTTTCTACCTATTTCTAGTTTCTTACTAACTTACCTCTACTTGTTCAGGTAATGACTGATTTGAGGTCATGTGATATGTGGAATCATTGAAAAATGCAAAATATAGAACTTCCGTTGACAAAAAGATTTCATATGTACTAGTTCCTCATGTATCTAAGCATTTTCATATTTTATCAAGGTAAAATTCTAATTGGGTGTTGTAATGTAATCAAGAGTCTGATAATGAACAATATTAAGTCATAAAGACACAATGAGAGCTGTAGTAAATATTAAAATTGACCTACCTTGATCTGTAGTGTTATGAAGTTTAAAGGATATTGAAGCAGGTAAACTGATCTACCTGACTTATTTTACTACAGCTGGTAAACTTGAAAGTCTGCCAGACAACTTAGTTTTTTAACTTGAATTCTATTTACGCAAGATGTTATGATGCTGTATGTACAATCATGCCAGAGTTTCTGGCTTGATTCCATGATGCCATTTTTTTGTAGTTCAACCTCGATTGGAAGGTTATGAGGCTGTGGAATTGTTCTAGCTGCCATCTTTCAATAATATATGTCAGGCACGCAGTGCATGATGTTTTTTGATAATAGTCAACATTACATTGTTTATATTTACATCACATAATTTCATCCACATTTTACATTTGGTACCTAGTAGGCTTATCTTATTTACAAAAATGAATTATTTCCATCTATATCTGATTGTCTGAATGTCTGTTAGTTGTATTTATCCACAAAACCAGAATTAAAGACCTTTTTATTTTAAGTAATATATAAAATATCAAGAGATTCTACATCAAACAACCTAAAAACCATGTACCCTTGATCATTGCAGCTCAAATTGTTAGGGCTTGTGCTTTGTCATACCATATACATATGATATAATCAAAAAACATTATCTTAAGGTTCATACACCATTGAGTATGTCTCAAGTGTAAAATATAATGTATTCTTGAGATCAAGAATTTTTTTGAAAAGTCTTTTTAACAGAATTTAAATTTCTGCTAACATCTTTCAATAGGTCTTTGAGAAAAAAAAGGCAAAGATTATTATGCATTGGTTGATTGAATCTAATTTCTTGGTTATTAAAAATGAGGCAAAATTCATGCCTGTATGTATGTTTGAAGGTCTTGGTATTTGTACATAACAGTTTTTCATAATAACCCAGAATCAAGCATAATGTTTACATGTGTATCTATATAGAAAAGTAGGATTTACTAACCTAGATATTACTACGAGCAAGGTAAATGTCAGTATTATTGTCGTTTGCATGCGTAAATTCCTTTCGTTGTAAAAACAGTTACTCTCTTATCTCTTTTACCTTTAAATCAGCTGATATACACATCAGCCAAATTCTTAACTTGCCAAATGTCAGAGAACAATATCTTTAGTAGAACAATACAATTATAATGGGGCAGGATATAATCCAGATTCAAATCCAGGCATTGTACTAGGTATTAATTTTTTGAAACAGAGCAACCCTAAAAATGATGCCTTGCCTGTGCTTTCGTAACATTGCTAAAATTCCTAAAAATATAACATGTCCAACATATCATCATATGTAATATTTCAGTGTTTTTAATTGATATTCTTGAGAGTAGCTACCTTAGTAAAAATAAATTGTTTGCATATGTAAACTTTTTGGTCAAATTTGACATGAGTCCTCTAATGATCCTGCCCATAAAAAAATAATGATTTAATCTTAGGAATGCCAACTCTGCTAAAATTAAAGAAAAGTATTAGGAACAAAGTATATGATTACATTTATTTTAAGATATAAAAAGAATTAAACAAGAAATAGTTAGTTAAAAAGGATATGATTAAAGAAGCAAATGAATGTTTAAAACACATCCTGCAAAGCTTAACAAAACACATAACAAAAATGTTGCATTATATCTGCTATTTTAGCAAGCTTAATAAGGGGTTTCTCCATATTATGAGTTCCAACTTACTATATTAAACAGTTTGTTGGATATGGTATAAATCTATAACAAGCTTATGAATAAAGAAACAAAAAAAAATTCTAAAAAGCTTAAATTTTTGAAAAAAATAATAAGTATGAATTAATGTTTTGCTCTTTGTATTGCTCTTCTCACTGCATGTAACCTCAGCACAAAATAAAAAGCTGTTGTTGTCACTTGTCTTATGTGGATTAAATCAATCCTCCTGTTTGATTGTAGAAGTACTTACTAAGCCAAGCTTAAGGGGAACTTATGCACCATCTAACCATCCATAGATTCATACAAGTCATTTTCAATTATTATCATTTCAGGATTCTGAACTGTGCTTGAACAGGATTTTGACCTTTGCACCAATTCACAAACCACATCATCAAAGTCACTATTACCTGAATTGTTCAACAATTTGGTATCACTGTGACTTCTTGATGAAGATGATGCTGTTGTTCTTAACTCCACATTATCATCATTTTGATTAGAACTTTTCTGTCCAACCTGATCCTTTACATCTAGTTTCCTTTTGTCTTTGACATCACTGATTCCACAATTATCTAATATCTTAATTTCTAGATCCCCAAATATTTCACCACTCTTGGAGTAGCATTTTTTGTTATCAAAACATGAATTTGGACTCTTGCTCAGACTTTCTTCAGTAAATGATTTATTTAATGAGGTCTGAGGGGAGAAAACATTTTCTAGATGATTATAAGTGTCTTCAATATCATCTAAATTATCATAGTCATATTGTCCATTCTCCAGTAATACAAATTGATGGTTTGATTTTATATCAGTGTGATTAGAATTTACACTCTTCTGATTAGTCGTCTCCCTTTGTATTGGCTGTGATTCCAATTGAACATTTGAATATCTCTCTGTTTGTGGAGTTGAAGTTTGATCTGTATGTGTATCTGACTTTCTGTTATCAGATGAATTTGTAAGATCAACAGATTCTTGTTTGGTTGGAGGTGGTTTGGAAGGTACATTAGGTATTGCAGGCTCAGTTTTTTCTTTACATAATGTATAATATTCTGTGATTTCACAAAACTCATAATCTTCTTCACCAGGCTTGGATTCTGAAACTAATTCATTATACATGATTTTAGAGTTCAGGTGTCACATAGACAGACTACATTAAAACATCCTTTCTCTACTATATCTCCCAGTTTACAGCACTGCTTTTTTATACGCCCACATGAATTGGGGGCGTATATTGTCGTCACCCATGTCTGTCGGTCCGTCCGTCCACAATTGCTTGTAAACACTCTACAAGGCACAATTCTTGACTGATTTCGATGAAACTTGGTATGGTTGATTGCAATCACCCAAGGATGAACCCTATTGAAAATCAGAAAAATCGAAAAATATTTAGTATGAGCTATTGCCCTTGTCCTTTAAACGCTCGTAAAACACTCTAGAAGGTGCAATTCATGACGGATTTTGATGAAACTTTGTGTGAGTGTTTGTAATCACCCAAGGATAAACCCTATCGAAAATCAGAAAAATTGAAAAATATTTAGTATTAGTTATTGCCCTTGTTCTTAAAAACGCGTTCAATTTTTAGTTCGTAAACATTCTAGGAGGCACAATTCTTGACGGGTTTTAACGAAACTTGGCTTGAGTATTTGTGATCACCCAAGGATAAAGTCTTTTGAAAATCAGAAAAAATGGAAAAATATTTAGTATGAGTTATTGCCCTTGTCCTTGAAAACTCGTTCAATTTGTAGCTCGTAAAAACTCTAGATGGCACGATTCTTGCCGGATTGTGACAAAACTTAGTTTTATTATTCAGTACCTCGCTGAAGATTGAATATTTGTCTTCTAGAGTTTTCACGAGCTAAAGATTGAACACATTTTCAAGAACAAGGGCAACTCATACTCAATATTATTCAGTATCGCCCTAAAAAGTTCAAAAGAAGTGTATGACTGAAGGTAGAATATTTCATACTGGTGATTGTTACTGTACTGCTAAATATTTTTATTCAAAAATTAAAGCTGCTAGTGGGCGTATATTACCTTGCCTGGCAAGCTCTTTCATATTTATTCTTGAGAAGCCTTCAGTGACTTATTATGAAAGACAATCTGATTTTATCAAGATATTTGTTTTCTAGCAGGTTGACTGTAATATTCCTCTAATACCGGAGTGACATAAAGACACAAGACACCAAGAGCTTATTCTCAATATCATTAACACTTGCTATTCCATTTTTGAAGATTTTGTACAACTTTCAAGATATAGCTTTTTACTCATATTTTCTATAATATAGTTTATATTATGCTCTCTTTCTGATGAAAATTTTAAAACTTTACTTACCCTTGGTACTTTTGATTTCTGATGTTTTTTCTGGAATGATCTCTGATACTGTGTGTGTATTTATTACTTTCTCGGAAACATCTTTCTTTTGTCTATATTTTCTGTAAGGAATGGTGATAAAGCACATATTTTTTGGCTGTTCTGACATTGACTATTTAATGTGTAGTAAAATATATTGCATGAAATCTGGTTGGCTGATATTGTTTCTTCATTTTTGGATGATTCAAAAATTGAAATTTGCCAAAATGAGTATATATTCATCATATATTCATAAAGACTTACCTGGTGTCATAACTTATAAAGGCTATTTTCTTTATGTTTGATCATTATATATGTGACAAAAATATTAAAAATTGACAATGGATATAAATAGTCTTGGAGATCATGTGTATGTCGACTCCCTATGATTTCAAAAGTAATGGATCATCGAGTTTGCAAACTTTTGGTATGAAAGTCAATGTCTCTTTAACTTATGACAGACTGCAGACGTCAAAATCGTAAATGGAAATAGGATATCAAATACCTTAAGAATATAAAAATGATTAGTATCGAAATAAATATCATAAAGATACCAATTCCTGTTAATATCATTCCAATATTGATACCTGAAAAAAGGGAGATAACTAGACATATTCTTAGAATATAGACAATCTATAATTCAGTTGGTCAAAAATACAGCAAATGAATTATATGAATACTAGATTTTACATAAATTACAAGTGATCCCCACACACTAAAACAATGATACCAAACTCTTTGAAAATTGGTATTAAGAAAGAAAATGCTTTCTTTAGATGTAACGTAGTAGAAAAGTTATCATCAACAATTTGAATATCTTACTACTTGTCTTGTTATTGCTAGGGACAGGAAGTGGTACTTGATCATTTTTAGTGAAATTTTCTTCTAATTTTTCCACCATACCAGGATGTGTAATTTCAGTTGATTTACTTTTACATGATAACGTTATATTTAAATCTAAAAAAAAAAGAGCAAAAAATGTTAGTTGTCGTGTGTCTGCTATTATATCATGTACTGAGCTCTAAGCTAAACTCATATGTATAGGAATTACATACAAACTACTAAAAATATGCTTCTTAATGTGTCAATCAGAACATAGTAATTTCTCAATATTTTTATAACAATATGATAAAGATCATTTAAGGGCCTTATTTTGTGATTAATGATTCATATAAAGTATAAAGGCAGGTAACATTGAAATTATAATTTAAAGTTTAAGTTACATAACTTGTATTGAAGAATGGGACTTTCCCTGGTCACACTTACCATTATCTGTTTTGCCACCGACTTCAAATAGAAATTGTGAAATGCCACCATTTTCAGTAAACTGTATTGTACCATTATTACTCAGTTTAAAGGAACATTTGTGTCTTGCAGAACATTTGAATTTACTTGTATCCTTAAACTCATTTTTTTTTTTTTTTTGAAGATAAAGTGATGTGTTTTCTTTGTTAATAAGAGTTAAATATTGGATGCCAATTCTTGAATTGTTACTATTGGAATATATATGACAAGAACAATTATGTTGTTTTAAACTTTTCTGTGAAAAACCATTATGGTATATGAAGAAAGTATCGTTGAAGGTTTTTTTTGTATCACTACAGATAGGTATGAACTTATCAACCAGGTCTACAAGAAAATTTATCATAAAAATAGAATTTGAAGTATATATAGAAATCCTGTCAATATATATGAAAATACTTATTTTGCATTCAGACAGCTAAAGTTAAGGTAGCTTAACTGTCAACCATTCTTCGAGTCTGGTTGCATGTATTTGGGTGAGCAACGGAAATATAAGTTAAGCCAGATTTGGAATTACCTAAAAAGTATTGGGAAGATCAGAGGTCACAAGAGAGAATCCAGAAGTTCTTGATTAAAACTGTTTTTTTACTCATACATAATTGCAGAGGAACAAAAATAGTGTCTCAAAAATATTTGCCTGACCTCATTAAGATATCATACTAATTACTAATTGAGTTGAGTTAAAAAAAAAAAAAAAGCCCAATATGTATTGTTAAAGTAATTTTAAAAGATTAGGAAAACTAGTGATACCTGATGATATATTCCAAGATAAAGTTGATAATAGATGAAATAAAGATGTATAATCCATAATTAACAGTGAAACAATGATATAAAACAAGGAATTAATTGTAGATTTCATACATCCTGGTTGTATATATAACAATAAATACATAGGATGGGTGTTTCCTTTCTATTATATTCAATTTCTATATCCTTCTTATAATTGATAATATTATATTACATACTGTATAAAAAATACAGTAAAAACTGTATTAAGCGACCACACAGGGGAAAATACAAAAACGGTCCCTTACTGGAGGTGGTCTCTTATGAGAGAATTGAGTCAGCTGAAACAATTTCATTCATTTCCTTTATTTCATTCTATGTATTAGTAATTAGAAATCCGTGTGTTCACCACTCATAGCACCAAAAACACTGTTATTCCTCTAACAATGGTCCATTTACTACGGCATTCTGAGCGCGACAATCTTTATAAAACTCCTAAGTTAATTTGTTAATTTCTTCATTGCTGGTGAACCGCTTGACACGTTTCCGATCGGGAGAAACATTGCTTTCAAAATCCTCCAAAATTTCTCGACCACTTTTCCCGGCTCTCACCAAGTTGATGACCTTGACCCTTTCATTTAATGCTAAAACATTATGTGTAGGCTTCGACATTTTGAAAATGAATGGCTCATGCTTAACTGCCCTTTTTATGTCGATAATAGACTGACATTAATCATTAACAAGCTGTAAAATTAATCCCTAGACCGATTAACAATAATCTCGATTAATCTCACCGATATGTGAAACAACGTGATGTTTAATCAAGGGAGTTAATAAGTGTCATGGTCGCTTAATTCACTCAAAACTGTTTAAAAATTTTGGGCGCTCTGTCATGAATTGATTAAAGCGCCGAGAACGTATCAAAGCTTAACAAAGCGTAACAAAGTTCAGTAAAGCTTGACTCAAAGCGTAGGAAAGTTTTACAGAGCTTTATTCAAAGCAGGGACCCCAGTCTTCACGGTCTGTCACCACTTGATCAAAAGCGGCATGAAATCGGCCATTTCGAAATTTTCCAATGCATAACAGAGCTTAACAATGCACAACAGAGCTTGATAATCGTATCAGAGCGTGATTTAAAGCGTCATAACCGCATCAAAGCTTAAAAAGACCTGATCAAATCGGGAAATAATTCGTCCCCAAAGTGTAACCAATTCGTATCAGAGCGTAACATTACTTAGGAGATTGTGATATTTTTGGAAAAGTAAACAAAAAATGATGGCGCTTTGCTCGCCGATTTAAAGTGCAGCATTCGCCGTTGGTGTGAACAAGGCATTATCAGTCGTTAATTAGATTGAAAACTTGTAGGGGGGATTTTATTGGAGTCGCATATTGAAGGTGATTGCTTAATAAAGGTGGTCGCGTGAGCAGGATATACTGTACTAATTACATATTACATACAATATAAATGTCCACTTAAAGTCTGGGTCCTAACCTCTGGCTGACTAGTCTGAAAACTTTTTGAAAATTGATATAGTTTGTGAAAGTTCTTACATAAAAACTCCTTCCCTTGTCTCAGACCACTGGAAATGGCACTTGTGAGCTTATTATTCCTAAAATATTCATGGTGTTCATGTGTTTTACACATTGTTCTTGAAAACGCGTTCAATTTTTAGCTTGTAAACACTCTAGAAGGGACAATTCTTAACGGATTTTGACGAAACTTGGTGTGAATGTTCGTAATCACCCAAGCATGAACCCTATTGAAAATCAGAAGAATTAAAAAATATTTAGTATGAGTTATTGCCCTTGGTCTTGAAAACGCTGTCAAATTTAGCTCTTAAACACTAAAAGGCATGATTTTTTCTGGATTTTGACAAAACTTGGTTTTATTATTCAGTCCCGCGCTGAAGATTGAATATTTGCCTTCTAGAGTTTTCACAAGCTAAAAATTGAACACGTTTTCAAGAACAAGGGCAATAACTCATACTCAATATTATTCAGTATCGCCCTAAAGAGTTCAGAAGAAGTGTATGACTGAAGGTTGAATATTTCATACTGGTGATTGTTACTGTACTGCTAGATATTTTTATTCAAAAATTAAAGCTGCTAATGGGCGTATATTACCTTGCCTGGCAAGCTATCTTTCATATTTATATTTTTCTCTTTTCAGTTACTACAATTTAGACAATACAGATTTTGATAGCATTAACAAGTTTTTATCATGTTTGGTGGAAAAAGCTTTAATGGAATTACAATGTTCGTATTGTATAGAAATAGGAGAGGTATGTACTCGGTAATATTTTATCATATTGTCTATAACTCCTGAACAAATATACAAATACAGTATTTATCTTTATAAACATTGTAATGTGAAAAATTTCAAAGTGTTCTTAGGTAATGATTGCATCTGACAGTATGCTGATAATTTAGCATTTTATAAAAGTTGATAATCCATTAAACTTACCTTGGCTGTTTCAGATATAAAATGCATCATCAGGAAAGCTTAATTTGATATGGGCACAATGCTTCTAACATTTCCATATTTAAGTGACGTATGTGAACTCACTGAAGCTGTATGATATAAATTCCTATTCCAGTATTTCGAGTGTTGAATCACCAAGATTTAATTTCATTATTCAGTGTAATTTATTTTTATATTCTAGGATAATTGTGCTATTGAATCATTAACACTAGGTAAAATCTCATCCTATTATTATTTAAACCATAATACTGTTAGAATGTTTTGTGATGAATTGAGACCAGATTCAACCATTCCTGATCTGATTGAGATATTGGCTGTAAGTAAGACATGTATTTCCAATTTTATGTTTTAATTTACTGTGTAAATACTTACGTTTTCATCAAGTTTTTCCTATTAGTATATTATAAATCTGCTTACTTACTTAAAGGGACAATCATGAGTCTCTTGAGTCTCAGAAACAGGAATTCTTTTAGCTAAGCCTATCAGTAATATAGTGTTCACAGCGCACCGTCCAAATTGAGCCTTCAAATCCATATGTGTCTAGAATTATCCACATTTGAAAGTTAGAAAGATGATTTGAGACACTGACATATGTATATAGAAAAAAACATCTATAGAAATAGGAAAATAAATTCCTAGTTAGAGATATTTTTGAAGGAATTATGTGATTTTCGTACAGTAATAGCACCAAGACTATTTACATATATTCAAGTCTCAAATCAACCCCCCAAAGTAGACTTAAAAATATCTTGAGAAAAAACTTGATATCTGGACAATTGTAGGTAAGCTCAGATTGTCATACTAATTTCAAGGATAAATAAGATCTATTATTTTCTATCCTATTAGTTTGGGGTTTTGCAGAAGAAAATGAAATTGCAAGTCTCAAAATATTATTTAAATCCATTGACTTTGACCATTTGTTTTATAATAATTCAGAATGCTACAGAATATGCTCAACTTCCAGTACGTCATAATGAAGATCAGATTAACAGGTATTTCATTACTTCTTGCTTCTAATCTGATTTTAATGTTTCAAAATTAATAAATAGTTTTACATTATAAATTTAAAGATTTAATCTTGCTTCAAACAAATCTTATATGTTGACAAAATGTATAAAAGATGAATATTTGTTTACTTGTGTTCAATTTTTCACTAATGATAGTTACTTCCCTTTTTTTCTAAAATCACTATTATTATTATATACAACTTTTTTTTTTCAGTGATTTAGCTCAGAGAGTTCCACTAGAAGTAAATCCACATTCATATGACTCATCACATACGAAAACAAATATTTTACTTCAAGCTCATTTCTGTCAGATACAACTTCCTTCAACAGATTATCATACAGATACTAAATCTGTTTTAGATCAGGCTATACGTATATTACAGGTATTTATTTAGTTATTGTATTATATAATGCTGCAAAAGAGTTAATTAAACCATTGATATCTAAATAACTTTACTTTGTACACTGTTTAATTTGTAATTTCTACACTAAAATACCCAAAAAATTGTTTTCAAGTTATTTCTAATTTAGCACACTATCTGATGAAAATAATTGCCAACTGTAGAAAAATCATGACTTTATTCATCTAAGTTACTATATTTCGCTATTAATACTTGTGACTCAAGAGCACAACTGAGCTTTGGTTGAGATTCTTGATAACCTGGCCACATATTCTCATTATGATCTTGGCACTAGGACATCCTAGAAACAGTGTTATAAGTAAAAACACTAGCGCTAAGATTGTTTCAAGAATATGAGGCCAGTAACCAATGGTACTTTAGATATGTATATAAATGTTGATATTGTATGTTATATAATTACTGATATTTTCTAGGCTATGTTAGATGTTAGTGCTGATCAAGGATGGTTAATAACTTCATTACAAGTTATAGTATTAATACAAATGATTATACAAGGACGATGGTACCATGATAGTACATTGTTACAATTACCATGTATTACGCCATATCATATATATTGTTTTAGGTGAGTGTTATATTCTTAAAATTATACATGTATTAATGGATAGATTATCATGTTACCAATTATTACTGCAGTCAACAAAATATCAACAAACAAAATTTTAATATGATTACTTGTTTGTGTTATTAACTTTTTTTGCAACAGACCACAGAGTGGTGGTGGTGCCAAGAAGAAAGGATATCCTGATATAAAAGCACCAATAGAAACACTACCAGAATTATTGTCAGTTTGTGATGGAAAATTTGAACATTTATCAACCATGTTAGAAGGTGAAATGAATCCAAATAATATCAATCAGGTATGTAAAATGCCTGAATGTGAAATTTTATGTTATCTATATGCATTTATGAAAAAACCACTTTGTATAAGAATTTTAACAATAATACAATAGAAATTTGGGAAATAATATGATTATATATTACTTTTGATATGAACTTAAAATCTTTATGGTTCGGTCAACAGTTAGCATTCACAAAGACCTGTTCATAGGAGAATTATTTGTCACCATATATGGCTTATGTACTGCACATTTTAATGTTATTGAGATTGTATATTAACATTGTATATTTGACATTATATATTGCTGTTATTTTAGGTCTACAATGCTCTGTCTCAACTACCACAAATAAATGTAAATATATCTATCAAAGGGTGGTGGGCTGGTCAATCTACACAGATAGAAAAAACATTTAATATACATCATAAAGGTTTGTTTTATTTAGTATCTTCAGGAAAAATCAAAATTATTTTTATATAGTTTCATTGTCAATCAGGTATTACCACTTATTAATTTGAGTTTGATCCTGGCAAAGGCCATATCTGCCCATTAGAATCCCTTTACAGTGGGTACTGCCGAAAGCGTAAGCTCATTTTCAGTCATCTAAATTATATTTTTTAATCAATATTTTAGGTGGAAGGCGTAAAGATGAAGATTGGATACAAGTACATGCTGATCAAGAATATGCTTTACATATTAAATTGTATAGAAATAAAAAAGCTAAGGTAACTGTTACTGTTAATCCCAAAATTGAACATACAATTCATAATAAACTATCATTCTAGGCAAATTTCATTAATAATTTAACATGCAGAAATGTATATACATGTATTTCCTTTTTGGATTTAACTTCAGGAAGTGTTTCTAGGTTTGATTTTCATCATGCAAGTTGGTAGATACCTACACCAAACCCTGATTTTGATTGTCTTTTTTAGAGAGGAGATAGTAAAGTGTGTATGAGTAGGTTTCCTAAGCCTAAAGATGAAGGTTGGATGATTATAGTAGGTGATGTAGAATCGAAAGAAGTACTAGCATTAAAACGTATTGGTTATAATCGAGGACAAACAACAGTGAATCTAGCTTTATCTACACCTGAGACTACAGGTCGTGTTATTTATACTGTATATATTATGAGTGATTCATACCTAGGTTTAGATCAGCAATATGACCTATGTTTAGATGTTATACCATCAGATATTGAGGCTCAAGTTAATACAGAACTTCAAGATGAATTAAGTGATTTAAATTTTGATGATGTATGATACTTAACTCTTTAGTCTTAACAAGACCAAAAAAACCTCTGACTGCAAATCATGAACAAATTTGTAGCTGTGTTTGGTACTAGTAGTAACTTATTAACACATAAATGTATATGAAATCATTAATTTTTTTCATAATAGAAAAGTTGGATATTAATTGAGCTTGCAATTATTCTTAAGTAAATAATGGAAAGGTAAAAGAATTAGATGTGATATAAAGTTTACTGCTGATAATCATGTTTAATAATGTAATTAGTTTATAAAAATATTATGATTCAAATTTCAAACTAAATTGACTGTGATAGAAAGTTATAAACTCAGAAAAATTTATTGGAAAATAATATTGTTGAGGTTTCATCCTGCATCTAAATTGCTGTTTTCTTAAGAAAGTACAAATAAACCATCATGTTAATCTTAAGATTATATTTGTGAAGTTATAATAAAATTGCTATACATGTATTTGTTTAATTAATTAATTCTGAAGATGTAAACAGAAATGTTACACTGAGATATATGTAGTTTTTTTTTAATCCTTGTCCTTGCATATTGAAACAACAAAGACCTTAAATATTATTATGTGAATAAGGAAGTCAGTAAGTACATTTGATTATTTTATGTTAAAAGAAGATCTCTAGATGTGAATGTATGGTGTCAGCAGCCATGTTTAAACACAGCTTACTCTGCATTTGCCAAATGCCACAGTCCCTTAGTTTTCAACTACTGTCTGCTAGAGTGAGCCCTGTAACTAGAACTTTAAATAATTTAATCTTCAATCATATAATCTACAACAAAATGTTTGAATAAATCTAATGATATAATCCAGAACAGACATAGAAGTCATTATTCAGTATTTCTAAATCTCTATCATTATATATTGTATGTCTATTATTAGCCATCATTTCTTCATTAGCATAATCCAGATCTTGTTTTTCTCTCATTTCTGGTTTACCTTCAGTTCTTTTAAAGTCATTTGTCTGTTTTCTGGATATATTTTGGTGTGAATTGATTCCATCAATGGAATTATCAAGACCAGAATTCTCTGAATTATACTCTGTATCATAATGTCGTCTAGTTTTCAGAACATAGCTTCCTGTCAGGTGTGGTTTATAGGCTCGGACATTTTTCTTTTTTCTTCTGAAAGATAAATAACTTAACTTAAAACATGCATACTCTAATAAAATATTCCCTGTTTTCTTACCAGCATTTAGAAAAGAGTTCATTATCCACACAAAAAGTTCTACCAGTAATTCATTTCATTTCATTAGTTCTGGAATGTCACAGGTCATATTTCAGCTTCAACAAAGATTTGAAAAACCTTATTTTATTTGTAGGATACAAATTTCTTGAAGCTGAAGCTTTTGATCAAACAAACTCAGTAATTCACGTTCACGTTCAAAGTTCTTTTCAACTTTCCCTCACGTTACTTGTTCGCTATTGGACTCGTGCAAGTTCATTCTGCGGACTCCTTTTAATATATGTTCTATGTATATCGCTGTCTTCCATGCCCACCCATCTATGTGTCTGACTGTCTGTCCATCCATCCACAATTGCTCTTTAACACTCACTCACAGGTTTTTACAAAACTTAATGAAATTGTTTATTATCACTCAAGGATGAATCCTATTGAATATCATTAAAAATCCGAAAAAGGTTGAATATGATTGATTGCTCTTGTTCATTAAAACACATTCGAAATTAGACAAGAAAGCACAATTCTTGATGGATTTTGACAGAATATTGTGAAATAGTTTATCATCACTCAAATATGAACTCTTTCGAATTCAATTTGATTGGAAAGTTATTGCCATTCGCAACAAGTGGCAAACACTAGAAAGAGTCATTATTGACAGATTTAAATGAGACTTAGGAAAATTGTCAATAATGAATCTTATTAGAAATAAGAGCTGTCAGTGGACTTATATTACCTTGCCTGGCAAACTATGTTTAATAAAATATACTAACCTACTACATATAATAAATATTAATATAGTAATTAATATTAAAGTTAATCCACTAATACCAATACTTATATAGGATAATAACAAACTTAAATCATCTTCTTCTAGAATATAAATATACTGACAGTATAATCTATCAATGATAGAGCAATACTTCTCCTTCCAAAAGTATTCAATCTTGTATCTTTGCTTTATTGCATTTCCATTTAACTATTGCACTAAGAGGTGACTTGTTAGATTTTAATTATCTATTACTGTGGAACATGTTGGTCACATATCAAATGATGTTACTGCTTCATCATTTACAGTCCTGCATGGTTTACCTGTAGGTAACTAAATATTCATAACATCATACTCAAAACACAGACAAACTATGCTTCGTAAATGTATAAATTCAGTAATGCGTCAATGCAGACTGTAGTAAATGTAGTTACTAATGACAAGGTGGTGAGGTTTATAATGTCCTTTGAAGCATTCATTTATACTAGTAATTTTATTAAGTTGGAATTTTAACAACTGTTGACCTTCAAAGTCGATATCTTCTGTAAGTGTATGGAAAAAATTTTTTTCTTTTGATGGTCATTTCAACATCTAAATTACCTACACTATAAAGATTGCCACTAGTGGAAGTCTACTTAGATAATTAATCATGCTTTGAATGAAGATTACTAATGCTTTAGCCTACTGTCATTAAACTTGTCTAACAGAGAAATAAAGAATTTTTCTAACCTGTGGGCTGACTGCTAGTAAGATGGGTAGAAGTTGTATTAACTGTACTGTTATCATTATCTATTCTACTCATTGTAACATTGTGGTTTGTTTCATTTCCAGAAACAAGCCTATCTATTGAGGAAAAACAAATTGAAGGAAACAAAATAGTCATATTTATAGTGGCTGTTAAAACCCATAATTGATATCCCTTAAATGCCAAAAACTTAACCTTCATGAGAAAAATTAATTGTAATGTGGAATATTGCTCATGTCAAATATGAAAAGACTAATGTAATATTTTGCAAGATAAAGATAAGATAGAAGTAAATGAGTTTCTTACCAGTTGTTTTGTTATTAGATGTTACAGCAGTAATTAAGATATATATTATATAAACATCTTAATATTCTGACGTATTGATAATCACTGATTAATTGACATCTCAATGATGGATATGTCAACTTCTAGTATGAGGAAAATTATCTACCTACCTAAATAACAACATCAATATTAAGAGGAAAAACATATTTGTATTCTTGTGACTTGTTCCTTTCTTTAAGATTTTCCTCATTTCAATAAGGAAATATATTTCAATGATTCATATGTTAACCAAGTTATATCTATGAATTTAAGACGGTCAATTTAACTGAGTCATAAACTTTAATATAATAAAGTCCAGAAAACCAGAAAATTGGAAAAAAATATTCCAGATATCTAGCTAGCAAAGATTACATGCCAAAATCCTTTTCTCTGAATTTTGATACCAAATTGATGGAAACAAATACTGAAACAAAGGGAAAGTAAAAAGAAATAATGACTGTAAATCCTTTCCATAATAACTGATGGAAACTTTGCTGATGAATAAATTAAATGTCTTGATCCACATATAATATGGCGACATACATTAAATATATATGAAGGCAAACTTAATTGATCCAATAAAATATTGAGAAGCGAATTGAAATTTGCCATTGTCATTAATAGATATATGTATTTATATGTAAATTAATGATAAATTTAGTCTGGTTGTAGACCCCATTGAATTGAGTTCAATTTATCATCCACAAGAAAATTATTCTGATAACATCCTTAAACTCTATTTATTTATAACAAAAACAATTTGGAACATATGAGTTAAATGAAATTGTATAAAGCAATGCAGTTTGCTGAGACAAGCTTTGTCAAATCAGTACAAAGGGTCTCTAGTTTCTCATCTAATATGTATGACCAGACCCTTCTATCTTCAGCCCTTCTGTCTTCATAACAACAGGATCAATCACTAGACCTCCAGCCAGTAAGATACCTTACAATAAATTAGTAGTGGTATTATGAACTACATGTGATATACTAGGTAATGTATTAGTGGTTTGATGATGGCTATTACATTCTCCTGCATTATTACTCATAGTATTCAATATACCAGTATCAACTAGTCCTATATTATAATGATGTAGAGAATTCATAGTAAATGTATCACAGGATGGTAGTATATTATTAATATTATCACAGTTATTATTAGAATGGTTGGATGATATTTTAGGTTGACAGGAAGTTAAAGCTTTAATACAAATTGAGTTTTCCTCTGATTTATCTTTATGTCTTTCACTTAGTTTATCTAACATTGTGTTCATCTTTAAATTTTTACAACTTTTAAAATGTCGTTGTAGATGATATTTGGTATGAAATTTTTTCTGACATGATTCACATTCATAGTTTTTCTCATTGGTATGAATTCTGAGATGTTTTTTGTATGTCTGTTGTTTATAGAATATTTTACTACACTGTTCACATTGATATATTTTCTTTTGAGTATGTACGATAGTATGCTGCATCATATCTGCTTTCCGAGAGAACATTTTATCACAATGAGGACATGGCACTCCTTTTATTTTAGTATGAATATACATATGAGATGTTAAATGAGCCTTTTGTCGAAATGATTTCTCACATAGAGTACATTTAAACTGCCTTTCACCTGTAAAATATAAAACATGATTGCCATCAACATAATATATAATCTTCCCTTTAACAGATTGGTGTTTTAAAAGAGATATAATTGTTGGAAGCAGAGTGTTTACTGGTGAAAGCTTTAAAAATATATCAGATAGAACCAAAGATTTTTGTACAAATAGAGAAATGTGATACAAAAACTACCTGAATGTATTTTTTCGTGGCCTCGTAAATTACTTTTATCAGCAAACTCTTTTCCACATTGCAGACATTTAAATGGTCTTATATTAGTATGAGTAGTAATGATGTGTCTCTTCACTTTTCCCATGGTTCCAAATGGTTTATCACAATACTGACATTTGTGATTTTTAATTGGTATTTCATTATGTTTTTGTCTCTGATGTTTTAATAATGTCATTCTATCAGGGAAAATATCATCACATATTGTACAATAAGGACAATATTTCAGACGATTTGGTTTCGGCATAAAACCTGCAACATATAAATGTTGAATATCATTATCACTATATCAATAACACTCCAGCTAAAAAAATGTAGGTCATCTTGGCAGCTTAGATAATTGTCATTTATTTAATTGTAGATGACCAGATGCAGGATTTTCATTCTAAAATGTTCTATAGAAATTTGAACAATAATATCCCACAATATTTCTTATTGCAAGACATCTCCTGTCTAAAAAATGACAATATGCAGGATAATGGTTGTGACTTACCAACATGTTTAGCATATTCCTTAGAATACCAGAATAACAATTCTTCTTGTGGTTCAATATCTTTAATAGTCACAAACATTATACAATCTTTGGCTTGGTATGCTATCACATTTTGTTCTTCTTTGTTCCTAGCTGGCTTCATAAACATTAACCAATTACTATTATTTTCTTCTGATACATCAATAATATCATATTTAATATCTTCTTCTATTTTATAAAATATCTACAATATAACATAGGAAATTATGATTATTATTCTCTTCTGATACATCAATAATATCATATTTAATATCTTCTATTTTATAAAATATCTACAATATAACATAGGAAATTATGATTATTATTCTCTTCTGATACATCAATAATATCATATTTAATATTCTTCTATTTTATAAAATATCTACAATATAACATAGGAAATTATGATTATTATTCTCTTCTGATACATCAATAATATCATATTTAATATCTTCTATTTTATAAAATATCTACAATATAACATAGGAAATTATGATTATTATTCTCTTCTGATACATCAATAATATCATATTTAATATCTTCTATTTTATAAAATATCTATAATATAACATAGGAAATTATGATTATTATTCTCTTCTGATACATCAATAATATCATATTTAATATCTTCTATTTTATAAAATATCTATAATATAACATAGGAAATTATGATTATTATTCTCTTCTGATACATCAATAATATCATATTTAATATCTTCTTCTATTTTATAAAATATCTATAATATAACATAGGAAATTATGATTATTATTCTCTTCTGATACATCAATAATATCATATTTAATATCTTCTATTTTATAAAATATCTATAATATAACATAGGAAATTATGATTATTATTCTCTTCTGAATATTATATTATATTGTGTTGTATATTGATTTATTGTAGATAAAGTATTAATATCAATCAATATCAAAGTATAATATTAATTGAAAGTGTGAAAGTATCAATGTAAAGAAGAATATCAATTGATGTCTGGCTCTGTATTTCAAAAAAAGTCTCAGCCTTGCCGACCTACATCAATTACAAACAGTTTATCAAGTACATATCTTATTACCTTCCAATGTCTAAACACATTCATCTCTGACATAACACCTTCACTCATTCTCGTGCCAACTAATGGTCCAATCTGAATCTTCTTTGGAATGAAATCTTTCGCAAAAATACCTGATAAGAAAATTTTACAGTATGGCTTCATAGAAATGAATAACTTTTGATCAATAAGTAAATCTTTTTAGCAATACTTACCTAACATAAAGTAAGTAAAGTTGGTGAGAAAAAATATATTGAAATTCACAGATAACTTTGTTATATTTATGTGAAAATTATGTAATAAAATTTCTTAAAGAGATTGAAAAGAAGTTTTCTAATGTTTTTTTTATGTGTATCAGGGACCTTGATAACATCAATTTTCACCATTTCAATTTTCAATCAGATGTCTGTTGTTCCTACAAGTCCACTTAAACTAAGTGTTTGATAATGTTGATCAAAGCTAAGGGCCTTATGTAATACAGAATAATCTGCTATTAGTGATGTCATCAAACACTTCTTTTTTGTGGAATTGCAGGCACCACAGACATCTGACTGAAAATTGGCATGGTACAAATTGATGCTATCAGTGTCCCAAATACACATAAAATTTTTAGAAAACCTCCTTTCAATCCCTTTAATTAAAGTCAAGCAAATATATTTGTTTTCATCCCAGTTCAATACAAATTGCAAACTTAAGCAGGACATTATAGTTTTGAACACAATAAAAGCTACTTGAAACTAGGCTTACGGTGTGTTGCCCCTTAAACAGCCAAATAGTCTAGAGGTTTACTTGTGTTTATGTTTTGGATCAGAGATAGATATGCTTGACTATAATAATTTTAACCTTTAACTTGCACCTTGTTTTATCATAAATCTTTACTTCGTGACCTAGGCCAGTTCTTTCATGAGACTATGTTCTCATCACCATCTCATACCAAATTATCACCATGTGTAATTTTATTGAATGTTTTTATAAAATCATTTGAACAAATCATAAATTACAATAAAATTACATACCTAGATCTTTAAAATGACCAGATATTTTGGATGGTTCTAATGTAAAATGTTCAGGTAATGTTTGTACAGCTCGAGATAATACAGGTCTATCTCCTATAATTTTATAGTCACATGGATGATGTTGACATTCAGTATAAACACAATTAGCACACGTTACACAGTCTGCAAATAATTCAATTATAAACTACTTATAATATAATAGAGTTGATATTCTAAATTAAAAACTTGGTTTTCAAAAGATTGTAATGTACAGTTGTTATTTTCAGATCATTTGACAAACAATTGTACATTTTGAGGATTCAAATTTGACATTTATGCCAGAAATTCTGATCCACTAACCTAACCTTGGATACATATAAAATAACATATAACATACATTACTACTCAAATATACAACTGTTTCTATAACCTTTATACATTCCAGCCTTACTGCATACATTGTCATAAAAATAAATATTATCTTTAAAATATAATTCAAGTTCTTTGATAGGAAATATCCTTATTGAAAGCAATCAAGATATAATTTCTAGCATCATGACCCATGATATATTAGTTTCAGTATATATATATATATGATATTGATAAAGAATCCACACTTACAGTAATCTGGTAAAATAGACTGTCGTTGTGATTCTTGTGAAGCCGTATTATTGTTAGGTTTTGGTGTATTGGATGATGTCTTGTCAGGTGTTACTGGTGGTAAAGGCGCTAAAAACTGACCATTGTCATGTGATTTTAATAAAGAATCAAACACTGAAACCATAATAGATAATAATTAAGGATTTCTAATGATATATTTCTTACAATAATGAATTATGGAAACCTTTTTACGCTTTATTAATCATTTTACATTCTGATTATTGAATACTATAAGATTTTTATCATCTTATTTTATACAAAAAAAACAGTATAACTATTATATAATGGGTGTTTAAATATCACATATTTAGACTTAAAACATAGAGCAAGTTAGATCTTACCTGAGATGCCACTGATATTAGATACTACGCTAGATGGTCTAGGTAGATAACTATTAACACTAGGTATGGGAGTATCTACTGAGAATATTGGTAATGGACTAGACATAAAGAATCTAGATGTTGTATTAGTGTCAGATGGAGAGAATATTAAATTTGATAAAGCAGACTGTGTAGATGGTGATGATGTTTGTACCTGAAATACACATAATATTTGGCTCTTATTTATGGATGGATTCAAGTCTATGGTTTAAAACACCAACTGATTTCTTCCAAAAACATTATACAATTAAACAACTACTATTACTTGTCAAATTAAAAATAAATCTGTACAGATATAGAACAATACAATAAAATATAAATGAATGATGAACATCTACAATCTGTATTTTTTCTAAACACTTATATTCCACACTTATATCTCAACATTTGTTCTGAAAGTAACTAGTTT
Organism: Lottia gigantea; assembly: GCF_000327385.1. NCBI lineage: Eukaryota > Metazoa > Mollusca > Gastropoda > Lottiidae > Lottia > Lottia gigantea. The sequence goes on from NW_008709027.1 coordinate 784,841, forward strand.
GTATTACTACTTAAAGAGATATTCCGATAATAGGGTTACTATATAAATATACTTATTACTTATCTATGATGATTATATGACATGAATATAAACTAGTGTCCAAAAGAAACGATACCAACTTATTTTCAAAATTGTTTTTTACTAAGTGAATTGTCTAATATGAAAACATGCCAATTCGTATTGCACATCCCAAACACAGCATAGTCGATAAAAATACCGGGAACACGTGATCACTTCCGGGAAAAAACGTAAATTTCGTGAAAGTGACATTTCCCTCTCTAGCATGTTCTGCACTTGCATAAAAACTGTATAAAACGGCTGATCAAACACGTTGATATCACAGCAACAAAAAGAACACAAGATATGCCACGTTTGACAGCCATCGAGAGAGAGAGAGCCGTTGGAATGGTCCAACAAGGAGCGACACACGTCGACGTCGCTAGAAGGCACGCATCACTATCACCAGGTTGATGCAGCGGTTACGTGAGACAGGTCAGACGTCAGACAGGCCCAGGAGTGGAAGACCACGAGTAACCACGCCCCGTGAAGATCGTTACATCCGGGTATTACACCTGAGGAACCGCACCGTAGCAGCGACGTCCATGGCGGCTACAGCACTGGGACACAGGATCAGTCGACAGACCGTCTACAGGAGACTACGGCAGTATGGTATCCGGCCACGTCATCCCTACCGCGGACCGCTCCTGACGCCTCGACACCGGAACAACAGACTGATCTGGGCCAGGCGGGACTGGGCACGTTTTATGTTCTCTGATGAGAGCAGATTTATCATCTTCAAAAACGATGGACGGCAGCTTGTATACCGACGATTTGGTGAACGTTTGGCGCCTAACTGTATCCATCAGGTCCGGCCGTTTGGGGTGGCATATGAGGCTTGTCGTAATTCGTGAAACACAGCGTTATATTGATGACATCCTACGGCCTGTTGTGGTGCCCTTTATTCAGCAACAGCCTCGTGGACTCCTTTTCCAACATGACAATGCAAGGCCACACACAGCAAGATTGACACAGAACTTCCTTGCCAACGCCAACGTACAGGTTTTGCCATGGCCCGCATGTTCACCGGACATGAATCCCATCGAGCACTTATGGGACCACCTCGATCGGCAAATCCGACGTCGCCATGTGCCTCCAGTCAACGTCCAGGACTTGGAACGATGTCTCCTCGAGGAATAGCAACGCATCACTCCCAACATCATCAGACGTTTGACGGCATCAGTCCGTAGGCGTGTTCTGGCATGTATTGATGCTCACGGTGGACATACCCGCTACTGACTTGACTTTGTGACGTGTGGTGTGACATTTCCCGTTGTTTCTGTGATCAGTGCTCTAACGAAATGTTCTTTTTTCGACCCCACCCATCTTTAAAGGCTTGTCATATTGGTTGTACAGATTTTATTGAAATGAAATTTTTGTACAGATGTTGTGAAAGGATTTCTCAAAAGCATAACACCAATCCTAAACTTCTGCATTGTTTAGTTTTTCTTTTATGTCGTTGCAAACAGGCGGTATTGTTTCTTTTGGACACTAGTTTAGTATAGCTCTACCTAGCTGCTCCAGAACAATTCTCATAGAAGAGATTAGATTATAGAACTTCAAGCTATCCAATAGTTTACATAACTAATACATATGTAAAATATCCTACTTGTGGTGCAGTGGAGATATCTGTTTGACTGGAGGTATTATATATATGACTGGAATCTAAGTTAGATAAATCTGTTGAACCCTGACTACAGAATGTTTGAGTTGTAAAGGGAGGTAATGGTTGATTATTTATATCAACTAGTGAGGGTGTTTCTCCATTCAATATCACTGAAAGTGGAATACTCGATCCTGAAAATATATTAAATAGTATTACGAATCCACACACAGCCAATATTCTACAGTATATCATGAGGGAATTATAAAATGTACACATGCCCTTAATTGTCAATTACATACAGTACTGAGGGTTTTGATCAACTGAAACTACTAAACAGTTTCCATTTCAAATTATCTGATTTTGTATCACTTGAAAACTGGGTGGAATATCATTAATTTCCAATTACATTTTCAAACCTCAAATCATTCAAAAAGAAAAAACTACCTGCAATTGTCTGAATATCATTGACTGAAGAAACTTTATTATAGCTGCCTTCTAAATTGGATAAACATAAAGCTTCCACTGAAAAATAAATAAAACAATTAAATGTAATACAAAATTGAACTAAATTGTGCATAAGCAAAATGTGATAAAATTTAATATATCACATTTGATTAATGGTATTAAAACAAAATTAGATAATTATATTGGAAAGGTAAATCTTGGTCCTTACTTTTATTTGGTGATGGTTGTAAAGAAACCATGACAGGTATTTTACTTTCTGTAGGATTCATAACAATATCTATAAATAAATTAGAAGAATTTTGGACAATCTTACAACAAACAAATGTTATAATAGTGACATTATTACATTATTATATTTAAATCAGAAATTAATATAAGACATTTTAATATTATCTGGGTTGTTGGCTGTGTAAAAGTTAAGGTAGCCTTCCAGTAGTGAAATAATGATAACTCAAGATTTTGGTTTGTCACTTTAGTTGTGGGTGAATAACATTAAAAAAGGATTCCATATCAAATATATAATTAATGAAATACTGGTATATCAAAAATATACAAACATTAACAAAATCTAAATTTCTTACAAGTTTTCACTTCTATTAACAAAAATATCCTTACAGTTATTTGAAGGAGTAGTATTATCATTTGTGAAGAGATATGAAGGCATAGTAGTTGAGTCTGTATGTGGAGCAATGTCTCTAAAGGATTTCTTCTGCATGTTCCTCTGCTTCATGTTGACGACAGCATTGACTGCATCTGTCAATTCTTCAATGTTTATGGCTGGTAAAGATTCACTCATTCTGGTTCTAAAAAAAGATATTTCAATTGACAAATAAAAAATCCTACTTAGAGTAGACATATGTATCTTGATATATGGATATTTTCAAATATAAAAAAACCGAACCTTATATTTCTTTGGATCCGAAACATTCTAAAACAAATGTTATACACTTGAAAATTTGATTTTGAATATTTATTAAATGAGAATCAATTGGAGAAATCAGCTTAGTCGTGATAAGCTCAAAATGGAACACATGCATGACTTGGGTAGGGCAATTGGTAGGACAACCGGCTCCTACAACTGTTAAAGTTGTGCATTATGACATTATGGCCGATCTCTCAATCTCATATTCAAAGCTCACACAATGTAGTAAGAAATTAGGTGCCTGTACTGTGAAAGCCACACGCACCTACTTCTTCTGAAGGTAACGCATGTCGGTATTGAACACATGACATTCAGCAAAAAATTATCTATTTCAATTTCTGACTTACTAAATAGCTAAGCCACCATATTATGATGCTACCATATGCATTTCAGAAGCACATTTTTGAGAAATGAGGCGTCATAATACTAATTGTTTATTTATCACCAATTACGTTACGGGATTAAAACAGAAGAAAAGACTTTCTTATGAAAGATTGCATTCGCAAGTATATACGATGAAAAATAGCATATAAAATTAGAGTATGACTATTGTGACTAAAATAATGTTTCATTTCCTCACTTTGTTTTCTTTTTGTTTACTACGACAAGAGTTGTTCCCCCTTGACGATTGGATTCAGACCACCACCTCAAATATTATAGACAACATAATTACAGAGTAAAATGCACATTGGTTACATCTACATTCAATGCTACATCCAATGCTCTTAATAAGATACATTGAGGTCCATGAAATTATTTGGTAAATTCACTTTTCCAAATTTGATTGCAAAGTTGTAAAGGGACATAACTCTTTCCTTATTACTTAACATTGGAAATTTCTGGCACATCATCGCTATATTCTCGTTTCATTGTTATTGTTCGCATAAAATTATACCGATATCTATTAAAACACAACTTGATACAAATTAAAATCATAACAAGATACGAGGTAATAATATCTATAAATAGAAACTAGGAGAAAACCTAGGTTTCGACGCACTAAAGGGACATAACTCGATACGTGTTACCTTTTTAAAAGCTCTCATAATGATAACAATGATTGGGTTTATGGTCATGTTACTTTCATGTGATAGGCCTACATCATCAGAATACAAGTCTCGACCATGACTATGCTATGTAATCGTGAGCTGCCCTTCGATTTCATTCACTAGGCAAGACAATTGGACTACAGAATACACTTGAACCTTTGAATGTTCGACCCGTCCCTCCTCGAACGTGTAGGGTAGGCCTACAAGTACAATGTGCCATAATATAATGCGGACGTTAATTAATTGCCCGACGGTCCATTCTTTTACATTTGCTTGTGTACGAAATAGAAACTACAGTTTTGATCTTTACTCATGAGATTTTGGATGAGTTCGTTTTTTCACGAATTTTCGATGAAGATTTTTTAGTTATGGCCCTTTGTCTTCGCGACGTGTCTATCATTTGCGGCGGCGTCTGCGAGAGAAGAGACGTCTCCGAAATTTGTCTGCGTCTTTGCGATATCTCCGCGTATCCGAGGCCTGTTACAGATTTAATAGACGTTGCAGCGACGTTACTGTCGCGTCTCGCGACGTTGCTTGAGCCGTGTTGGAAACCGCGTGACCAGTGCGTGATTGGAGACGCTGCCATCCTGTCTGGCTAGGAGACGTCTCCTCTCCTTGGTGAGAGTGCACGCCATTTTATGGAACTTGCTGCGACTGATGAGTCGCGTCAGTCGCGGCAACGTCTCCGCCATTGGGTCCCTTTAGTCTCAGAAACGGGATTTTTTTACCTAAGCTAGGACCTAATCAGTAATAATGTTCAGAGCTCATTGTCGAAATTTGATTCTTCAAATCAGTGTATGTCCAGAATTATCCGCGTTTGAAGTTGAGACTACAGAAAAGACAAATAGAAATGGAAATTGAAATTCCACCCCAAAAAAATGGCGAACCGGTCCCTTTAAGAGCGACCGTTTGGTGTTTCTAGAATCAAATAATGCCTTTAATCGCTTCTTTCTCTAATATCCCCTCCACGTGTGGGTAGGTCCTATATGATTTTGAACTAAAAAGTGCAGGCTAGTTATTAAGTAATACTTTTCTTCAATACAGCACATTCTTATTTACCGTATTGTAACAAATATAATATTTTATTATTATCTAGCGTAAAATCATGTATATATCCGTTTATAGTATTTATCAGTAATATTTCTTAAGGAGTGCATATTATGTCGTCTGTATGTTTATTGAGCAATTTTGTGAATTTCTTGTCATTTTAAAAATATAGATTACGGAAGGTTGGGGTTTTTTAAAAGTGTGGACCCATCCGAACTGCATTAAAATAAATAGGAAATTTTATATGCTTTGCTTGAGTGCATCGTATGCACAAAAATTCTAGCTGCAGTTTATATTACGCAAGTTTTATTGTCCTGGCGAATCTTTTGCTAGTTTTTCTGAGTCTCCATGTAAAAGATACACACGTTTTTGTGACTTCTGGTACCCCCTTCCTTTATTTATTTCTTGAGGTTACATTTCAAAATAAGCATTGACACAGAACTGGTTATTGAATACATGCATTTCTAGGATCACCAATGTCAATTCAAACTGTTACAAGTGTTGTTGACCCTCTGAAGCACTGGTCGTGGTATCAGAATTCGTTTTATATTGGGGGGAATTTGAACCTCCGGCTAATTCTACACTTGTTTATAAATAATAATGTCAAGATATTGTATAGTTATAATAATGTCAAGATAGGTTTACGTACAATATATCAAACTTGAGTATTCATTTTAATATGCATTCTAGATGCAAAGTTTTATCTACAATCTACATAACTCTTGTTTATAAAATAGACCGCCTGACATGTACTGTATGACAATAATAATTGTCTCACTATAGGATTGTGAAACTTTTTCAACCGTGAAATAAAGTTGATCATAAAACTGACTCACGGTGGTGACACATACTTACACAGCGCCATCTTGTGGAAAACATGACGACTATTTTCACCTGGCTAATTAGATATTACCTTTATCTTCCTTTAATCAAATCTTGCAAATAAAGAATTGAACTATAATCAGAGAGACTGCTTCCTTACTGAACAAGCTATTGTTGCTGCAGGGTATAAGGCAAGTTGCATTTAACCATCGAAGCGTATCTACCTGACCCATTTACAACAACACTATACCTGGCGTGACCTCAATATAACACAGCGTCCCTTATTTAAAAAGGTGAGACAGCTACCGCCATATTGAATACAGTATATAGTGCGGTATTTGTCAATAATACTGGTATTTTGTGGATTTAGAAATATTTGGATGATGAACTGAAGGTGAAACGTTTTAATTATTTCAAAATGTGGGAGAAGAGCGATTTTCTCTTGCTGTGTTTCAGTGTGACAGTAGTAATAACAATTGTGGGAACTGCGCCGTTAGAATGGATGCGACCTGATAATTTTGATTTGATAAACGACAAATTTTCGTCGGTAAATTCCCAAAATTGTCGGGCAAAGGCTGAAAGTGAACTCAGGTTACCTGATGAAAGTGTTGCTCAAATTCCACGTTATAATATGTTATTGAGTACGATTATTTATAGAAATAGATCTTCATTGTTACATCTACATAATATGGCTCTAAATAGAGCATTTTTCTACAGTTTCGTATATCAAAAACTGAATCAAACGTGGGACTTTGAAACACAACCAGGATTGAGTTATATATACATGTCGGCTGCTGCTGATGTTTCTGCCAGTCCGGGGTGGATTAACGGATCAGCTTTGTATTTTGACTACAATTGTAGTTATCCTAATTGGTACAGATCTTCTGTACCGTTTAATAACACCCTTCCTCTATTTGGTCCGAGAGCCTGGCGAGCTGATGATTATAATGAAGCCACAAATCTACTGAGAGAGCCTACAAATAGAACAATAGATATACACGACTATGGTGCTGGTAGAATGTTTAATTATACCAGTACTAATTATAAATATAACCCCTGGTATGATCCCTGGTTACCCGATAAAACCGGAGAAACAGATTCATTAAGAAAGTTTACTTATATGGTGGGAATAAGGACCTCTAATTCTACTGGTGTGTTTGTTAGGGAAGATTTTGAATCAAATACGTTTTTTGGTCCACCGCAGCCTGGTCAACAGGATAAAGAAGATTATCTGCCTGTACGATTCACAGCACCTTATTTTGACTGTGATAGATCCAATAGATGGATTGTTAGTGCCACATCTCCGGTTGTTGAATACATGCCAAGATATTCAGTATGGTTACATCTTCGACGAGCCAGGTATTATTCATTTCCTGTTTGATTTATTGTATAACGAAACAGATTTCCCGTACTGAGTCATATTCATAATTATAAAGAGTTACCTGCCCGTTATATGTTAACGGTTGACATTCGAGAGGCCCTATAAACTATAGATAAGATCTCATTATATTACTTTTATAAAAGTAGTAGGGATATTGTTCATGACCCCCTCCCCCCTTTTCCAACATCATCATTCTCAAACCGGAATTGAAAAGAAATTTGCGAGCCCCTATTTGTATGTTATCACCAGTCTTATTTCCTGACCAACACCTGAGCTACCAGCTATTCTATAAAGGTTTGGCATATAGCTTCAATTTATTCACTACTATTATGCTTCAGGTTATGTCCTATCGTTAAGGCTAATTGTTAGGAAGACATCTTGAGAAGTATGTAGAATGAATTAAAGATTAATTATATATGCTTGTGTATTTTCAGATTCGTAGCTGTTTCATCCATGGATATAGAATTTGAAAGAATTGATATGAATCAGTGTCCCATTGCAGAAGGAAATCCCGAGCCTAATATGTTTGCTGGTACAGCTCGTTGTCGACCAACTACTTTGGTAAATACATAATTTCTCATAAAACAATATGATGCAATTTTTATTTCTTGAAACAATACAGGATACTGTAGCTATTATAGCTGTCCCCACAGCCACAACAACCTCAAAAACATGAGTTGGTCATTAGGTGAAGGGGGTTTTACGAGCAGGGGCCACAATTTTTTTGGGGGGGGCCACAATATTTTTAGGGGGGCCACAGGCAATTCTTTCACTATGTAAAATGTTCAAAAATTGAAAAGTGGGGGGAGGGGGGTGCGCAACTGTAGTAAAGCCACTGAGCCTGGTGATAACCGTGTGAAAAATAATCTACATTTATCATTGCAGTGTGAACCATTGTCTGGTTTTGGATTCAGAAGAGGTGGTTACCAATGTGCCTGCATGCCTGGCTACTATTTTCCTTGGTATCATGATGGTCCATTCCTTGGTCTGGAGATTGAAGAGGCTACACGAGAAGAGTATGAAGGTGGTGGATTTGACTGTATCGCTGTTGAAGGTAACAGCCTTTTATAGACTCTAAATTCTATTTATTCCTTAAAGTTTTTTTTTAAGTAGTTATTTTTACTCTTTTATGGAGTTAAAATGTATTCCAATTCATTCCAGAGAGACAAGTACTGCCAAATGTAATGCCTGAATTTGTAGAACGTCAAAAGAGATCTGTATTGAAGAAAAAGGATCAATTCCTGAACACGTTACCATTGAATTACAGTCCACGCTTGAACAAGCGACAAAAACGACGACTCATATCATCCTTGAAACATGTTCGTGATGAACAGGAACGAGAAAAGAGAACGCCTAAACCCAAAGTGAAGTTAGTTGCTAAAAGAAGGCAGAAGAGAGAAGCTATTGACGAAGAAGCTGTTACTAGAATGACACATATTATGGAGAGAAAGTATCAAACAAACAAAGAGAACTGTCATGGTAAATTGCCAAATGAACTTTTCCTTCCTGGTGATGTTGGCTATGGTGTTGATGAACAGTTTGAAGGTCAAGGACGAACGGCCTTGCGCCTGGCTCACTTCCTCAGTAATTTCCTCCAGAATATTGACGAATATGAAGAGTTTGGTGATTTAAAAGGTGACCGAAGGTTAAATGAAACCCAGATATTTTCTGAGGTTATCGCCAACGTTATGAGTGACTTTAGACTTTTGGGAAGTGGTGTATTTTTTGATAGATACCAATTTAGAATGTCCCCACCAGTAAACAACACCGATCCTAGGTTTATTGATGGCATCACCAGAGAGTTTTTTGGTCCATACGCCTGGAGAGAACAAGTTAAACAAGATGGTGGTTTGGATCAATTTAAAGCCATTGATTTCGCAGGATATGAACAATTCTACACAGACCATCAATGGTTCAGGAACATGAAAGCTAGATGGGCAACCAATGTACACGGTTTGAAAAAATATACGGCTAAACCTATGATACGTAATGATAAAAAGGGAACAAGTTTGATTAGATTTGAATATTATCCGATCACCTATAGAGCACCTGATTATAAAGATGGAGAATGGTTAAGACCACAGTATAAATGTGATGGTAAAGTTTATGATTGGGTTTCAACATACGTTGTACCATTCTTTGGTAAAAACAGCTTGAAGACCAAAATTGAGTTCAAGTAAGTTAATCTTGCTTCTGTTCATCATTCGACCTATTAAAGTTTGTAAGGGATAACTTGGATGTACACAAGCCAGCGCATATTTTATGTTCAAACTGAAACTATGTATCACTCCCGTGGAAGTTTTCCTTCGCCCCTCATTATGATATTACGATAACAAAAGCATTTTCTGTCACCAATTTCTCTGACTGATACCACAGCTTTAATTCATTTTGTTACATCAATGTTAATAATATGATTTTGTTATTTTAGGGGTGTCGTAACTGTAGACGTAAAATTAGATTATTTAGATATCAACCAATGTCCATCAGAATTCCATGTACCAAATGCTTTTAAAAATACGGCCAGATGTCACTATAAATCCCAATATGTAAGTCATTTTTGATTCTATCAGATGGTAATCAGTTCAGTAGATTCTGTTGTTTGGTTTGGTTGGTTAGGGTATGTAATTCATCGTTTTCGGATATATCACATTCTTCGTCATACCTTTTGCCGTGGACATATTCTTCAATAGAATCTTTAATATAATTTCCTTCTGTTGATGCTGCTCACTGATATGTTGGCTTGTTCTGTAAAAGAGTTAGGAAAGTTGGATTGTGATTTTCAGTAATACTACATCATCTATTAATTAGTGAAAGTTTCTTGGATCTTTTAATATAGCTAAATGACATTTTTATTCCCACAAAAACATATTTTTCATAAGAAAGACAAATTTTTGTTAATCAGAAGCGTATTAACTATGTGAAAAGAGCGGATCTGTCTAAACTTATTGTTTATTATGGATGATCTGTGCTCAGTGAAATGGAAGAATTTAACAATATCATTTTGATTAGGCTTGTACTCCATTATAAATGGTTGAAGTTAAATTCTCCGTGTTAGTTTATAGCTGAATCTCGACGGGGCATTACGGTCTATAAAGATATGAATTGGTAACAGCTTTTGGTTATTAAAAGTGTTTTAATTGAATTTTCTGTGTATAATATAACAGGCCTAAACAAGTTTCTAAAATGTGATATAAAATACTAGATGTCATAGTATTCGTTCATATAAGTACGACAGCAGGATTGGGAGAAGACGAACTTTGTGCGTCTGTAGACTGAAATCATTATGCCCACGATGTGATGTGTTCTTTCTTTCTTTGATGCAAACTCTCTTGCTCCTACTTGGCACTGGCGGAATAATCACGTGATAAAATCAGTGATTGTTACCTGGTGTCAAAAAGGATTTTGAGAAAAATCAACAGGCTCTTGCCTTGAAATTAAGCTTTTAAGTTGAATGAACATGTAAGTATAGTTAAAGTGCAGTTTATGTTTGGTTAACGTTAAGTATATAATCTGTTCACCTGTCAGTTGTTCACCTGTCAGTTATCTTGACTAAATTAATGTATTCTATAAATAAAAGCGCAAGATCTATCTCTAATCAATTCGTTGTAGCACTGTTAGTTTATGGTACCCTTTAAAACTTATACAGCTTAGATTGTGTAAATTGTATTTCTGTTAGAATAGAGGGTAGTGATATTGTTGATTTAATGTTACAGATTCCATGTTTATTTCTAATTATGATTCTGATGAATGCTTTAATTTCATTTGTGTGCAACTATGGGAGCGCGCGTCGGCATTTAAAACTGTTCTCAGTTATAGTCAATGGTGTATGATGCATGTTTATTTGGTAAGCCATATTATTTTAACTTGTGTTATCATTGTCTATTTCAGTGTGTACCATTACAAGGAAAAAGGTTTGACAGAGGTGGATATAAATGTGTATGTAGACAAGGTTATGAATATACCTTTAATGATCTCAATTGGTACTTTGATGGTCAAACGATGGAAGAAGAGTATAAAAAGTTAAAGAGAAACGAACCAAACAGGTTAGGCGAACATAGTTCTTAAGGTGTTGTAAATGATTTAAGTGGAATAATCACATTCTGAACTTACTATTCAGTATGTTGCCATTTCTCTTTTCCATTTGTATTTTTGATACAGGATTTTGGCTCTTTTATTAAAAATTAACGTTTCAACATGGGAATGTTTCATAGTGACTTAAAAGACCTTTTTTGATTTTTATGAATTCCATTCTGTTATTTCTTTTCAGATTCGAAACGTTGAAATGTAGAATTGCAGGAGCTTCAAGTGTGATGTTAAATCTCTACTTAATATCTATTTTAACATTTATTGGAGTTCTATATAACAAGTTTTAAAAGTCTATCTGTCCCATAATATTATGCCTACTTTTTTGTGATAACGATAATGTAAATATTACTATATAATCATTTATAGAGACCTTTATATAACATTTAGAAAAGTTTCATTCATTCATTCATTGATTAACCAGAAGTGCCAATGTATTTACTGTAAGATTCACATATAATGCTTCATGATGGCTGATTTAACATGTTTCTATGGATTAAGAATACTCTACTAAATATTGTAATGTTTCACAATTAGTCATTATTTAATTATTGCAACGTCACTATGTTTTCTAGTGCTTACTTACTTTCTTAAGCAAAGTAATTTAAATATTGAATTTTTTGTTTTGCTTTATTATCTTTCATACCATTGCATTACATTTGCTTATTTTAATTTTCAATCAACACTTAACGGTACCTAAGCTAGTCTTTTCTATCTTAGCCAATTTTTCATCTCTATTTACACCTTTCATTTTTTAACTTGTAGAGTTTCCTTTTTTAATGAAATAAATAGAATCATTTTATATATATGTACATATGATTTTGTAATGTATTTAATGCAATAGTATATATTGTATAATGAAATAAACGATTTTTGAAATAATTTGTTTTTTCTTCTGTTCCATTATACGCGCTTCGGAAAGGTTCAATTACCATCAACTCATATTTTACGAGTTAGTACAATCTGATACTATTAAAGTTTGAGCTGCATATTTGTGTTCCTTATCATTAGGTTTGGTATTGATACTGAATAGTGGGAGTCGACATGGAAGAAATCCAGCTAGGTTCATCATGGCATAAAGTATTGATTTTGGACAACCACACAAATCAACATCAATATATTTGATCGGTCTACCAGATCTTTCAGCGTCGCCATGGTTCGTATTACATACACGATAAAAATAAACAAAATTATTTATTTACAACGCCATAATGTATATGAATATATAATTTAAACATTTAGAGTATGTCTGAAAAATGGGTTATACAAGGAGTAATTCATGTAGTGTTTTAGACATAGTGACGAACGTGAAGATTAAAAGAAAGTTCAGGTTAATATTAAATTGTTACAAATCATTTATGGTAAACTGCTCAAGTCTCTTTTCGGTGGAACTCCGGTTGGTTTTTCAATTCCTTTCATTTTTTCTTCAAACTTCAATATTCTTAAAAGAGAGGGATAGAAAATATGTTTATGAAAACCGGTTTTCAATGGAATCATGACCGCGAGATTTTTGTCCAACATATAAGTAATCTACCCGCTCAGAAAAACTATACGTATTTCAATGTTGAACAAAGAAACGTATATGTATACTATATATACGTTTCTTTGTTCAACATTGGAATTGCCTGGTGTCAAAAATAAACGACAGAATTCCTCTAAATCCATAAAACTAAGTAACAATCCATTATCCGCTTCTAAGCCTGTTTCAAAATTACTAAGTTTGATGAATAGAGATCTATTCTTTAGTCAAGGCTAAGTCCAACTGGTAAGTCCAACTGATGAATATATGCTTGAGACTTTAAATTGTCTGTGCATTCTATGAGGCAGTATATCTTTAATAAAACATAGGAACTTACAATTTGAGAACCGAAGACTTTTTGCCAAGCATCATTTGTAAAAATTCACTATAAGTTATCGTTCCTGAATTGCTGATATCAACTTCTGCTATCATTTTCTTCAGCTCTAAATGTGTTTTAGCTTGGCCTAACTTCTCCATCATTATTTTGACATCCATCAAATCTGAAAATTCAACGTTAACCTTAGAATGAAAGTGCTACTGAAATAATTCATGATTCAACAAGGAAAGCAATCATATTCTTATTCTTAGAAAACTTGTATCAAGCAGAGTTTTACGTTATTGATTAGTGTGAAAGGATCGACCCTTATCTGATGGACATGACTATTTTCAAAATACAATATAAGCAACTTGAATGCCTCATATTCTGAACGTTAATACTTACTCAGGTCGCCTGATTTATCTGCATCATATTCTATAAATTGTTCTGGAAAACAGTTAAAGAGAAGTGTTAATTGGAGATAAAGGTCATATTCAAATTGGTGATATTCTAAGAAATTGTACACTTCTGCATAAAAAAAAAAACACCAGAAAACAACTTCTGAATTGAAGTGGTAGATCATGCAAATTGTAGAGCATCTTTAAACAGTATTTGCACATATTTGTGAAATCTATATAGGCCTATACCAATTTTTTAACGCCCAAACTATCTAAAAACGTAAGGTTTTCAAGTTCGTTGTGATTTTGAGTATGCCATGGTGGAAGAAAACTACAGAGTTATGGTATTCGAAAGCTTTCAACGAATAATATCGAGCAATTATAAAACATCAAAACAAGGTCACATTGCTTAATAATCAATTGTACTCTCAATTTTTCCTTAACCCTTTTAAAAGAAATTCAGTTTGATCAAATAGATACAGTGCCATAACATAGATATAAATAGCATACTTTAGAAATATTTTCAGGTATAATTAATGACATTTTTGATAATGAAAATGTTTTACAAAAAAAGTGGAATGCCCCTTCAACTTATTTGATGATGATTAAGGCCACTTCAATTTTTGGAATCCTGATTTGACATTCTCCGAGCAGTGCCAGAGAAATTTAGAAATAGAGAATGGGCGAAAGGACGGGTACTATAAGGTAACATCATTCTTACTTTTATAACTACCAAGTTGATCTTCTAAATCTTCAACATCCTGCCAGAATTCATCTTCCAAAAATGTCTGTAATTAAATTCGTTCTACATCAGCTAGGAAAGCAGAATCTTTTAGATTGTCTATTACGCCTCTCAAACATGATGTATTTTACTCTTATAATATGCTACAGAAAGTTTTTGTCACCACACATTACACTGTACCAAAACGACTGATCTATCAATATGTAAAGTATTTCTTACCTGATTTATTTCATCACAAGTTAACTCAATTTGTTTCAATAACTTTCCAAATTCTTTTCCACCTGTAAATCATATACAATCTTGAATACAATTTCGTAAAGTGATTCTATTCATTTTACAATGGGAAAGAATAGCCTACGCCCCCAGGTATATTATATTCATTTAAGAAACGAGGAAGATGTGGATTATTATTTCGTCTTTATTTACTTATGTCAAAAAATAGTAAACTTCCCCCTTCAAGTCCGCTTCAATTTACTTCCCATGTGATATTATTTAATCAATAATATTGTTGTTCCAAAACTTCCTATTTGAATAACGGTACATGACGTTGTGTTAACATAATGTTAATGATATCATAATTTTATCTGAGGTCATACCCTCGGTTCTCAACACTTTGTCTACTATTCTTTTGTCCTTAATGTTTGTATGCAATTTCAGAATTAATATGTGGTGTACTTTGACCAGTTTTTTGTGCTTTGTCCATAGCGAACATTTGGATGTTTCAAATGCGCCCCTCCTCTTTAATAAAAAAAAAAAACACGTATATGCCACATGTTTGGAATTCAAGCATACTCCACTTGTATATAATTTTCACATGTTACTTACATAGAACTATGTTGAGGAATGTAAACTTTATGTATTTGTACATGACTGAAAATAGATCAAGTGTCACAAATAGCCGGATAACAATCGATGACCTTGGACGTACAGTCATATAATTGTACTGACCATCGCGACACTTCCTTTCTCAAGAACGATAAGATCTATATATTACATATTGAATTCAGAATATATATGTAGTGAATATAAGTGTACTATATTCTACGAGCGTATAATTTGGATTGGTGAAAGATTTGAGTGTGCAGTTCTTAAGTCTAACATGACATCAGGAATATGATTATACAAAGAAACATGTTACCACAAAAAACAGACTCATATCGAGTAGTGGTAGTAAACCAAATTAGCCACAAGGGAATTTATTCATTGACCCTATATAATTCGCTAAACTTATTACATTAATGAGTCAGTACATTCTCCAGATGTATATAAAACTTGTTTCATTAATAATTAGGTCAAATTCCACAATGATGTTCTCCCATAATAATCATTTAGGATAATCTAGCTTTACTTAAAACTTTGTTAATTACAAAGAGGAAGCTCTTTTGTGTAGGCTAAGAAAACACAAGATCAAAAACCCTTTACTACTACTACTACAAAGAACAGACATTAAGTCCCTGGCATTACACTAGATCTCCCCCACTCCTGTAATATTCAGCTATAATACAAAAAAATTTCAATTACCTTGGTGATTTTTGACTTGTGTTGTCATTTTGCCTGAAATATAGTCGTCTGCTTGAAAATCACAAGTTTTAAACTTCCTTTCTTGAAATCTACTACTCAACACACCGACACATTATTTATAGCTCGAATCACGTGACCAAGATTTGTTGTCGTGGTGTTCGAATCGAAACTATTAAAACTTCCTTAATTGTTACAACAAAGAGCGGTAAATCAGCTTAGTTGTTGTACCAACAAACATTTATATAGTCACAATTACGGATATAACACTGGGTTCTTTACTGAAATGCAAGGGGTAGTAGGGCCTACGTAAGCTAAATTAGCCAACTTTTACTCCCGTGTGCAATATTAAAATCAGACTTGACGAATACGTTGCCTAATTAATTTATCACACTCCTGTATTTAAGCATTTCAGTCAGCTGGCCAAATTAGCTAAAACAGCTAAGAAAAAATTTGATGGCTAAGTCTTGTTACAAGCAAGCAAACATAATGTTCATTACGGGTCACTGGATATTGTGAAGGTGATAGCTTCAATCCGGTTGTTGACCACTTCATGTAAAGGTAAGATAGACTGTAACATTTTAATTCTGCTTCTAACGATCGAAAATAGCTCAAATTCGAACTTGATCTTCGTTTTATGAATATGTATACACATACCGAATTTCATTTGATTCCATCAAAAAGCGTTTTTAGAGTGTTTACGAGCACTAAGCACTTACTGTATAGAGGTTACGTAAGAGGCTTAAATCTTGAAAAAGCCTTAAATTTAATCAGAAATAAACTAAACTTTCTCAAACCTTCCGATTTAGGTCCAATAACATCCATTTTAAGTTTGATCAAAATCGGTTGAAAACTAAAAGATTAATAGTATATTGAAGATTTTGGAGCAAGGGCAATAACTCTGCTTCTAACAGTCGAAAATAGCTCAAATTCGAACTTATCGTTTCATGAATATGTATACACATACCGAATTTAATTTGATTCCATGAAAAAATCTACTTTTTAGAGTGTTTACGAGCAATTGATGTTGATAGAAGCACTTACTGTATAGAGGTTAAAGGGCGATAACTCCTCAAAACTGACGTAAGAGGCCTAAATCTTGAAAATGCCTTAAATCTTATCAGAAGTAAACTAAACTTTCTCAAACCTTCCGATTTAAGTCCAATAACATCCATTATAAGTTTCATCAAAAATCGGTTGAAAACTAAGAGATTAATAGCATATTCAAGATTTTGGTGCAAGGGAATAACTCTGCTTCTAATGGTCGAAAATAGCTCAAATTCGAAGTTGATCTTCGTTTTATGAATATGTATACATATACCGAATTTCATTTGATTCCATCAAAAAAATATACTTTTGGGGCGTTTTGACAAAGTCAAGGGCAATAACTCCGAAACCGATCACCCGATTGTTACCAATTTTAAACTTAACTGTGATCAATATTTGCATGCAAACTAAGTTTAATCAAGATCTACTAAGATTACCTAGTGACAGTATGTTAAATTTTTCTTTTTTTCTCGTTCCAAAGGGGGAAGGGCGTGGCACCATGGACCTTTTTAATACGCCACTGTTACAAGCAATGTGAATGGAAAATATACGGCCTCATTTCCATGACCAGGTTCAATGAGAGACAGGTTTTTGGCAAATTTAAGCAACTAGTCCGTTTTTCTCGACAATTCAACAAAGAGATAGGCTACTTTCGCCATTGAAATAACTCGCATGCATTTATCACCAATAACATCATTATAGTTAAATAGATAATAACGCCAGTGTAGTATCGACAATCTGCTGGTTAAGAACACTTTTTATCACACAACAGCTCTTAACTCGGGTACGTAACCCAGGTTCATAAATATGATACGACCTTGAAGCACAGGTTAATAAGGAAATGCAAATTAGGTAATCTATTCATGCACCATATGACTCTCTAAAGGTGACTCGTTATGTAATTAGTGACGCGCATGAATTAATCACGTGATTGTTTTTTGTAACGCGCAAGGACATTTTGTAGAAATGTGTAAAAAGGCTGACCTCAAAATGAAGGCCATAATATTATAGAAAAGAGAGCAATAGAAAAAAAGGAAATGAAGGAAAATATGCATTTATTGTACAGTTGTGTGATAAATTAATAGGATCTTGTAATATGGAAATGGTAGGCTATGCACTTTCACCCAGGCGACGAGACGTCTCCTTGAGGTCGCCAGAAAGGAAGACAACCAGTTCGCCCGGAAGTCGCTAATGTCTCCCAGACGCACTAGTCACGTGGTCTCTTACGCAGGTCAAGCAACGGCCTGAACACGTCGCGGAGACGCCACTGCGATGCCTCCTTAGTCTCCAACAGGTCGCAGAGATGTCTCTGCTCTCACAGACAAAATTAGTCTCCGCGACGTCGTCGCAACTGATGGAGACGTATAGGCCTATTCGAAAATGAAATAATTTTCGAACATGGTCGAAAACCCCTGACTCTCTAGAGACTAGGTTATCCAACTAGTTTCTAGACCAGATAGGCCCTTTAATACTTGATATATGATGTCGGAAGTAAGATTCCGGTTTTATGGTCGTATGCATCTCGCGACCTTTGTTGACATTCATCTTTATAGCAATGCAAACGGCCGATGGTGGCGCTGCGAATCGCCGATCGTAAAAATGGCCAAATGACAACTCCAAAAAGTAGGTGATCTGTTACGGGCTAAGGCACACACGGCATATTTTCTCAAGCCTCATTGTCATTTCGTGGAGTAAACATGTCAATCTTGGCGAAATCGAAAGTTTCATTTCAAAACTCTTTATTATTGAGTCAGGGCTACCTAATTGTTATTTTTTATAGAAAATATACTAAATTGAAAAGATGACATAGCCAAAAAAGTGTGTTAAAATTCGATTTCGCATATGAGAACCCATTGAGTATATATTTTAGGTTCCTATCTTTAATTAATACTAAAATTCGGCATTTTAACTTAGTCAAGACGGTGAAATATCAATTTTCAGTCACCGGACGCCTTTCCGGTGTAACGGAGCTTGAATTGTCAAAAGCACTTATTCAAAAAAAAAAAAAACCAAAAACTGAGCGATATTCTGATTCTATGATCTTTTTTTTAGAATTTCATAACAACATCATGCGTTCCTACATTCCCAAATCTGAATTGGTAAAACACACCCACACAGGATAACAAATAACGATAAAGTGAAAGTAGACCTTCTGATCAAATAATTGAAATAATATGCAATTATCCGTTCAAAATATACTTTAAATTAAGAAATGATAGTTTTAAATCATTCATGAGTTTAGTGTTAGCCTGCATATAAATTGAAATTTCATGAAATCAACTTCAATTTTTAGTTTGTGTTACGCTTCAAGAGTGTTCCAAAATGGCCGCCATTACAACCGTTTTACGCTGGAAAATTTGCGGAGACCATGTTAAGGTCGCCATGCCCCAAGAGTGGGATAAGCGTGAAGGGAGCGTCAGATACCGTATGGTTGGTCGCAAATATTCGCCGTTGTGATCTCCACGGATTTGAGAATGTCTTTAGGCAAGCGTAATAACATGTCCATAAATGTAATAAAGATAGCTTGCCATGGCAGGCAGCTTTGATTTTAAATAAAAATATTTGGCAATTAGAATTACCAGTATTAAATATTCAACCTTCAGACATACACTTCTTTTGAACTCTTTGAGGCAATACTGGATAATATTACCAAGTTTCATCAAAATCTGTCAAGAATTGGGCCTTCAAGAGTGTTTACAGGCTAAAACTTGAACGCGTTTTTAAGAAATGAAATGAATGAAGTTTTACGTCCTACTTTTCTGCACCATGTGGTCTAATGAAGACGGGCAACGCCATGCAGGGTGCAAATGAGGGAAATTATGCCAGGACAGCGGCATTAGCCTGCTCTTTTTCGATTTCCAACTGTCGAGGGATCTTAAACGTGCACAGCCTGTAGCACACGGTGCCTCGGTTTATTGTTCCATCCGAACGACTAGACGCTTTTTACATGTCAGCCCCTCTCACTTGCATCACTGACAGGAGGAAACCGGGTTGAAAAATCCGAAGGTATTATCTCGACCTATGGCGGGATTGAACCCTGGACCTGGATTTTCGTTAGGGTTCATCTTCGTGTGATAACATACACTCACACCAAGTTTCGTCAAAATCCGTCAAGAATTGTGCCTTTTAGAGTGTTTACGTGCTAAAAATTGAACGCGTTTTCAAGAACAAGGACAATAACTCATATAATTATTTTTCGATTTTTCTGATTTTCAAAAGGGTTCATCCTTGGGTGATTGCTAACACTCAAAACAAGTTCCATCTAAATCCGTCAAGATATGTGCCTTCTGGAGTGTTTACCAGCTAAAAATTGAACGCGTTTTCAAGACAGGGCAATAAACTCATAGTAAATATTTTTCAATTTTTCTGATTTTCGATAGGATTTATCCATTGGAGATTACAAACACTCACACCAAGTTTCGTCAAAATCAATCCAGAATTGTGCCTTCTAGAGTGTTTACAAGCTAAAATTGGACGCGTTTTCAAGAACAAGGGCAGTAACTCATACTAATTATTTTTTGATCTCTTTGATTTTAAATAGCGTCCATCCTTGGGTGATAACAAACACATCAAGTTTCAACAAAATCCGTTAAGAATTGTGCCTTCTAGAGTGTTTACGATCGTTTTGAGAACAAGGGCAATAACTCATACTAAATATTTTTCGACTTTTTCTAGCGTTTTCTTGCCATGCAACGCGGTTATTCTCGAGGCCCATGCACGAATGAGTCAATTAGTTCAAATCTTCCCCTCATATGTCATTAGCAACAGTCAGGTAATATTCATGATGGTAATAACAACAGGGTAATTAATACTCATGGATATGCTACGACAAAAACAATATAATAATAACCTACAAATGTAGTTGTAAAATGAATTTAGCTTCCCAAATACGCAAATTAGATGAGTCGCACCGACCAAACCGCTAATACAATTTATTAAAGGGAAAGTACAGGAATGAAAAAGATAGCTTGCCAGGCAAGGTAACATACACCCACTACCATCACCCGATTGTTACCAATTTTAAACTCGACCGAGATCTCATCCATATATACATGTACATGCATGCCAAGTTTCATGGAGATCCGATAAAGGCACATTTGACGCTTTTTTTTTTTAATTCAAGGGCAATAACTCTGAAACCCATCATCCGATTATTGCCAATTTTGAATTTGACGAGATCTCATCGATACATACATGCATACCAAGTTTCATGTAGATTGGATAAAGACTGAAGTCTCTATTGTGCCTATAAGGCAAATTTTACGCATTTTTTCTAAGTCGAGGGCAATAACTCTGAAACCCCTCATCCAATTCTTGCCAATTTGAACTTGACCAAGATCTCATCGATACAGACATGCATACCAAGTTTCATCAAGATCGGATAAAAACTGTAGCCTCTATCATGCCTACAAGGCAAATTTGGCGCGTATTTTCTAAGTCAAGGGCAATAACTCTGAAACCATTCATCCGATTATTATTATTAATTTCGAACTTGACTGAGATCTCATCAATATATACATGCATACCAAGTTTCATGTAGATTGGACAAAGACTGAAGTCTCTATCGTGGCTACAAGGCAAATTTGACACGTTTTTTCTGAGTCAAGGGCCATAACTCTGAAACCGTTCATCTGATTATTACCAAATTCGAACTTGACCGAGGTCTCATCAATATATACATGTTTACCAAGTTTCACCAAGATCGGACAAAACCTGTAGCCTCTATCGCGCCTACAAGAAATGTGAACAGACGGACGGGCGGGCGGGCGGAGTATAAAAAGAACGTTAGTACAACTTTATCTGCGTATGTTCACCTTTTGAGGACGGGAAAGAAAATAGCTTACGATGCAAGGTAACATACGCCCACTGGCAGCTGTCAGAAATGATAAAACAGTCTTTAGTGACTAAAGTACGAATTTTCTCATATTGAAGAAATTATTTATGCTGAATAATTCCACAAAATTTTTTAAAATCAATATCAATAACCCAAATACAACAAACAATTAAATCACACAGCTCTAATCAAGGGCAAAAACAACTTTTGACGCGTGTTTACAAAGTCAAGGGCAATAACTCAATCAAAAATATCTCTTGTTAGAACTTGTCCGAGATCTTATCAATTCCAATGATCACACCAAGTTTCATCAAAATCGGTTGAAAACTGTGCGTATTTCGTAAGTTAATGGCAATAACTCAAAAACATTTCATCGAAAATGCGTCAAGTTAGAACTTGTCCGAAATCTTATCAATTTCAATGATCACACCAAGTTTCATCAGAATCGGTTGAAAACTGTAGCTTCTATTGTGCTCACGAACAAATTTTGACGCGTTTCTACAAAGTCAAGGGCAATAACTCAAAAACCGTTCATCAAAAATGCATCAAGTTAGAACTTGTCCGAGATCTTATCAATTCCAATGATCACACCAAGTTTCACCAGAATCGGTTGAAAACTGTACCGTCAATCCTGCTCACAAACTATTTTTAACAAATTTCGACGCATTTTAACAAAGTCAAGGGCAATAACTCAAAAACCGTTCATCGAAAATGCGTCAAGTTAGAACTTGTCCGAGATCTTATCAATTCCAATGATCACACCAAGTTTCATCAGAATCGGTTGAAAACTGTAGCGTCAATCCTGCTCACAAACTATTTTTAACAAATTTCAACACGTTTTAACTAAGTCAAGGGCAATAACTCAAAAGCCGTTCGTCAAAAATGCGTCAAGTTAGGACTTGTCCGAGATCTTATCAATTCCAATGATCACACCAAGTTTCATCAGAATCGGTTGTAAACTGTAGCTTCAATCCTGCTCACGAACTATTTTTAACAAATTTTGACGCGTTTTTACAAAGTCAAGGGCAATAACTCAAAAACCGTTCATCGAAAATGCGTCAAGTTAGAACTTGTCCGAGATCTTATCAATTCCAATGATCACACCAAGTTTCAATAGAATCAGTTGAAAACTGTAGCTTCAATCCTGCTCACGAACTATTTTTAACAAATTTCCATGCGTTTTAACAAAGTCGAGATCTTGAAATTTCAACACACTTTGACAAAGTCAAGGGCTATAACTCAAAAACCGTTCATCGAAAATGCGTCAAGTTAGAACTTGTCCGAGATCTTATCAATTCCAATGATCACACCAAGTTTCATCAGAATCGGTTGAAAACTGTAGCGTCAATCCTGCTCACAAACTATTTTTAACAAATTTCAACATGCTTTAACAAAGACAAGGGCAATAACTCAAAAGCCGTTCGTTAAAAATGCGTCAAGTTAGGACTTGTCCGAGATCTTATCAATTCCAATGATCACACCAAGTTTCATCAGAATCGGTTGAAAAATGTAGCTTCAATCCTGCTCACGAACTATTTTTAACAAATTTTGACACGTTTTAACAAAGTCAAGGGCAATAACTCAAAAACCGTTCATCGAAAATGCGTCATGTTAGAACTTGTCCGAGATCTTATCAATTCCAATGATCACACCAAGTTTCATCAGAATCGGTTGAAAACTGTAGCTTCAATGCTGCTCACGAACAATTTTTAACAAATTTCAACACGTTTTAACAAAGTCAAGGGCAATATCTCAAAAACCGTTCATCGAAAATATGTCAAATTCGAACTTGGCCGAGATCTTATCAATCTAAAGCATCAAACCAAGTTTCATCAGAATCGGTTGTAAACTGTAGTCTCTATAGTGCTCACAATAAATGCGGACCGACGGACCAACGCGACGACAATATACGACCACATATTCTTGTGGGCGTATAAAAAAGGGCAGCGACAACAACAAAAATATTCATTGAAATTCTATTGTTTTGAAATGTGATTGGTATGTATTTTTTTTTAGATATCATTTAATGAAACATTAAAACAATAAACAATAATCATTAACATTATTATCATCATTCAGGAATTAAAAACATGTAAAAATGTCAAAATCATATTTATATAGGTCTATTCTTGATGAATTGACTAAAAAAAAACTCAATATGTAGAAAGTAATGTAAATTATGCAATCTATTAAAATTATAAAATGTCGAAAAATTGGCAGGAATTGCATGTAAATCATTAAATGTGTAACAAACTAACAATACAAACTTAATTTTATAAATAATAACAAGGTCAAATACATACACCATTAACATGCTATGGTGATCTGATGACTGAAAATAATAACAAAACATAACGAATATAAGAAAAATTTCAGAATAAAATGGTATTGGAATATACAATATGGAGCGCTGTAAACACTGCTAAGTTTGGTTCAAGAAATTAGATTATTACCTAAAAGATAATCTTCATCTCTTGCCTTCCTCTGCAGAACACTGAAAATACTGCTTTAATGGTTTCAGAATATTTTTCAAAACTGTAACACTCCAAGCTTTTCCTAGTAATTTCTGGCGTCTGGTTGAGGGCAGGTTTTGAACATCTGTGTAGTGAGAGGGGAAACCAAATACTCTAAAAATCAAAACAAATCAATTGATTCTTTGTGTAACAAATTCGAACTTGACAGATATCTCATCAATATATACTTGCATACCAAGTTTCATCAAGATTGGATAAAAACTGTAGCCTTTATCATGGATACAAGCCAAATTTGACGCATTTTTACTAAGCGCAATAACTTCAAAACCGATTGTTACTTGACCAAGATCTCATCAATATATACATGCATATCAAATTTCATTAAGATTGGATAAACACTGTAGTCTCTATAGTGCCTACATGAAATGTGGACAGACAGAGGCAATATACGTCCACATTTTCATGTTTACCTTTCTAACTCTGGTATCCATATGCCTGCATCCTGCCCATCCATTTTAATAGGAAAGCCTTTATCATCTTTACCTAGTCTTAAACTATTAGTACGAGTTGTAACAGTACGTAACTGATCTACCGTGGCTTGACGTTTACATTTCTTGGTAAGAAAATTGTCTAACATTACCTTCTCATGACTATAGGATGAAACAGATGGAGTACTAAAATAACAAGTACATTAACAAACAATTTTTAATTTTTATTATGTGGCACTGGTGTAATCTAGCAAATTTGAATAGTGAAGTTACATAAATTGAGTAATTTCTTCAAGATAAGCCTATCCTATTTCCCATTGCCAGAGGTGATAAACAAAGTGAAAATTTATAGCCCTTAAAAGAAAAACAGTAGACCTATTTATTATGTATCTGACAGACCTATGTGTTATGTATCTGAACCCTTGCATTCCTTGCACTACAAGTGTCATAAAAAAAAAGAATTTTGGATCATGTCCTAGAAAAAAATCAAGAGAATTCAGAAATGTGCATGCAATTACTTAGTCTAAATATCTAGCATGATCTTCTTTTTATGAACCTCATTACAAAATATCATATATTACCTAAATAATCCTGGTATATTACCCCAGAAATAACGAGATCTGTTCTGAGCACTGAAATAACTTGAATTCCACATAGCAGCTGGGCACTGTAAAAAATACCATATCATACAGATCTAACTTACTAACTTTTCAACAGTGTTTTCTCCATATATGATGGAAACTAACATCCTGCAGATGGATGGATACAAAAAGAACCTTCCATTATAGACCCGGGTAGTTGTACGACCACAAATTATCAGTATTCTGGTTCAGTAAATTTCATGTAATGTAATGATATTTCTAACAGCCTTTTGAGCTGGATTCCTCTGCTACTTCAAGATTTCTTACCTTTAAAAATCTAGATATTACTTTCTTAAATTCTAATTTCATTGATGCTACATTTTCAAACAGCCAGAATAAATGTCTCTGTTTATCTTGAAGTTTCCGAATAATTTCTAGAATTCTTACAAAATCAAAAAATAGTATACCAGTCCCACCTGCAAAAGGTAATAAAATAAAAATTTTTCAATAAATATTGAATTAAACGGATTTTCATTTATATAATGATCAATATAATGTCATTATGGAGGTAGCTCTGGTTCTATTGCTCAAAAAGGTCTGTTGTTCTATCATAGTTCAACTTACCAAAATTAAAACCTTTCCTCTCTGGATTAGCTAATGATAAATCATTACAAGGTGATGCTCCCAATAATAAATCTATAGGTAGTATTGAAGATATCTAGTGAAATAAAGAAAGAGAACTGAACTTAAGTTTCAATTTCAATACAACTGTAAGAGTGTAAGCAATGTACAGTAACATTGGTATTAAAAACAGTCATCAGTCATCCAGCCTACTTCCAGATAATTCTTTAAAATCTCTCCTAAAGCTAATTTGGATGAATTGGTTGGAGCTTTAATTTACTCTATTCAAGCCTTTACATACTCTTCAATTCTACTGAAAAAATTAACATATATACAAACTATTTCTTCTGTGATTTCTGTTATATCCCCAATTTGTTGTACAATATCACCATGATGAACAGATGTCACTATCATAGCATCACTATCAATTTCACTAGCATAATATTCCTCTACATTCATACCTAATTCTCTTAGTACCAGAATCCCTACATTGAAATCAGGATTTAAACTTGGACATTTAATTTAACCACATGAACCACAAAAAGTGTTGTTTCTACTAATGGGTATCATACCCAGGGTATGCACCAGGGTGTATTCTGTCCTGGCAAATCGCAATTTCACAACCATTGTCCAGTATTTTTATCTACTTCTTTTACGTAGGAAAGAAGGAATTTCCACAAAAACTCAAAAGAATAGAAAATGAAAAATACTGTCTACCTGTTCCAATTCCATCAAATAAACTTAGCACTCTGATAGGTCGTTTCGTTTTAAACATATCATAGGTTGGTATCTACAAATTGTAATGGGTCAATGTTTTAAACATTTCAAATTAAATTTTTAGTTAATTGTAACAGATCAACAAATAAAGATCACGCCTCCAACTTCACTCAATTTGTTTGTAAGAACTCTCTGTATCATATTTCAAAGGATAACAGAAGTTCGCCAACCACATGCTTTCATTGAGAATGTAAGATGTGTTTCAATCAAACATGTTTACCTCATGAACCATTTCTGTTTCGAAAAATTGAATTATTCTTTGTTGCCAGTCTTTATTAGGTTCTATTAGTCCATGAGATTTAATATCAAATTCAGTACACATAAAACATTGCCAATTCTTCTTTTGCTCAATCTGAAATTGAGATGTATGTCTGAAGATCCCCAGATTACAGAAGCCTGGTTAATACCAATGAGCAGTTGAAAAATTCTATATACTTGACAATAACTATAAATCCATCAAGTAATGATAACAAACTGGATACTTATACTGAAGAATCATAATGTTGACTAAAATGAGCAATCTCACTGTAAAAAAAAAATTAGTACATTGACTTGAAGATGGTTTTCCTTTTTTTTTTAGTGTCAAATTTAGCAAACTATTTGATTAATTGGTGTTTGTAATGAATTATTACGTATTCTTAATCATATCATTATGTTCGTATGGCAGATGATAAAGAGTTTTAACCAATCATAAATGTTCATGAATGTACAGTCTGGATAAACAAAAAAAGACTTTTTGACCTTTCTTGATCAGTCACTCATTGGAATTCTGCTGGTAATTATGAATTAATTATGGACATATGAGACAAACTGGTATTTTTCCAAGTCATAAGAAAACCTATACTTTCTATTCATATAAGTATTAGCATTTTCATTTTCATAAATGAAAATAAGGGAACCCATCTTTAAAGAATTAAAATAATGTAAATCTAGTTGTACATTACCTCTGTCAGAATAATAGAACCAGCCATCTCATCAATACATTCCACACAGTACACCCTACAATATATCAGACATTTTTATTCTCAACCAGGTACAGGCAAGAATCCAGAACTGTTTGTGAAGGACAAAGGATATCTTCCTATTTTTAGGTGATGAAGACTGAAAATTCAAATATTCAAGTTCTCTGACTACTGCCCGAATTGATTGAACACTTTGCCTAGATTCTAAAAGATTAAAGTCAGTCCTTGGTTATTTGCTCTTTATGTAAAACAACTAGCAGAGCAAATGAATAGATCCGACGGTTCATCAAATACAAAATATGGAACATCAAAATTATGTTACTTCACATTTGTTGATATATCAATTAGGCACTGCAGGGAGAAGGACCTGGTATAAATCTTTGGAGTTGTTTGGGGAAATCAAGGAGTGAGTTACGCAAAACTATTCTTTTAAACAAAGTGTTAATTTACAAACACTAACACAACTAATTCTCATAACTATGATTTATATACATGTATTAAGGAAAATTTTGACCTGGAAAATTATCTCACTTCTTTGCCTTTTAATTTGAAATGGTCCTAAGCAAGATTTTTCATATTTTTCTATACATGACTTGCTAGTTGAAATAGGTAGGAGAAATAAAACTTAAAGATTGGTAGAAAATGAACAACACTTCATACTAGTTTGCCCTATATAAGGAGCTGGTAGGATTATTTTTACCAGGCAAGATTATCAAATACCCCTCACCTGATAAACTCAAGCACTTATTTAATGATGTATCACACGTGGCTAATCAAGCTCAATATATTAAATAAGGATTAAGTATCAAGGGAAATTTCAACCCTATTATGGGAGATAACTCGTTTGGTCATGTAGACATCAACTTGACTAAAGTCTTTCATTGCTACTTGTCTTAATTATTATTACCTGTGATCTTTTTACCTTGATGTCATGTAGACATCAACTTGACTAAAGTCTTTCATTGCTACTTGTCTTAATTATTATTACCTGTGATCTTTTTACTTTGTATACTATAATTATTATGTAATAAAATGTACTAGGCCTTGGCCTTGAAGTATAGATAATAAATGATTGTTATTATTTTAAAGCCATGCAAAGGAATAAATATGTGATCATACAAGTAGATATACAGTGGAGCCGCGTTTATCCAGTTGCCAATAATCCGGAAACCCAGATATCCGCACGCTTTTTACTGGAAACGGAATATTTACTATGTAAAAGTAAACATACATTCACAGCTGTGTGTATTATATGCCTATGCCTAAATTGAATAGACTACATACCTATTACAGCCTACTTTATCACACAAAAATACTGTTCCACCATGTCCACATATAGAGCAATATGCCTAAAAATCATTGAAATTGAGAGAATAATACTTCAACTTCTACTCACATTATAATTTGATGAATATATAAGTTTCCAATATAATTAATAATGTAAATTGTACAATTTCATCTTTTTTCTTTTTTCACATGCATCATATTAATTTACTAAAAAATTTTGATATGTTACTTACCATAACTCCATCTTCATCCAAGGCATAAATTGTCTCCAAAATATCAACCTAGTAGAGCGAAAAAACTTGAGACATTAAGACATTAAGACATTAGGATAGGTAGTGGTTTACTATAATAATAATAATAATGATGTTTATTAGCATTAAGTACATACATACTTAGCTTGTACATATTAAATAGCTACATAAATAAATAGATGACTATAACATGCAGCAAGGATAAGGAAATTGTGATAAAAAGAAAAATGGGACATAAACTATAAATGAAAAAATAACTCATTATAACTACAAAATTATGTCCATCAAATTATGTGTTTTGAATGTGGGTTTCACATTTTATGAAAACTAAATATACAAAAGATGCCAAATTTTTCAGAAGTTTTCAATTATCAGTATTAAGCAGGTTTATAAATTTTTGTATACATTGATATGTGTTATAACATTCAGGTAATTTAGTGCTTCGATATTCATTATAAAGCTTAAACTTAGAGGTTAAGTACCACAATCTTTACAGCTTTACAGCTCTTAAACTTGAATAGTTTTCAAAATTCACAAGTTACACGGGAAACATTTCGTACCTTACACTTTTTGCAAACTCCACCTTTAAATAATGGATGCTGACAAACTATAGCTGCAGACGAATCAGCACAAGCTATACAAATATCTACAAAATCAGTTAGACAACAGAAATACATAACAATCTGTTGAATTGTTTCTCAAATTACTTTCTTCAAATTCACTTTAAATTATCATTATTGTTATACATGTATTCATATCTTTTAATTAAATAGACAAAAGAGCTTCAGCCACTCTACACAGACTACTGTCTTGAGATTCACATTAAGATTTCAGAAAGTTACCTTTAATTTCACATTTCCCCTCTTTAACTGCATCTATGGCATTTTCTACAGAAAATATTATATAGCTTAAAATGAAAATTGTAGGAGAGTCCCATACAGAATCCTAATCAATTTCAAACATTGACCACACAAGTGTTACGTATTTTCAATTTAGATGATTTTTCCCCAAGAAAAACGAGACCCGATTGTGATATCACTATTGCAAAATTGAGACAGTAATGACAAGTATCCCAATACACAGTCCCAATACACAGTCTCATAAAAAGTCAAGAAAAACTCATTGAAATCTATTCAACAAAAAAATAATATCTTTCATATTAATAACCTTTCCATTTTTCTACACTTAATATGTTCTATAAAATATCATACCTGTAGCACTTCTTTCTTCCATTTTATCACGTTTTGATTTAGGTAGTGGTTTTCCTTCAACTTTCTTTAAAATATCGGCTCCAATTTCTTCTAATTTTCCCAAAATCCAATCAGGAATTTTCTTGTCTTGGAAAAAAATGATGACGGTTCATTCAAAATCCAAATTAAACAAATTTAAATAGTAAAATATTGGATCAATATGAGAAGTTTATAGCTAAGGAAAACTGGAGCAAATGGAAGATACTGACAAAATGGAAAGTACTGACAAAAGACGAACTGTACCACCAGAATGTACAAATCTCTCCCTTCCTCCAAAGCAAGATTACTGATAACATGGCAGTGTTTTCAAGGACATTCTGATGTCAGTTTCCCCGTTCGACTGATTTGTAAATTTGAATTTGGGCTCCTCTAAAATATGTTATGTGGTCAATCTCATTGATGGGGCAGGACATGCTCATGCTACCTGAACACTGATACCACTCTATTCCATTCAATAAACCTGTCAAACAGTATACTTTATCATATTTATATACTTTCTTTTACCTGTTTCTGCTTCACTCTGTTTAGATCCTTTAATTAATCTAATTTCTGTTTGAGCCCATTCAATCAACTGTTCATTAGACATTGTGCAAGCGTTTAAACCAATTCTTTCACCATAAACCTACAATTATATATAACTGTTATAGAGCACAAGTAAGAGCATATTCTGCTAAATATACAAACAAATATTGATGGTTTCAAACACAATATTTGACTGAAATGGATGGTTTGTGTTTATGTTATCTTATAGAATTTAAATAATACTTAAGCAATTTCTATTGAAAAATGCAAGCTTACAGCAAACTGACCTTAATGATTTCACTTAAAGCTTTTTGAAACATTTTTCCTTTTCCACTGGACTTCTCTATAAAATTAGCTGCGAATGGAATTATTCTTTCTTGCTGTACCTGCAAGGATCATATCATAAGAATTCATTTCTACAAAAACAAGGTTGTCTTGTTAAATACTTCAACAAGTAATATTTCAATGATGTCTAATATCTTCAAGAACTAATAGAAGAAAGAATATAGGAAATTTTTGTCTAAATAGTATTACCAATGAAATTTTATGGTCACCAAACCAAAATATCCAGGAACAGCCTTTATTTTCTGTATATAGATGACACATAGATCCTTTCACTATAATACCTGGCCACCACTGTAATCCTACTAAATTGGCAAACACTAATCGTCCCATCTGGCTTTCCTGTATTCAATTGAAAAGAAATATAAAATGTCTTTTCCCAAAACACAAGGACAGATTTGTATTACAACAAAGTAAGCATGTTTCATTCAAGTAATTGTAAAGAGGTTTTCTAAAACAAATTATGTGACATTGATAGCATCAATTTGCACCATTCTAAATTCCACACAACGTCTAAACTCGCATGGAATATTGGAATAATGCAGGTAGCAACTTGTAAGTGATCAATGCAACTAATAAGCCTTTAAATGCAATGACATTTTCATACCATTATGACATTGCTGATGAAACAAAATAGCGGAATCACATATATTTTTAATTAAGCCAACAATCCAGTATAATAATATATAAGTTACTTACAATTTCAATAAAATCATCATCATCATCTTCAAGAACTTCAATATGGAACTTCTTCATTTTACCAGTTGATGAGGTTGGTGTATTTGACAAAGCATTATATTGTTCTGTTGGTTCACGTTTCTTTTCCATTTTGTTACGTTTTCTTGGTTGTTCATTTAAAACTTGAAAAAGTTGTCTTTTAACAGGATTTGGTCTGAGGGAATCATCTCTCATAGGACCAATAACAAATGATGTTTTGTTGGTTTTATTCTTCACCTTAAATTCAGTATAAAGTAGTCACTTCAAGTAGTCCTGTTTTAATTGTGAAATATAGATAATGCCAAGTCATAACAGCAGAACAATGCCAATGACGTTTGATCCTACAAAGGTCAAGGTCAACAAAGGTCAAGGTCAAAAATGCCAATGCCAATTACGTTTGATCCTACAAAGGTCAAGGTCAACAAAGGTCAAGGTCAAAAATTGAAAATTTTGAATTTCCAAAACCTGTTCCTTTTTTTGAACTATGAAGCGGAAACAACCAAAATTCTAAGACAAAGTGGCTTAAAATATGAGGTAATTGTGTAAAAAGTTCCATTTTGAACAAATGTATACTTTGCGAGTTATGCTCCTGGCCAAAAATATCAATAATGAGTAATTTAACCCGGAAGTGCCACGCCCAACTCAATTTTTTTTGAATAAGTTAATCAATATTCAAAATGTTACGTTATGTTCCAAATGTCAAGTTCCTACATAATAGAGGTCAAAAGATATAGGTCAACAAAAGTCAAAAAAGGTCAAAATCGAAAAATGAAAATATCCAAATGTTAAAACCCGTTCCTTTTTTGAAACTATAAAGCTGAAACAACTGAGCTGTTAATACAAACTGGCCAAAAGGATGAGGTAATTGTGTGCAAAGTCTCTTTTTGAACAAACGCATCCTATGCGAGTTATGCCCCAGCCCCAAAATGTAAACAATTAGTAATTCAACCCGGATGGGCCACACCCACCCCCATAGGTGAATTTATATTCAAAGTGTCTAGTTGTATTCCAAATATCAAGGTTCTACATAGAATAGGTCATAAGATATACATACACGAAGATCAAAAAGACACAAATATGGTAAAACTAAACTCAAATTTGAAAAAATCACGAATTTCAATTTTGCTTTAAAAAAGCAATTGTTCTATATCTATGTAAAGTG